>NC_140489.1:14947622-15275122 GCF_964271855.1 Acomys minous
TAGTTGCTTTTCCCTCACAGGCCACAGGCCGCTGTTACTCCAGCATCTGGTTAGCTTGTTGGAAGGGGTTGTGGGCTTTCTTGCCTGTGTCTACTCTGCCAGCAAACTGTTTGGCTTCCATTGCCAATGGGAGCTGGGATAGAGTGCGGGGGGGTGGGGGGGGGCAGGGCTGGAAACAGACACAGGCCACCAATGTCAGGGGCAGATGCAGGACAGAGGTGCTTTGAGAGAACGCTGTGTGCAGCACCAAATTCTTCTAGAAAAGCAAATATGCAATGGCTGGGAAAGTCTTGAAGCTCCTGGGATGGAGTGGTGGACAGGGAGGTATGTGAGTGTGTGTGTGTGTGTGTGTGTGTGTGTGTGTGTGTGTGTGTGTGTGCGCGTGTATGCATGCATTTGTGCATAAGTGTGTGTGTATGTGTGTGTGTGTTTCATAAATGCATTTTGGTGTCCAGAGGAATTGAATTCATTGTTTAAAATGTTCCCTTATATAAACAATACAGAGGGACCATCTCCTCTTGTCACAGTCTCTGTGATTATAAAACATGAATTTTTGATAAGTTCAGCTTTCTGGGAAGGCAGGCCGAATTAAAGCCAAATGACTGTCTTGGAACATGTGTGTGTTATCTTGGTTCATATCAAGTCCAGAGCTGACTGAAAGCCTCAGGATCTCTCAGCTCTGTGGGAAGGGGCCATGTGTGTCCCTGGGTTCCTGTCGTAAACTTGCGTGGAGGTCCCTGCGTCTTGTTCACTTTGGTGGCAGCAGTATTCTTTAAGATGGTTTCGTGTTTTTATTGTTGTTTTATGTTTTCTTTTTTTAATGTATCTGCTCTATGTTTGCAAATAAAAAAGCTCTATTTTGATTTACAAGATATTGTCTGGTTGCAAGTCCTTTTCCGAAGTCAGGAGTTATCTGGGGAAGCCATGAGGTAGAAGATGCAACAGGATTATGGCTGAATTATTTTGACATTGTTATAAAACAGGATTATTACTGATGATTGGGCTCTGGGCTGGGTATTTCAAGGCTCATGGCTTCCTAATCAAAGAACTGAAAATAAGACTCATCCTGGACCCTCACCACCTGCAGCGGTCAGGAGAACTGGCCCTGGGGTCCTGAGAGTGGGTGAGATCCTGTGAGAGATGGCCTTGCCACCTCTCTACTGTGAGGTGGCCTGGGTGGACGGGGATCACGAGGGGGAGATGATGCCTTCTGTCCCCTCCCCTCGTCCCTCACCACCTGAGGCAGTTGGAAGAACAGGTCCTGCACTTCGCCTGGGCAACACAGTGGAACTGGCTCTGATGGCAAAGGCATGGGTGAGAAAACCCCGGGGGAGTGAGAGTGGGAGAGCTGGCCCAGCCCCTCACCGGCAGCAGCACTTGGGAGAGTGGGCCCCGCTCCTTCACTGGGCAGCACAGTGTGGAGCTGGCTCTGGAGGCATGGGTGCGGGTGAGCTGGCCCAGGAGCATGAGAGCTGGAGAGCTGCCCCTGCCTCATGCTGATGGCTGTGTTTGGTGGCCCAGCTGGAGCAGTTCTGAAGAACTAGCCTTGGTGTATGGATGAGGGAGAGCTGGCAGGCTGACCACTCAGCTACCACTCAGGCCCAGATGAATTGGCCCACCCCAACATCTGTATCATCTGTGAATGGTTGGGATGTGTGAAATGGCCAGTCTTGCTGTTCCAAACTTCAGGATCTCCAGGGCACAGAGCAACAGCAGGAAAACTGGGAGGAGTCCTGGTGAGGATTCAATATTGATGGTGTCACAGAAGCCAGAGATGTTGAACCAGACCAATGACTCACTACAAGGAACATTTGCAGGTGAAGATGTGTGGACAGAAGGATACACTGTGGGACACACTGACATATTACAGCATTCATGATGAGACGTTTTCTATGCTTTGTTTTTGTTGTTGTTGTTGTTGCTGTGTGTGTGTGTGTGTGTGTGTGTGTGTGTGTGTGTGTGTGTGTGTGTGTTATTTTGGAGGAGAGTTTGCAAGGTCAAAGGGCAGATATGAGGGGACGGGGAGATAAGGAGGACTGGGTGCGTGATATACAACTCACAAAGAATCAATAAAAAGGGTTTTTTAAAAAAAGAAAATAAGGCTTATGTATATCTGCATAAGTGCCAAGATTACATTATTCAAAGCAAAGCAATAGCGAAGGTTAGGAAGAGACATGCTCAAGTTGACGGTGCTGATTACTGTTTGAGACCTTTCTGTGGTCTGAAGGAAGGAAGGGCCAGTTACTAAGGACATGACTTGGGTGGCTCTCTATTGTGATGGACACGGGAGGTCACATATTCCTCTTTCCTAACCTATGTATCCCTTCCTATAATGCCTCTGATTTTAATCACAGGCATACCCAATTATGCATATGCATATGGTGACCCACAGGGGACTCTCCCTAAAAAGTTAGTAGAAGATAGAGTTTTGCCTTCCTGGTTTGAATGATGTTGGCTCTCATAGGATAATTGAATGCTTGGTCCCCAGTTAGCACAACTGTTTGGGAAGAATCAGAAGGCAGTGGCCCTGTTGTGAGAAGTACATGCCTTGGGGTGGGCTTTCAAGTTTCAAAAGCCCGTGAGAGT
The DNA here is from genome assembly GCF_964271855.1 of Acomys minous. Taxonomy (NCBI): domain Eukaryota; kingdom Metazoa; phylum Chordata; class Mammalia; order Rodentia; family Muridae; genus Acomys; species Acomys minous. Next base: position 14,950,209 of record NC_140489.1, read on the forward strand.
CAAGTTTCTTTCTCTGACTGCTGCCTGCAGACCGGAATGTAAAGCTCTCAGCTACTGCTCCAGCGCCATGCCTGTCTGTTTCCTGTCACAATGATCATGGACTAACTCTGTAAACTGTAAGCCAGCCCCCAGGTAAACGCTTTCCTTTGTAAGAGTTGCCTTGGCTGTGTTGCCTCCTCACAGCAATAGAACAGTGACGAAGTCACTGCACATGCACCCAAAACTAGTTCAGTCCAGTTTGTTCCTTGTGTTCTTTGGACCCGGATATGCTGGGGACACACAGGAATAGAATCATCTGTATTTGACTCCTGTTAGGAGTGAGGAAACTTACATTATTGTTGAGAGCTGGGAATGCACGAGGTCTGGTGCAGGTAGGGGACTGAAGAGGATCTGAGGTTGCTAGCACACTGTTTGGAGAAGGGCGTGTGCTCATGGTACATTCAGGTGACAGAGTGAGGCTGCCAGGTGCATTATTTCAAGGGAGGCATGCAAAAAGAAAAAGAAAAAACAAAACAACAACAAAACCCAAAACCAGATAGGGTCCTAGAGTACTAAACTGTTCTATACTTGCCTGACTCAGGACTAATCCCTTTTTTGTGCAGAGGAGGAGCTCAAGGCCACTGCAACCCATGAGCCAGAACATCAGCCCAGGAGTATCCTTCTGAATGTCCTCAGCATCCTCTGGACCTCCCTCATCATGGTCCCCAGGGATATGTGGATAGCCTGAGGAGAGGGACAGAGCCCCCAGTGTATCTTGACACCAGCAAAGAAAACTGGGCCTGAGACCAGTTCCCACCAACCCTGTGGACCAAGGCTCTGTAGCTCTCTCTGTTCTTAGGTTTGAAGATCAGGCTACAAGCGAGAAATGGAAGGAATGGAAGAGTGTGGTGCTTGCAGTGTGAACCACATGGGATGTGGCATGTGTGTGTGAGCTCGTGTGTGTGCCTGTACATGTGTATGCTGCTTGTGTGGGATGCTATGTGGGAAGTGTTCTAAATTGTTCTGAGATGCAGCCTGGATCACGTGGCCTATGCTTTCCTAGATAAGGGATGCCACCGGCTCATAGGGAGGTCTGAGAAGCCAGCCAGTGACCCAGGGCTCACCTCAGGTTAGCAGACACTCCTGAGGCCTCCCTGTTACTAGTCAGACAGAAGACCACACCCGTGACGGGGCATTTACACTAGAAGGAAAGTGGTCCCCTCAGCCCATGGGGTCTAAAGTCTTAAATACCTCGAGTACCCTCAGAAGGATTCTGAAGGGTCTTATGGCGGGAATAGGGAGGCTCCTCCCCTTCTAACTAGTCATCATCAACAACAATAATAACGAAGGGTGTTGTAAGGACTTTGCCGGTGGGGTCCTCCGTTCTGGGCTTCCCTGTGGAATTGGTGATAGTGTTCTGTTAGGCAGCTTTCCCTGTAGAGATGTCCATCCATGAGTCAAGGAGCATGATGTCACCAGGCAGTGGTAACACATGCCTTTAATCTCAGCACTCGGGGAAGCACAGACAAACAGATCTCAGTGAGTTTGAGGCTAGCTTCACCTACAAAATGAGTCCAGGTGAGTCAAGGCTATACAGCGAAACCCTGTCTCAAAAAAAATCAAAGAAGAAGGAGAAGGAGGAGGAGAGGAGGAAGAGGAGGAGGAGGAGGAGGAGGAAGAGGAGGAGGAGGAGGAGGAGGAGGAGGAGGAGGAGGAGAAGAAGAAGAAGAAGAAGAAGAAGAAGAAGAAGAAGAAGAGCAGCAGTGTAAAAACCATGTTTCTGAAAGCTGCGTTCAGCCCGTCTCCTTTCCGTTAGCACTCCGTTCACTGTACAAGTAACATTAAACACACACATGCTTTCTAAATCTGCCCAGAGTGCTCATGTGCCTGGCTGGGTGATTCATTCAGTTTTACGACTGTGATTTTTTTTTTCCCCTGAGTCAGGTGTGAAACAATTCTTTCTGTTTTCATCCATGGCTTCCAATCCCAACTGTGACAAGCTCCAGCAGGGAGGCCCATCCTCCTCTTGTGGCCCCCTGGCAAGAGTGTTATCCCGCTCCTTGGCCTGGGCGTCTCCTGTTATGGGTCCTTGCCAGCTCTGACTACCCCTGACCTTCTGTGCAGTTTCCCTAGATTAGGCATCCTGAGCAGAGACCCTGAGTTTCTGGGAACTTCCATGGTTAGAAAGCATTGCAATTGGCATCTGGCTTTTGAGTCCTTCCCTTGCTCTGCCTCGGTCTGTCCCGTGGCCTTCTGCTGCCAGTTTCTCCAAGAGGGCTCATCCACCAAAGAGTGTAAAGGGAAATTGCTTAAAATTGTTCTGAGCCACAGCCTGGCTCACATTGCCTGTGTGTGTGTGTGTTTCTCAGCCTTGAGCATATGCAAGTAATTGAAGGCCCTTCTCCTTTGGAAGGAGGTGACAAGGTAGCAAAAAGAATAAGTATAAAAAAAAAGAGAAAGCCTAAGTGTGGTATGTGTTCTGGATTGTATCCTGGAACAGCAAGGGGCCATTAGAAGGAGGCCAGTGAACTGCGGCCTGGAGTTCCTTTAACATGGCCGTGCCAGTGTTAATGTCCTCTTGATTTTCACAAATGCTCGTGGTATGTAAGGGGTCAGCTGGGCTGGCTGAGCATAGTGGGAATTCTCTGTAGTTTTTGCAGGCTTTCTCAAATCACTCCAAACTTAAAATTTTATTTCTTAAAAAAAAAAAAAAAAGTCTTCATTGGCTCTCCTTTGCTCTTAATTTTCTTTCTTCAGAACAGTGAACCCAGACAGGTTTGGATCAGCCTGGCGAGCATGGGCCTTAAGTAACTGCAACTCCCAAGGCGTTAGACCTTGAGCAAGTTCTCAGTCTCCCTGATTCTGTTCTTGAAGGGATGGGTTGTAAGGACTTCGTGAGGTGGTACTTGAACATGCCGTCTACATGTTAAACAAGGGCAGGGAACCGCTTGCTCAGGAAGGCCTTCTCAATCCTGCCTGGCAGATCTGCAGTACCGTGTCCTGTCTGTGATCTGCTTTGATGTTCTCCGTTGTGCTTAGGTTGACACTAAAGCTCTGTGACCACACTAGGACACCCAAGTGTCCTGGGGGAGACTAATGGAGGGAAGGCTCTAGAATCAATCAGTTTCATTGCAGACAACTGAGTCTAGTCTAGATTCGAGGAGCAGCCCTCCAACCCCATACCCTCCCCTGGGTCCAGGCTGGCCCCTCCTGGTAGAGAACTTGATGTCATCACAAGGGGTTGCTGAACCATGGCAGCTGCCAATGGAAGGGTCTCCTGATCTCCACTGCCACTTATAACAACGAGGTCATGGCTCTTAGCAACTGTCTCCTCCTACCCTCCCCTTCTTTGCAGAGAATCTGAGCTGGAAAAGCCCCGTCATATTCCAGAACTTTCAGACAAAGGGCAAAGCAAATGGCAGCTCCACTGTACTCTTCCTGCCCCATGGAAGAGCAACATTGCAAGGAGTTCAAGGGCAACGAGCCAGCAAATCCACAGCACCTCACTGGGCCACCTCGGGGGTGCTCACATTCACACCCCCTCTATTTCCACATGACCTCTTGCAAACAAAACCAGCAGCAGGATAACCCTCCCTAATGCGCCCCCCCATGCAAGAGGGAACTCACTTAATGGTCTCCTTGGCAATGTATGCATGTTTGTGCTTTGCGAGTTTTCATCTGATCTTGATGTCCTAAGCCTATGTACTAAGTCATGTGATTGGCTGCCACCACCCTTCCCACCATGTCTCTTTGTTCATGAGCAAGTATGGGGTAGGCTGGAGGTACAGGCAGACTGGTGTGCACAGGGTGAACTCTTTTGTTCATCTAGCAAGAGCCCTCTAACATGATGATTGTTGAGAACATTCCTAGAGGGCTCACAGGCTTGCAGGGCTAGCGGGTGGGAGGGGTGGCTCTGGCGAAATGCTTGGCTAATTATGGGAGAGATCCTAGACTCAATCTCCAGTACCGCAAAAAACAATGAGATTAATGAGCTCCTATTGCATGTCAGGAATGAAGATAGATAATGTAGATGGTGATGATGGTGATGGTGATGGTGGTGGTGATGGTGATGATGATGGTGGTGGTGGTGATGGTGATGATGATGGTGGTGATGATGGTGATGATGGTGGTGATGGTGGTGATGGTGATGGTGGTGATGATGGTGATGGTGATGGTGGTGGTGATGGTAGTGATGGTGGTGATGATGGTGATGATGGTGGTGGTGATGATGGTGATGATGGTGGTGATGGTGGTGATGATGGTGATGATGGTGGTGATGGTGATGATGCTGGTGGTGGTGGTGGTGATGAGGAGGAAAGGTGGACAAGACTCATGGCAGTGTCAGTCTTTCTCAAACCTTTGCTCCACATCACTGTGGGTCATAGGGAGAGAACAAGGTACCAGATGGTATCAGGGAGTCCTGTATCTACACCCATGGCCAAGTGTCACATAAGGGTAGGAAGAAGCAATCACAACCATCACACATGCACACTGACAGATATACACGCTATGCATCATAGACAATCACATGCTCATACTACTCACACATGCACACTACTCACAGACTACGTACACATTTGCACATCGTACACACACACACGCACACACACTCCAAATACCATAGACATATGCGCATATATGTCATAACCTATGCCACACAAACACATGATCTTCACAAATGCAAACCTGAATATACTATCCACAAGCATATACCACAAACACATACACATGCTTACATACATAACCTGAAAGCATGAACATCCTCTCACTCTACAAATACACATGTATAATACACATAATGCCTTCATACACAGACAGATAATACTGAATTACATACAGTTACAGACTGGAACTCAACACACACAATCATCATGTATGTAAAGCACACATAGGCACAAACCCACCCATGCCCACAGAGGCATCACAGATGTGTGCACATAAGTCAGTCAGCCACTGTACCTCATGGAGCTCTGGACGCATGTTCCTGGGGGACCCTGCTTCAGTTCTGGAAGCTACGAACTGAACTTGGAGTCATCGCTTTGCTGCAGACACTGTGATAATCGAATGATCACTTTTAGCCATGGAGGAAAGGCTAGGGAGCATTCTGCAGGGGTCAGAAGGGACTGGGGTTCCATGCAGTCAGAGCAAGCCTCTGAACAGCCATAAGCAGAGTTTTGGGGTGCAGGGATATGCTGGGCTATAAACCAAGAGAAGGCATTTCACAAATCAACCAGCTCCTTGCCATTACATTTTTTGCTGAAAGGCATGTTCTACCCCTCAATGAAACCGCAGGGGCCAAACAAAAAATATCTCTCATTGACATGTATTAAAATCTGAATGTGTCCTGGAAATAGGGACAGGAGGGATGGAGACCAGCACTCCATGGTGATGTGCCACGGACCACCCCAGCCGGGTGCTAGGGTCCCTGAGATGGGGACCAAAGACTAGGTGGGTAAGGATTTGGCGGTGACAAACAGAAAACAAACACAGGGGCAGTTTGAATCTGAGTGTAGTTTGCAGCTCTCAAACAAGAATTTTTATACAGAATGAAACAAGTATTACAACTCTTAGAAGATGTGTTCAGTGAGGCAATCACGAATAGAACACAAGATGTGTGTAGCGAAGCAGTCACGGATAGGACAGATAGCATCATTGTTATTTGGCACAGGAAAGTACAAAATTATCCAAGGCGAATGGCATAATTCCAAGAGCAGGTTAAAAATTCTTTTTTTTTTTTTTTTTTTTGAGACAGGGTTTCTCTGTGTAGCCTTGGCTGTCCTGGACTCCCTTTGTAGACCAGGCTGGCTTTGAACTCACAGCGATCTGCTTGCCTCTGCCTCCCGAGTGCTGGGATTAAAGGCGTGTTAAAAATTCTTATGGTCAGTAGTATCCAACCTATACTTCTGTGAATCTTCAAGGTGTGATTTTAAACTATTTGAATTTTTTATTGAAGGCTCTCTTAACTGTATAACAAAGCCCACTTCGAACAACACACATATAACCATATGAAATTTTGTTGTTGGGAAAGTTTTTTTTATCAATAATAATAATACTATTTTGTAATTTTATAAATGATTTATAAGGTGAAGAGCTGGTTCTCCCGGAGATAAGGTCATGGCTAGTGACTCCATCTCAAGGGATGGTCTCTTATCCAATTTCTCGCTAAAAATCTCAGCCTAGGCAATCAGGAACATCTCGTAGATAAGAAGAGGAATAGAATAGATGAATTGCCATGAGAATTACAGCTCAATATTTTTTTCCCAGCCAAGAGTTCCACAACTGGTTTCAGGAGACCTCCTTCCTTTGATGTTAACGCCTCAGTCTGTGGAACTTGTCACACAGAATCTAGTGGAGTTGGTGTGGCAGTGATGCATGCTACCCTTCATTAAATGATAAAGGAGCATCAACAGCTGCTGCTGCGCCTGATCCTTGCCACAGCTGTCAAAGGATGGCTCATTCTCAGAATCCCATCTCTTGCCGTGAGGAATGCCATGAGTGCTAGGCTAGTCTGGAATACAGAGTGAATTACTGATTCAACAAAACAACCAAAAAAAAAAAATGTCTAAAAAGAGGCAGGAAAGCTACCTCAGGGCCATGATTTGAAGGTGGCTTTGTAGTCCTCCAACTCTGCCTTCTAGTGACCTCTTGTGAGACCAACACCGTACAAGGAGTGAATGCAGTCCCTAGACCACCAGCTACCCAGAGACCAGCAAGACCTTAAGAAGTGTAAGCAGAGCTAGGGCATCTTGAACAGAGTCTTCATGCCTTGGGGACCTGCCCAGAGTCCAGGGGGAAAGACTCCAAGGTTGTGTTCAAAGAAGGAGCAAGATTTCAGAGTTCAAGTAAGAACTTTTTAAAAAAGATTTTTTAATTATGTATACAGTGTTCAGCCTGCAAGTAACACTCGCAAGTCAGAGAGGGCACCAGATCTCATTGTAGATGGTTGTGAGCCACCATGTGGTTGCTGGGAATTGAACTCAGGACCTTTGGAAGAGCAGCCAGTGCTCTTAACCTCTGAGCCATCTTTCCAGCCCGTAAGAACTATTTTTTTAAAAACAGTAACTGTTTGCTTGCTGCATTGAGTATGGGCGTGTGTGTGCCACAGTGGGTTCTCTCCTTCCATCTTGTTTCTGAGGCAGAGGCTCCCCTTGTCATTTCAACATTAAGTCCTCCAGGCTAGCTCTCCATGAGCTTCTGGCTGATTCTCCTGCCTCTGCCCTCATCTCCCGGCAGGAGTTCTGGGATTACAGAGGCCCGCCACACCCGGTGTTATTCATGGGCTCTGTGGGTGGAATCCGGGTCATCAAGCTTATGTAGCAAGTGCTTTTACATGCTATGGGCCATCTTCCCAGCCCAGTGGTGACAAATTTAAATACTTAAAAAAGTAGTCATGCACCCTGTATGCATGTGTGTCTCTAGGCTGGTGTGGCCCAAAACAGCATGACTCTGCAAGCTTTGTTCTCAATAATCCAAAAGATTCTTCTCAGATCGAATTCCACGTGAGACCTACTGGCCATGTGCCTGTTAAGTCTTTCTCTCAGTGCCTGCCTTCCGTCCCCTCCCCACGTAGCCAGAGGGTCACAAGTATGAGTCTATCAGGCTCTGACAGGCACGATCTTACTCAAGTCTTCCCTTGGCTCTTTTTCTGAGCAGAGAATTTAGTCCCAGAGATATCACTGACTTGTCCAAGGCTGCATAGCACATACCCAAGTCCAGCTTAATCCCGTGTGATTTTCAAAGCTTTGGGGTTTTATGGGTAGAAATTCTACAACACAAGAAGCCCTTGTGTGAGGAAAAAAAACAAAGACAGGTGCCCAAAGCACAGGAGGAGCCCAGCTTCATATCTAGTTCCACTGTGACATCACCACTGTGACATCACCAGTGTTCCAGAGGACTGCAGGCATTCTTGAGCTGGACCAGAACCCGCAGCCCTGTGAGAGCGTCCATTACATCGGTTGTCCTAAAGGGTTGGGGCTTTTGCTGGAAGGTGGGAGAGGCAAGGAGGCTCTGAAAGCCGGGGTCTCTCCCAGCTGGTCCCCATTAGGGTGCTGTTAAAATTTTCATGCTCTTCATTGTAGCAACAAATAAAAGCAGAACGAATCTCTTTGTTAAAGGGTCCCTGACTGACATCACTGGTGACTAAGTGGCAGGCTTATTTTCCCATAACTAGAGCCAACTAGTGCTGTGGGAGGTTTGGTTCCCTCCGTGAAGCCGGGTGGGAAGCATTGAGACTGATGTCTGGGGGGAGAAAATGACAGCTCTGGGATTAGGGTGGGAAAGAAGATATTCCTCAATGGTCTCAGCACTGGGGTTGCCAGAAGGCTTTCTGAGCATCCATCTTATATACCTACGTACCTTTATTCATCCACTCAATAACCCATCCATTTATGCATTCATACACATATCCACCAGGCAGCCCATCCATCTATCCATGCATCTATCCAAACATACATACATACATACATACATAAACACACACATGCCAGCCAACTCATCCATCCATCCATCCATCCATCCATCCAACCAGCCAACCATACATACACAGACACTAGCAAAGCCATATATCCATACATACATACATACATACATACATACATACATACACACACACATACCAGCCAACTCATCCATCCATCCAATCATCCAACCAATCAACCAACCATACATACACAGCAGCAAAGCCATATATCCATCCATACATACATACATACATACAACATATATACATATAACATACATGCAGACACATACACCAGTCAACCCATTAATCAACACACACACACATGCACAGGCTCACACACATGCACACATGCACGCAAGCCAAACCACCCATACATACATCCATGCCCCCGTCACCCATCCCTTCATCTATCCACCAACTCACTCACTCATCTAGGTGGCAACCTGTCCATCTATCCATCTACTCACCCACCCACTAACTCATCCACCCATTCACTCATCTGCCCACCAGCCCACCCATCCATCCACTCATCTGTAAATTTATCAACCCACCCATTCATTCATGTATGTATGCATGTATCCGCTCTCATTATTTATCCTCATTGCTGCATTGCTGCAAGGGCCCACAAGCCACAGGATGTACACGAACTCCAGAAGCTTCAAATGCCAAGGAAATGGAGCTGGAGAGATGATGGTGGCTCAGTGGCTTGTTGCTCTTGCAGAGGACCCGGGATCTGTTCTTAGCAATCATCCATGAATCCAGTGTCAGAAGACCTAGTACCGTCTTCTGACCTCCACAGGCACTAGGCATGCACATGGCATACACACTTGGATGTAGTCAAAACATCCACGCACAGAAAAAGTCTAAAAGGTATCAAGGAATTGGTTATCTCCCGATCCTCCAGAAGTCATACGCCCTCTCTCACCTTGACTGTAGCTTCACATTTGAACTCTCATTTCTAGAATTGTGAGATAAGAAATTCATGTGATTGTTAAGCCTTCCAAGTATGTGGCAACTGATAGCCACAATCCACAGAAACCAACACACCAACTCACAGGTCCTCTGTGTCCATCACACAAGCTAACAAATGACATGTGCTAAACTGTACCAGTTGACACTGCACCTGCGTACAAACCCAGCCAAGACTCAAAGAACCATTCAGCTGAGTCTCGCCCAGATCACCAATCCACACAAAAGTGGAATAAAATAAATCTTATGTGAAGCATGTGTGTGTGTGTGTGTGTGTGTGTGTGTGTGTGTGTGTGTGTGTATGTGTGTGTGTATGTGTGTGTTAAGATTTATTTATTATGTATACAATGCTCTGCCTGTAGGTGTGCCTGCCTGCCAGGAGAGAACACCAGATCTCATTATAGATGGTTATGAGCCACTATGTGGTTGCTGGGACTTGAACTCAGGACCTCTGGAAGAGCAGCCAGTGCTCTTAACTTTGGAGCCATCTCTCCAGCCCCTCCACCTGTGTTGTTTCTTATAGTAATTAAAATAATGATGTCATGGGCCAAAGACTTACATTGTGCTGGGCTTGGTATAAAATCCTTTATAGACATATTTGTGCTTCTTAAAATCTTTTTACTAGTGTATATTAATTATAAAATTAATATTATAAAATGAATAAATAATGGGTTTAATTACCCGCACACACACATAACACACACACTAGTCACCTCACATTATTCTCTCTTGTCACCTCTCCCTGCTCCTGATGTCTTGCTCTTTGCAAACAATCCTCTTCCTACTTTCTCTCTTTTATTTTTTTCTTTTTAAAGTTAGAAACACAGTAATAGATTCTCTCATGGCATTTTCTAGCAACATGCATTTTCGTTGATTTCCTTCCCCCTTGCCCGTCCCCCCAACACCCCCAATCCCTCTGACTGCACCTCACACTCTTCCACCCTCCCCACAGCTTCCCTTCCACTCCCCTGTCCTGTGTTTCCTACTGCCTCCTTTCAAGGCTTCTTTCCTGTCTCTCATGGTCCCCTTTCTATGTTCGCCACCACTTACACACAGCTGAACCTGGTGAGCCAGGCTCCTCATGTGAGAGCATAACATTTTGTCTTTTTGAGTCCAGATCGCTGCACCGAGGTGGCACTACACAGTTTCATCCTTTTTCTGAAAGCTTTGTGGTTTTGTTTTTCTCAAAAAATTCTATTATGTTCCAGGCCGATCAGAACTACATGGTGAGACCCTCTCAAAAAACAAACAAACAAAAACAAAAAACAAAACACAACAAAAAAACCCACTTAATTCCATTGTTTATTTATACATCACCTTTTCACTATTATTCATTTCTTAAATAGGACTGCCAGCCAGACATGGTTGCCCAGACACCTTTAATCCCAGCACTTAGGAAGCAGAGGCAGACAGCTCTCTGTGAGGCCAGCCTGGTCTACAGAATGAGTTCCAGGCCAGCCAGGGATACATGGTGATGTGGTGAGCTTCTCTCTCTCTACACACACACACACACACACACACACACACACACACACCATCATATGTATACATCATATACATTCCTGGGAACACTCACAAAACTCTGATCCTTATTACATGGACACTAGCACATCCATGTTCACTGCTCTGTTCACAACAGTGAGGGGAGGAGCCCCCTACTTTCTCAGGCATTTGTGTGTGCTTTCTTTCCAATGTGCCTGGGTGAGAACTGCTTTGAAGCTTCTAGCAATGCCTCAGAGCACCCAGCCTGAAGGGGGGCTTGAACCCTTGCACTTTAAACCCTTCCCCTCCATCTTTGTGCACCATGTTTGTGGTACTTCACCTAGTACAGTGCCACTGCCTTGAGTGAGCAGCCCCCTCATGCCCAGTTACATACAAGGAGAGTGAGGCTCAGCAAATTAAGCTTGCTAACTTAAACAAGAAGCCAAGGGCAGCAACTCCCCTGCCTCTGTGGGTGGCCATTTTGGGGCCTGCTGTGGGTGAAGTATGGTCCCACACAGCTGCTTCTCTGATGGCATTCTAGGGGCAGCCCCAGGTGCTCATGGGTAACGCTTGACCTGAGGCTACTCCAAGCAGAGTTGAAAAGAAGCAGGCGTTGGATGAAGTGGGCTTTCTCTGTTAAAATGGAAATTGTTAAATGAAAGTATAACTATTTAATTGCCTTCAGTGACTACTCTCTAAAGGACAATTTCAAGTCCAGCTTCAACACAAAGCAAATGTAAAATAGCCATACCCCTGGGACCCAAGTCTCATGCCTTCTCCCCTGAGCCAGCTGCTGCTCCTGTTGTCCCTTAAAGGCTGGATTCCCACCGTGTGCCCCAGAGAGGCTGTGTTTGCATCATCATGTACCATGGCAGGGCTTCCAGACATGAAAGGAGACAAGTGCCTGCTTGTCCATGGTCCCCTTCACACCACTGATGCCTGACACTGAATACCTCACCTCAGACTTTCTCTGATGGCTACCACTCTGTCCTTGTATTAATTTGTTCCTATGTTGCTGTGACAAAATACGTGACAAGCGACTTGAAGAAGGAAGCGTCTATTCTGGCTCACAGTTTGAGAGCACACAGTCCATCATGGCAGGGAGGGCGGCACAAGTATGAGGCGGCTGGTTACATCGCATCCACAGTCAGGAAGCAGAAAGCAATGGATGCTGTGTTGGGCACTTTCTCATTTCTATGCAGCCTAGGACCTCAGCCCATGAAATGGTGTCACCTACATTCAGCACGGACCTCCCTCCTCAACCAATCTGTTCTAGAAACTTCCGCACAGACGTGCCCAGAGGCTAATCTAATCTAGAGATTTCTTCACAGGTGTGCTCAGAGGCCTGTCTCCCTCGACATTTTAGAGCTTGTTAAGTTGATGATAATATTAACCATAGAGGTCCCCCAGTGGCTGATTTTGGGGGAGAGCATCTACTCCTCCTTTCCATTACAGATGTGTTTTTGCTGAGGTTTTTCCCTCTTTGGAGCTCAGTGCAGGACATGTGCAGCCATGTTGCTTCACATCCATCTCCATATCTTGAATGCTGCCTGCCTCCTTCTCTGGTCCAGCTCAGACCCCTCCTCTGCAAACCGTGTCTTGCTTATTGAACAACCAGCACTCCTTGGGAAAGGCCTGTGGCAGCAGCACTTCACAGCCGCCCATGAGAAATACCTCTGGGACCTGCTGCGCTGGCTTAGCGTATGAGACTCCCACAGTTGTCTGTGGTGGTTAGAGCTCAGGAGAAAAAGGGAAGCTGTCAACACTCAGGGGTGGAAGGAACCACGTCCAGATCACAATGGAAGAAATGAAAGTCAACCATGTCAGTGGCAGCTGTGCTAACTGGTTCTCCCTACACCAGGCACAGAAATGCTGTCAATGGGTGCAGGACCTCTGTGAGGGTACAGCTGTTCTTACCCCTGTGACACAGATGGGGAAATCAGTGTGCTTGGTTCGTGCCATTTGTAAACCAGATCTTCCCAGCATCCTCCAGGCTTTCCCTTCACCTGCCACACTTTCCTGCATGCTCTCTGCAGGAACAGGGGCTCTCTGCTTGCACTAGGACCCTAACCAAAGCACAAAAAAGGGTAAGCTGAGAGTCGCTCCTTTCTCTCACCCATAGCTTGGGACACTGTTCACATCCAGCACTGTAGTTTGCCCTCTCTCACCCAAAACTATTCACCCTCCAGATTCTTCTAAGACTGCAGAGGGACAGCTTTATGCCTCTGTCCTGGAAACGGTCTTGAAATATCTGGGGGGCAATATTTACTGTCACAGCTGGGAAGGGCTGTGGCTGGTGTCTGCTGGGTAGAGGTTAGGGGATGCTGTTAAATGCCCAACAGTGGAGAAGACAGTCACCCAGGACTAAGAACCAGCTGGCCCTACAGGCCAAGTGCCCAGGGGTGAGGAGCCCCGCTCAAGGCCTGGGGCCCAGCATTGTCCTTGCCTGATCCGCAGCTGGTCCCCTGATCTGGGCGTTCTATTTCCGAACACCTGCTTGACTAGAACCCTCAGGTCACGCGTCACACTGCTTCATGCTGGCAGCCCGCTCATGGCATCTCATGGATCTTGCTGATCCTGGTAGCTTGGCTGGGTGTGCTCACCTGTTGCCTGTCACCATCCCACATGCCACCACCCATCCTGTGCAGAGAGACTAACCTGTATGTTCCCCCTCCTGCATGGCCACAAGGGCATGGGTTTGGCCATTTGTAGGCTAGCATGGCTACAGTGACCACACTGTGCCAAGACACTAAAGAGACCCCTCTCCCGGGGAGAGATCTTCTCACCCTAGGACACAGTGTCCAGCCTTGCAGACTCTACCCACCCACTTTTACAAAAAAAAAGCCTTAATTTTGAGCACCCAGAGGCTCTACTTTTTAGAGTCCCAGTGTGGGGGGCAGACCTGGCAGCAGATAAAAGGTTCTGTGACCCATGCCTAAAAATACAAGTATTATCCAATTGTCAAATATCACTCAGCTGTGACAGTTGCCCGCCTGACGCAGATAATGCCTCCCCCTCCCACCCCCCACCCCCACCCCCCAGCAGCGGGACTGGCTCCCTGGGAGCTTTCGCTCTGGACATTAACATGGATCTAGGTCTGCCCCTTTGGCAGCGTCACCACTCAGTGCTCTGGGTTCTGGGGGCTGGGGTGCAGGCTGGCTCTGGATCTGTGGGAAGGAGAAAGGCATAGGGCCTGCTCAGCCGGACCCCTTTCTTCAGGCTTCCACCCCCTGCTGAGATGTCCTCACTCATGAGTAGAATGAAGCTTTCAAAGGACATTTCCACTGGAGCAGGGACCTGGAGGTTAAGTCCACACACAGCCTCCCGCAGCTACGGTTCTCGGTGAAAGCCGTCCCCTTCCTATCTCCTCTGCTCCAGAAGAGGGCTTTGAGTCAGCCTGATACAACCACCATCCCCTGGCTCCGCCTTGCTAAATCCAGCCCTGCCATTTAGGCCTTGAGAAGTGCTTTCTTCCATGAAGGATTTTCCAAGGTTTTCCTCTCTGACAGTGCTTGTGCTGGGGTCAGTGGGGTCAGTGGCCTGTCTAAAGAGCTCCTAGGGTACTCTTCTGGCCCGCAGATGTACATGCAGATAGAGCACTCATATATAAATAAAAAAATATTGCACCTTTAATCCTAGCACTTGAGAGGCAGAGGCAGGTGGATCTCTGTGAGTCGAGGCCAGCCTGGCCTACAAAGCAAGCCCAGGACAGAAACCCTGTCTTGAAAAACCACACACACACACATACACACACACACAAAAAAAAAAAAAAAAGAAAAGAAAAGAAAGGAAGGAAGGAAGGAAGGAAGGAAGGAAGGAAGGAAGGAACACCAACATCCTAACCCAGTTCTTTAGAAGGTGACAACATTTGGAGAGTAGGTTGGGCGCTGACTCTAATATTCCTGATATCCTGATACCCCCATGGGGAGAACTCAGCACGTGACAGCACGGGGTCTCCAGCAGCAACTATCATGGCTCTGTGTCTGTAGTTTGCCGTGGTGGGGCTGGAAGGAAAACACACAGGCCTTCTTGGTTGCAGGAGGCCTGGGCCTCTGGAGGGACTCAGCAGGGTGCAAGCTGTATGAGCTTTTTTTGAATACAATGTTTTGCCTGTATGTAAATGCCAAAGAAGGCACCAGAGCTCAGCACAGATGGTTGTGAGCCACCATGTGGTTGCTGGGAATTGAACTCAGGACCTTTGGAAGAGCAGACAGTGCCCTTAACCTCTGAGCCATCTCTCCAGGCAGGTATATGAGCTTTTGGTTTTCAGCCAGATGCTGTGAGGACTGTAGTTGTGTTGAGAAAGGCAAGAAGGAGACCTGGGAGAGCTATTCCTGAGGGCAGCTGACAGGACTGAGATGGACGAGATTTCCCTTCAGCTGGTCTCAGCTCCCAGCAACTCCCAGCAAGCACTCTATCCTGGGACCATACTTTCACCCTGAGCTCCAGTGTGAGAGGCGGGGGCAACTGAGGTAAAGCCAAAGAAGCTATGAGAGGTGCAGGGTGGAAAAGGACTTCCTTCCCCCACCCCACCCCCTGCCCTGCCCCTCCTGCCCTTACCACCCCCCCCCCCTGCCATGGGAGGCCACATTGTGGGCTGGAGGTGAGTAGAGGGAGATGCAGGTTTTCTGAGAGGGGGAAATCGAGTCACGGATCATTTTGAAAACTGGGTTGTCTTTCAGCCTTTTGCTAGAGGGTAGGTAGGTCAGGTCATGATGAGCACCAGCAACACTTCTGTCTGTGTCCCTAACCTCTCTACACCACACAAGCGGGGGAGCCAGGCTGCCGGAATCAGATGGGCAGCCCATGCTCATCCCAGTGCCAGACCCAGGATTTGGTACTTATTCCTCTGTCCCCGGATCTCTGGGACGTTCAGCTTGATGATGGAAACGAAAACCCGCCAAGATCACACTGCACCTGCTAGGACTCCACCCACCTGTGACCTCCCAAAAGCCACCTTTGTTTGTTTGGGTAGTTAATTACAGGAAAATAGACGACAGCGCTGAAGACCAGCTAAGCACCCCAACTGGGGGTGGGGTTCACCAGTCACTGTCCCCCAGGCTCTGAGCCTGGAAGGTCCCCAAACCAGCATCTCCTAAGAGCCCTTAGGGCCTTCCCTCCACAGATTATGCCCTGTTATTTGGCCCTCCGTGCCCTTCCCTGACTGACCATGACATTGCCTTTCCCCTTCACATCAGGCCTTCATCTGACCTTTCACCTCTACTTCCACCAGTTCTGGGACTAGCAAATACGATGCCAGAGCTGTGCAAGCCCCATGCTGCCCTTCTGTGTGAGGAGCAGGAGATCAGCCAGGCTTCCCAGAGGAGGTGACACCTGATGAAACCACTGGACGAGTGGCCTGTTGGCCAGAGAATAATTTTTACATGACTGTCACTTTGTCACTGCGACTCTTAGGTTATATAAGGGATAGAAAATTGGAAGTCATGACTACTGGTGGCCTCATTGCTTCTGACCAACCTGAGTGACAGAGGCTGTTTGGCCTGCAGGAAGAGATTATAATTAGAGTGGCATCAAGGGTTATATGAGTACATATATATATATATATATATATATATATATATATATATATATACACACACACACACACACACACACACACACACACACACATATATATGATAGACAACAATTATATGAGGGTAGATAGATGTATAGATAGATAAATAGATACATACATAGATAGATGACAGATACATCATACGTGTGTGTGTGTGTGTGTGTGTGTGTGTGTGTGTAGAGGCCAGAGGACAATCTCAGATGTCATTCCTCAGGAGCTGGTTTTCTGAGACACCATCTCTCACTGGGCCTGTAGCTCACTGATTAGGTTAGCCTGGCTGACTACCAAGCCCCAAGGATCTTTGCGCTTCCCTCCACAGTGCTGGGATGATAGGCCTTTGCCCTCATGTGGGTTCAAGGGATTGAGGCCAGGTTCTCCCACTAGCAAGGCAAACTCTCGACCAACTGGACTCTGTCCGCAACCCCAAGCCCATACTTTTAATCATATGGAAACTACTGGACCGCACAGCATCTTCTGAGACAGTGGTCTGTATCTGCCTCCACACTGTCATGGATCTGGGGCTGGAGTTAAGGCTTCTGTCCCTCCACCCAGGTCTTTCCTAGGTAGCAGACAGGCTCAGCAAGGCCTGAGCCTGAACCTGTCTTACCACATTTGACCTCAGTACATTGGTCTCATCACTCACCTCTGATTCTGGGGTTGTTAAAAAGATGCCCTGAGGCCAGGTATGTGAACCCTGTGCCACCTACAGAGGGTGAGAGATAGACACAGGTTCCCTCTTCCCTTGGCCTGCTTTCAAAGCTGGGCTGTCTTAACTCGGAAGGACACAGCATGGCACCTGGTACCCAGATGGAGTTGAAATGGCGCCTTCAGGACTGACTGATCTGACCCCTGGGGAGCCAACCACCCAAAGGACCCAGCAGATCACTAATCCTATTTTGAAGCCTCTGTTTCCTCAATTGCAGGCAAAGTAGGATGCTGAGCTCTCCTGGCCCCTCTCCTCCCAGGAGGTTGTAAATCCTGCCAACTGCTGATCAGATAAAGAACATTTTCTTGTGAAGTGTTCGCATTCTCTTAGACAATAAAAGCAACCCTTTGGCCCCCTCATCTCATTTCATGATAAAGTCAGGCCTCAGTCCGGGGGCCCAATAAAAGATCACAGAAACAGCTGTTGGAAGGCAGCAGATAACAGGGCATCAGAGAGGAGAGCTTCAAACGAAAGGGTTGGACTCAGCATAAAATCCTAGCTCCATCACACCCCCCCTTCCCCCGGCTAACTTCCTTAGCAACACAAATCTGATTTGGGCACCAAAGGAGAAAATTAAAACCAGACACCAACATGAAAGGCCGTGTTCTGTTTGGTTCGTGTTTTTGTATGTGAGAGTGTTTTCACAACAAGAGTACGAATGTATTCCGGAGAGGGATGCTGCTTTCAACAAGGTGAAACAGTTCAGGGAACTATTGTTCCCAGCAGCCAATATTGTCATTGAACAGCTCCGGGAATATTTCACTGAGGGGCATAAAGTTTCCAAGGGAGAAGAGGCCTGGAATGGATTCTTTCTTACTTCGTTCCTCCCTCCCTCTGTCCCCCTGTCCTTCTCTTCCTCCATTCCTCTGTTCCTCTGTCCCTCCCTCCCTCTGTCGCTCTGTCCTTCCGTTCCTTCATTCCTCTGTTCCTCTTCCCTCCCTCCCTCTGTTCCTCTTTCTCTCCCTCCCTCTGTCCCTCCCTCCCTCTGTTCCTCTGTCCCTCCCTCCCTCTGTCCCTCCCTCCCTCTGTTCCTCTGTCCCTCCCTCCCTCTGTCCCTCCCTCCCTCTGTTCCTCTGTCCCTCCCTCCCTCTGTCCCTCCCTCTGTTCCTCTGTCCCTCTTTTTCTCCCTTCTTCCCTTCTTTCTTCTCTCCCTCCTTCTTTCCCTCCCTTCCTTCCTTCTTCCCTATTTCTCTTAGTCCTGTTTTTGGGCTTTATATAACCTCCAACTCACTACTTAGCCAAGGATAACCCTTAACTTCTGATCCTCCTGCCTCCACCTTTCCAATGCTGGGATTACAAGTGTATGCCAATGCTGGTTTATACACTGCCAGAGACCGAACTCGGGGCTTCCCACGTGCCAGGCAAGCACTGTATCAACTGCAGACCCACATCTCCAGCCCTGAGGCCTTGGATTCTATGAGCAAGGATAATCTTGTTCGGCACTCCATCACCAGTCATTAGCACACATACGCCATATAGCAGATGCTCACCCAGTATTTGTCTAGTAAGTGAATTGACCCATATCCTCAAACATACCTGTGGTGGTTTGAATAAGAGTGGCCCCCACAGGAGCCCTCAGGGCTGGAGGTGTGTAGGCAGATCATTGAGTTTGAGGCCAGCCTGGTCTACAAAGTGAGTCCAGGACAGCCAAGACTACACAGAGAAACCCTGTCTCAAAAAAAACCAAAAAACCAAAAAACAACACAAAACAAAAATTTAATATCAAGTGTAAAAAAATTCCTGCATCCATTGAGTTGAAGGTACATTGACAATTGGACCTCAGATACAGTGGTGATGGCATTATTACTGTCACAAGACTGCAGTGTGACAGATGATGAAAATGAGAATCATGGAAGGCTTAAACTATAACCTTCTTACGCGCTTGACTATGAGGATGCCCGATATGGAGGCAGTAGATAAGGTAATAGAAGGGGATGAAGACTGAAAAGAACTGCAGTATTAATCTAAATGAACAATTTCAGTTCAAGTGATGGAGCCTTTTGCGTTTGCATATACAGATGCTTTAACACTTAAAAGACCCAACTTTTAAGTAGAACAAACACATTATAACCAACAGATCGTTAACTCAGAGGATGTAAAGGTTTACATTGGAAAACTTGGAGAAGAAAAATGAAAGAAGAGAAAAATCTTTACGAGCTCAAGATAAAAAAAAAAAACATGTCTTAGACAGGATGGGAGACTATCAACTAGAAAGAACAGATGATTAATTTGACTTCATTAGGCTAAAACCACTTCCTGCATTAAAAATTAAAATTGCCACTAGTGCTCACTTAAAATAAGTGGATTTCATGGAACATAAATTATGACTCAATAAAGCTGTTATAAATTTTAAAATAAGAATAAAGTGATACTATTAAAAGTTAGCTTACTGTTTAAGCACATTAGACAAGTGAAGACTATAGGAGGACTTGTGAATTCCAATTCTCACCAGTGTGGTGAGAATGCTCCTGAGCCATGCATTCCACCATGCAATAATAAAGAAAAGAAATTTAAAAAGAATAAGCAAAAGCTGGGCGTGGTGGCGCACATCTTTAATCCAAGCACTTGGGAGGCAGAGGCAGGTGGATCTCTGTGAGTTCGAGGCCAGCCTGCTCTACAAAGTGAGTCTAGGACAGTCAAGGATACACAGAGAAATTCTGTCTTGAAAAAACAAACAAACAAAAGAACAAGCAAGATTTGAACAAAGGAAGCCACGTGACCAGCCAGTAGAGATTAGATGCCACTGCAAACCCATAGAAATAGCTAATGTTCTGACGATGCTGAGTGCAGGCAGTGTATGGAGTGGCTGGTTTGCCCATGCATTGCTGGTGGGGTGTAGAAAGGAACAATCCACTTTGGAAAGTCCTTAGCAACTTACACCTGATGTGTCACGACCGCTCCAGGTGAGTCTGTGTGACAAATGTTACTGCATAACCCAAGGCAATGACCCCTGCCCAGGGAGAGCCTCCTGGAATGGGTCTGATGTTCCTGCCAGGAATAACTGATTGCAGCCTTATTACTCACTGTGTTGGCATATTCTGTCTTTGTTTTTTTCTTCTGACCTACTCTCATATCAGAATTTTTCAAACATGACTATGTTGCTATAAATGCCCTAACTTGGGACTGCAGCCAAGGGTCATTCAGGCCCGGAGTTTACCACCAAGTTCCGCCACACTTGTCAAAACAAACATGGCTAAGAATTAATCATCAGTTGACAACTTATATTATGATTTACAAATAAAGTGTTTAAGAAAGCCTCAGATAGTGACACTCAGATTTAAAAGAACTAAGAAAAAACTGTCTTGGCACACAAATGTTTGACATAATGAAAGAACATTGACCTTTGATAAAGAGGGCACATGTGTACTGATACCAAGCTAATGACTTAGGAATGATGACAATGTTGTTACTTTGCATCCTGTATTTTGTACTGTGTATGTGCAGTGATTGCTTCACTGACTTCCTTGAATGAAAAAAAAAATGTAATCACAAAAATACTCCCTGTTTCAAAAAATATGTATAGAAATATAGCTTGCTTGCCTGCAAAATACACTCAGATTCAAACCCAAACTCTGGGTTTGTCTCTGTTTGGCACTCGCCTATCTTTGTCCACGGACGCTTTGAGAACTCCCGTTCCTAAGGGCCTATACCCCACCGAGACGGTCCGTGGCACTGATGCAGCTTTCCCTATTCCACTCCTAGGCTTTTCCCAAAGAGAAATGGAAACGTAAAAGCTTACAATGACACACACCGGGATGTGGATGCATCTGTCTGCTTGCCGTTACTGTGACAAACGCCTGGAATAAGCCAACTAGCAAAGAGAAAAGGCTTATCTGGGCTAAGAATGGGAGGTTCCAGCTGATTGTTCTGGAGCCCCATGGCAAGCAGTCTAACATGGTGGGGACCCGTGGTGACATAAAACTGCTCACCTCCTGGAGGCCAGGAGAGAAGAGAGAGAAATGAGGGAACCAGAGTCCCACAGTCCCCTTCGTGGCCATGGCTCCAAAGACCCAAACCTGTGGCTACTCTGCCCATCTCTTAAATCATCTGCTTCCTAGTAGCGTCACACTGAAGGCAAGGGAAAAAAGAGGGGAACTGAGGCAGGGAAAAGCTTTACTCTGATGACGGAGCAGGCCATGGAATCCCTCTGCATCCTGAAGAGAGATACCAGAGTCCCAGGGAGAGGGATGAGGGTGGTTCACAGTTGGAGGATTCTAGCGCGAGAGCACGGGTGGAGTGTTGGAGAAAGAATGTGTTAACAGATCTCAGGTTCAATGTGCATGGTGCAGTGACAAAGTAAGAAATATATATCAAGGCTGGGCCGTGGTGGCGCACACCTTTAATCCCAGCACTTGGGAGGCAGAGGCAGGCGGGTCGCTGTGAGTTCGAGGCCAGCCTGGTCTACAAAGCGAGTCCAGGACAGTCAAGACTACACAGAGAGACCCTGTCTCAAGAAAAAGAAAAGAAAAGAAAAGAAAAGAAAAGAAAGAAAGAAAGAAAGAAAGATATCAGATGTCTACACTTGGCTTCAAGGGTCCTTGAGATCTGTCTACACTTGGCTCCAAGGGTCCTTGAGATCTCCCGAGTGAGAACCTCTTATATGCTAATGAGATGACTGAGGGAAAGGCCCCTCCAGACAGAACAGGGTTCAAGTTCACAAGAGCTTTGTTTGGTTGAATACCAGGAGATTCCTGGAGAGTGGCCCAGAGGAGGCAGGGAACTTGGTCCCTTCCCAATACCTAGCTCTGGGTGTCTCGTCCATCTGTCCATTTACTTGTATCTGGTGTTACAGCCTTTATGACACACCGCTGAAAGGCTTTCCTGAGGTCCGTGGGCTCCTTCAGCAAAGTAATCAGATCAGATCAGCTCGAACCTCATTATAGCTGGCCGGTCTGAATCACAGTTGAACCACCTGGGGCTTGCGATTGGCATCAGGAGAAGGACGGTCTCTGGGGACCAAACCCTCCAGTTGTGGTAACGGGACACTACCTGAGTAGCCTGTGTCAGAGTTGGGTTACAGGATGCCCAGCTGGTGTCTGCTGGGGAAGCCACACACATAAACAGACATCTGATGCCAACCAACAGTGCTCTGAGAGGTGATAGGAGGAAACTCTTGTCTCTGCCTCTGTGGGCAAGTTAAGTGCAAAGATTTCTTTCTTTTCTTTTTCTTTTTCTTTTTCTTTTCTTTTCTTTTTTTTTTTCAAGAAAAGAGAAGCATGTTTAGTGACTGGGGAGCTGGGATCTAGGAGCCAGACTCATCTTCTGCTCCAGCCAGCTTGAGCTGCTGCTGTACAGCTCTGTGGTCGGTCAGATCCTGGGAGATGTATAGGTGCTGTGGAGGCGGAGGGGACATTGATACCAACTCGCCCTTCAGGACATGCCTGCTCCTTTAGGTCACCTCCTATGTCCCTACTGCTGGCCACCTTCTCCAGCACTGACAGTAACCCTGGGACAGGGTGGCTAGGAGGGTGCCCCCAGCTTCCTGCCCTATTGTGGGACAATTATAAAAAGCATGCCAAAAGAGCCCTAAGAGTAATGCTTCTCAACCTGTGGGTCGTGACCCCTTTAAGGACCAGTCACATATCAGATATTTACCTTTAGATGCATAACAGTAGAAAAACTACAATTCTGAAGTGTCAACGAAATAATTTTATGGTTGGGGGTCACCACAACATGAGCAATGGTATTACATGGTTGCAACATCAGGAAGGTTGATGAGGGTCTCAGGGATCTGGGCTCCTCAGATCACCATGGTAACCTGACCACACTCTCTCTTGGCCTACCACCAAAACATCGGCTTTTGGGGGACTAGGCCACCAAAGGATGCTGATGAGATCCAAGGACAGCCAGGGTGGCTGCAGGACTGTGCTGGCTTGCTCAGGGCGGGTTGAGCATCCTCGGCTCTGTGTACTAGAGGCTCCACCACCATACTGTGTGAGCCTATAGCCCCGGCTTAGGGGTCGGGTTAGAGGTAGGATTAGGGGTCAGGGTTAAACAACAACAACAACAACAACAACAACAACAACAACAACAATAAAAATTTTAAAAATTTGAAGGAAGCATTCAGGGTGAGGCATCTCTTTTGAGGGCTTGCCCAGATGAGACTGGCCAGTAACTAACTGTATCTGTGGGGAATTATTAATCGCGTGGTAGGGCCCACCCTACCCTGAATAGCGCAGTTCCTGGGCAGGGGTCCAGGGTTATATAAGAGAGCTGGTTGAGCAGGAACCAGAGGGGAGCGGGGCAGTAGGCGGCATTTGCTCCATTGTTTCTGCTTCAGCTCCTGGCCCGGCTTCCCTCAGTGATGGACCGTGGCCTGGGAAGTGCAAGATGCAGGACACCCTTTCCATCCTCAAGTTGTTTTCAGTTAGTATTGTTTATTGCAGTAACAGAGAAGCATACTAAGACAATGCTAGTTTGTTTGTTTGTTTTTGAAGACAGGGTTTCTCTCTGTAGCCTTGGTTGTCCTAGTCTCCTGTTTGTTGTTGTTGTTGTTGTTGTTTTCTTTGTTTTTTTAGACCAGGCTAGCCTTAAGTTCACAGAACTCCACCTGCCTCTGCCTCCTTGAGTGCTGGGATTAAAAAGGCCTGTGCCACCATGCCTGGCTGTTTCATGACGATTTTTCTCTTCTGGCTTCTATGTGCTGTCTTCTCCCTGTGACTCACACTGTCCTCTGTGTGTGTCTATACTCAAAAGAAATTTTATGTGCAGTTATGGGTTGAGAAAAGGGTGTAGCAGTAAGGTCCTTGCTGTGCTAGGCTTCAATTTAATTTCTCTTGCAGAACAGAACCACTGTGCAAGCCTGAGGACCTGAATTTTATTTCCCAGAACTCATATAACACACCCAGAGCTGCCAGGCAGAGACAAGCGTGTGTGGTGTGGTGGGGGCGAGCTCACTGGGACAGCTCATCTAGCTAAAGGGGTGAGCTCCAGGTTTAGGGAAAGACCCTGTGTTGGCCATAATGTTCTTGTAGACTGTAAACAGTTTCCCCTTGTTCACTCAAATGTCGATTTCTCCACCCCACTCTCTGGATCAATCCTGACATTGCATTGTGATGTTTATTCTAAGTATCTCCAGTTTCAAGTTTGTGCAAACAGGTCACCACTTGTTCTCTGTGTTGTCAATAAAAACAAACTAGCCAATGCCGAGCAATAACAGAGAATAGGGGGGGACATCCTGGTCCAGTGAGGGGAGGAGAAAGAGAAGGAAGGAGAGGAGAAATTAGCCAGGCCTAGGAGGTGATTTAAAAGCAAGTGTAATGTGGGGAATCTGAATGAGAAGAAACCGTACTAGCACAGAGGTTTAGGATGGAGTAATTATTGCGCAGCACTGTGCTACCGGCTAATTAAATAGATCCTGGTCTCTGTATGCAGTTATTTGAGTATAAAGCTAGTTAAGGAGTAACCACAGCTTTCACTAAAATAACAATGCAATATTAAATATTAATAATTATTCAACACCCTGTCTCAAAAACTCAAGCAGGGAAGTGATTAGGAAAGACATCCAATGGCAACCTCTGGCCTAAACATACATACACACACACACACCAAAAAAGAAAAAAAAAAAAGAAAGAAAGAAAAAAAAAAAAAGAAAGAAAGACACAATTGTAGTGCATTAGATTTGCCCTAACACCCTAACTTAGACCCCATCTCCAAATATTCACAATCCAAGAGTCAGATTCTGAGTTATGAATTGAGGTAGTGCGACACTCATCATGGCTCTTCTATTTCAAATAGATGGGCTATTCATTTGGTATGGGCACCAATCAAAGGCAGAAAGGCTGGCCTTAGCCATCCTAGGGATGGGACAGGGCTCTCTCAGCAGACACTTTCTCCTAAGCACGCCCTTCCCTGCTTCTAATGCCAGGGGCAGGCTGGCCATCTGTCGCTCAGACCTGCCTGTGAACTTAAGCCCCAGTGAGGTTTTAAAATTTAAATCCCCCTGCAGAATATTAATTCTACCTGCCTCTTTCCTATCCCAGATCCCAAAGGAGTTGGTGGTAATTGAGACCCAGCCATGCAGTCCTCTCGCAGGCCAGCTTGGGTCCCCAAAGTGTAGGTGCTGTGGAGGGCTTTTATTTGCATTTTAATGGCTTCCAACTCCAGAGCGGTCCCCCTGAGCCCCGGAGCACCTGCCGCTGCCTGACACAAAGCTCTGTTTGTGTCCCCTTGGCTGTGAGGAAACGGCTAACCCTGCGCCACCTCATCCACCGACAGGCCACAAAAAGCCCAAACATGAGGTGCGGATCAAAACAGGCCAGGTTGCGGTTCTGCCAAGTCAAACAGAAAGGAAACAAGCCCAAGCCTGCAGAGAAACCAGATTCCCCTGGAATGGCTGCTCCCTGCCGCGCCTGGAAGGCCAGCTCCAATAAAGCAGCTCGGAAAGGCCCAAAGGACCCCCACGACCCTCATCTTGATGGAGGTGCCAATAAAATTCTCAGAACATCCAGGCTGCAGGCCCTGTAGGTACTGCCCGGACGTAAACCAGCTATGAGCAGCTGGGGAGTGGGCGGGAAGAGGCCTGCTCCATACAAGGCCCACCAGCCAGCAGCCCACAGGCCAGAAAGTAACAGAGAAGCCATTAGGGAGAGGAAGGCTATCGTGGCTGGATGGGAGCAGAGTCTGTCACCTCTCCAGGCCTCTGCTCCAAAGCCAGGCACAAGTTGTTAACTCCGTGAGAGCTTCAGGAAGGAGCAGTGGTCGCAGGCAAACACAGTTTTCTAGAGGAATCTAGGTGGGAAGTGGCCTCAGGAAATAACTGCAGACGTAGGGGCTGTAAACTCAACTTTAAGGGACTCAGCCTTGGAGACAAAGTGTGCTGGTCCACAGAGAAGGAAGAAGTGTGTGTGTGTGTGTGTGTGTGTGTGTGTGTGTGTGGTGTGTGTATGTGTTTGTATATATGTGACTCAGAATGCACGGTCACTAGGCATACAAGTCATGGCTGTGCATGTCAGTTTTCATGTGTATACAGCTGGCCCTCTTTAATTGTAGGAATGTGGAATTATCTGTAGATTCAGCTAAGTGCTGTCATCGATATTTGAAAAACAATGTAGTGAGGCCTATCATATCTGCATCTGTGCATTCTCATGGTTTCCTGAGCAAGATAGCATACTTATATAGCATTAAAGTGCATGCGAGGGTGTACACAGGTGAAATACAAAAGTCATGTCATTTTACGTAAGGGACTTGAGACTCTGTGGATTTGGCTCTCCAGGGAGGATTTTAGAGTCAATGCCTCTTGCACATCAAGGGGAACTATATGCAGTGGGCATGGGTTTTCACAGAAATAGGCCCCAACAATTCATGGTATTATACTAAAATATATCTTCGTCAACTTCCAGGCAAAAATCAATTCAGATCTCTCAGTTTTGTTTTTTATAAGTTAGTCTGAAAATAAATAAATGAACCCACCCCCAACACATACACAAAGTTTTTCTTACAGAGACTTGAGGATCCCAGCTCAGGGCTGTGACATGAATTCCTTGAGGCCAACAGCAAGCTGGGATAAGATCCAGTCTGTCATCGGGGAAGGGAGCCAGGAGACTCTCTGGGTGAGTGTAAGTGAGAGGGAAAGCCATTTGTCCCCTGGACGGTGTGTGCTTTGGTCCTTGGAAGTGCCCACAGCTCATCTGTAGCTTCATGAGTAGCCTTTCATTTATGCGGACCAGTAGCCATAGGATGAGTCTAACAAGGGACAGCTCCCGAGACCAGCCCTAGGGCCCCAGGGGGAGGTGCCACAGACCTAGTAAGAGGTGAGTGAAGCCCCTGTGATATGCCCCCCCTTTCTTTCAATGTGGCAAACTTGAGCCAGGCAGGGGTTAGTGTTGGAGGTCAGCTCACAACACAGACACATAAGTCATCCATCACACCAGAAAAATCCATTTAAGCACTTTTGGACCTGCCTAGGTGACAAAGTTCAGGTGCAAGACTATGTTCCTGTCTCATAAGAGGAGGATTCAAGGTGACTTTCTATCTGGCCATCCCATATCTACACCTGCAGGTTGAGAACTCTTGACCTCTGCAGAAATGCTAAGGGACTAGAAAGGAACCAGGAAGCCCGTGGACACTTTGCCCCAGTGGACCACAGTGGAGCCCACTTGAGAGGAAGCTGCCTCCAGGCTTCTCTGTGTGTCTAGCATGCATACCCACGTGTGCCCACGGCAAGCTCAGTAAGGGCTTGCTGTAAGGAAGGTGCTGGCTGCCTGGAGAAAGAAGAGGAGCCTTCTCTACTCTTGCTCAGCTGACTGAGCATGCTCACAGGCACAGGCCCCTCCTCCTCAGAGCCAAAAAGGCAGATGAGGGTCCAGTCACCACCAGCTCATCTGCCTCTGTCCTCCAGAGGAAGATGCTAGATTTGAACCAGAGAAATGGAAGAATGAACTGGCTGGACCAAGAAAGGCATTGGCAGGGTGCAGGAAAGTGGCTTCTGTGGCCAGGAGCGAAGACAGAGACAATCTTACAATGTGATCTTTGCCAGGAAGGTTCTGTCAAACCTGCTGATGGAGGTGCCCAATGGGCTCAGGCATCCATCCTGGTGAAGCCCAAGTGACCAGCTCCCACACCCTGCACTCTGTAGACTATCCGGTAGGGGGCACTGTAGACCCCACATGGCTACTCAAAACAGCTGTTGTCTTAGCCTCCCAAGGAGTGGTGGCTGCTCTGGGCACTGCAGCAGTCCCAGAATGCCCAGCTGCTTGCAGGCTGCTCGTGTCAGACCTCCCTGGCACAGCCCAGTCACCTCTTGCTTCCTTAGAGCTGACACTAGCCGTCACTGTCACAGACACTGGTTACCGAATGCATCAGGTGCTTTGGACTTAGCCCAAACCCACAGGAGCCCTCTGGGTAGGGTGTGCTTAATCCCATTTTTACAGATATGAAAGGCAGAGCTCAGGCCATTTAGGCAATCTGTAGTTGTTCACAGGGCTTCTATGTGCTGCCATGTCTTTCCAGTTCTATAGACCGTGCTCCTACCTCAGCTGCTATCCTTGCACAGAGCTGACTGTCCCTAGCGTCAAGGACATCCTTGGCTAGCTGTCCCTCATGTGGCATCCATAGCACTTCCAATGGCCTCACAGTCTCTAAGTGAGCCCCAAATCAGGGCAGGGTGTTAGGAGACCAGGTGGAATCTAGCTCTTCTCCCAGCCTGGGGCAGTCTGTCAGCTTCCTGGAGAGGATAACACTCCAACCCTAACCTCAGAACTGCTAGGCAATGTGACGCATCATATCTAAGGGGAAAGCCCAGGGAACGTTCAGCAAGCACAAGCTGGACAAACAGCAGGCATGGCTCTCTTTTCCCACTGCCCCAGGGGACACCTAACAATGTTTGCCCACAGTTTTGGCGGCCCCATCTAGGAAGGGTAGAACTTCTGAGATCTAGTGGGCAGGGCCTAGTGAAGCGGCCATACCTCCCTTGATGCCCAGGGCAGTGTAGTGAGACAAGACGTGTGTTCTTACCACCTGCTATAGTCCTGTCCCTTTGCCTTGTCATCTTCCAGAGGTAACTTGGAGCCCAGCCTGGGAGGTGCCTGGTCTGATGTGGAAGGTCACATGTCACGGCTTGGAGGAACCCTGTTTGAAGGTTCTGAAACAGCAGTGGCAACACCAGTTGAGATATACTCATGGGCCTGACTTGGTGTGTGTGTGTGTGTGTGTGTGTGTGTGTGTGTGTGTGTGTGTGTGTGTCGGGGGTGGGGGTGGGTGGGTGCTGTGTTGGATCCTCACAAACTTCTCATAAGTAATATGTTTTCTGTAGAGGCACAGAGCTGTCAGACAGCCTGTCCAAGATCACACCGCCTTAGCACATGGAGGCCAGATTTAAGCCTGGAAATGAAGGGATCCAAGGTTCACATTCTTTCCATACCTGGCCACCCCCTGCAGAGTTCCCACATAACACACAGGCCCCTTTGCTCTCCAAATCAAACAGAAGGCGCTTTCTGGAGCCTCCATGCCTTCACGGGCAGGTCACCTGGGCTCCTGTAGGACCAGTGTTTTCTGGTTCTCAGTTCACTAACCCTACCTGAGCACTTCGCTGTCCCTAAGCCTCAAAGACTCCCCATCCCCCACACAAGAATAGAAAGTGCCTGCAGGTGCACACCAGAGGACAGGCTCGGCTCTGTTCCCTTGCATTTAATCCTTGCTCTGATTGGCCCAGCCAGGTATTTTCCACCTCCAGGGTCATGGAGTCTTTGCATGCTTATGTGGACACCCAAGCAACCCCCCTATGTGAGCCCTTGAACAAAGAGGCCTCAGTACCCTTTCCCTGCCTGCACAACAGCTCAATGCTGCGTTTGTGACCAGCCCAGGGCTGCCCGGGTCCTACACACTGTGCATTGTCTAAGGCCAGCCCCTTTGGTCAAGGGGCACAGATCAAGGTCATGCTTAGAGCAGCAGATAAGTGAGGGATGCGCAGTAGAGGGCTGTCTCTATTGCAGCCTCAGGGACACTTGTCTCAGTATCAGGGTCCTGGGCACTTAGAAAAGGCAAAGGCTTCAGGTGCCTCTCTGCCCCTGATGAAGGCACCCAGTGCAGCTCTCAGAGATTCTGAGCAGCCCTGACTCACGGAGAGCTCTACATTTTTTTTTCCCCTGCCGAGTCCTGGACGGAGGCAACCCTGCAACCCAGAGTGGAATGCAAGCCTGGCCAAAGCCAAACGCTCACTTTTCACTGAACCAGAACAAGCCCAGAGTGTTTTCCAAAGTCGTTCACTCAGAACATTAGTGCATTTGTTTATTCATCTAATCTTTCCTCACCGGCCTGGCGTCCCCTAGGCTAGCACAATTCAAGGCGGCTGGGTGCTGGGGAGGAAGAAGTGAGGGCAGCTTACAGGGGGCCCCAGAAAAGGTGGAAACTCTTGAGGAACCGGCCAGGCTGTGCCCTCAGTGCCGGTCGGTGTCTGGTACATGAGCAGCCACTGCAAAGCACTCAAAAGGAAAGAGCGGATGGAGAGTGGCAGGCAGCTTGAAGACACCAGGAAGGGGGCCTAACAGAAGTGTCATTAGGTACCCTAAAAACCAGGTAGGGCCACCTTATGGTTCCAGAAGTCTGAAGAAGAAATACACCAGGATTTTATCTGCCTTCATTGTCTGTTCTTAACTAAAGGAAATGAAATAAGTTAAGACTATTAAGAGGCACAGTTGAGCGTTCAAAGGTCTACAAGGTGTTCTCTAAGCAAAACGGTCGGTTGGGTATTCATTTTTTCATTCCCTCACCATTGCGTCAATCATTCATGGACCAGTCTTCATGGAACACCTACCTAAACCAGAATCCTGGGCGTTTCATCCACTCCCTATGCACTTTCAGCTTCCATAGCAACAGAAAGCATCCCCAGGGAGGTGCTCTTAGGCACTGGGCCCCAGAAAGCAGCTTGAAGATGTCTGATTAGCTTGAGCCAGTTTCTCCTGCCACAGCACGACTGGGATTTTGAGGTACGGAGAGGGAGGGCCTCCAAACATGGAGCTGCCATTCCATCAACAGCCTTGGTCTGTACAGTTTCCAAAGAACCTTCGATTCCTGCCTGTCTTTAGATCTTCATAACAAACCCAGAGGTTTAAAAGAAGGTCAAATTCATGGATTGGAAGGGAACACTGGGGCTCAAGGGGTAAAGCAATACCCCAAGTAGGCCTCCTAGTACCTCTGAGTTAGAAGCAAGAAACAAACCCAGAGCTTGAACTTAATCTCTGAGATGTGGCCAGATGCTGTGACCTGATGTCAAAAAGACCCTATTTCTAAAGTAGTTAGTTACTGGTGCCATCCTAAGAGTCTCAGTGATAAACACTCTATGATGAACCTGCTATTGGCTCTAGAATGTTCTATGGGGCACGTTTGGTGAGATCAATTGTGTTTTCCAAAGATAGCCTGACAACCTGTCCAATGCCACAAAATCATCCTGTGTGACTTTTCACATGCCCAATTAGGGTGTGGACTGTGATGTCACCTCCCACTCCAAGTCCAGGCTGGCTTTAGCCACTCGCTCCATCTATTGAAATGTTACTGGTGAGGTTTCAGGATTTCTAGGGTGTGATGGTTCATCTTCATTGTCAACTTGCCTGTATTAGAGTCGCCATGGGAACAC
This sequence comes from Acomys minous, assembly GCF_964271855.1. Classification (NCBI taxonomy): domain Eukaryota; kingdom Metazoa; phylum Chordata; class Mammalia; order Rodentia; family Muridae; genus Acomys; species Acomys minous. The sequence continues at coordinate 14,981,455 of NC_140489.1, forward strand.
ACCTCTGGGCCCATCTGTAAGGGTGTTTCCAGGAAGGCTTAGCTGAAGAGGGAAGATGCACGCTGAATGTGAACAGCAACTATTCCGTGGCCTGGATCCTGGACTGAAGAAAAAGAAGCAAGCAAGCTGAGCACCAGCGTTCATCTCTCTGACTGTGGATGCAGGGGGACCAGCTGACTCAAGCTCCTGCTGCCGTGACTTTCCCCCCTCGGATGGACTGTGTCTCTCCAACTGTGAGCCAAAGGAACAGCTCTCTAGAGTTGTTTCTCTTGGGTGTTTTGTCACAGAAATGAGAGAAGTACTTGGTACAAGGGCAAAGGTGTAAGAGGCACAGACGTTTGTGGTGGGAACGTTGGGCCAATCTCATGCGGATGTTGGAACAACATCCCTCAGGTCTTGGCCACTGTGCTATGGGAAGGTCAGTGAATGCTCCCGTGGTGTCTTGTTCATCTCCTGGTTGATAACTAGTATTTCCTAAGGCTGGATGAGCTATCTTGGATGTTGTACACAGTCAAGCCTTCAAGTAACTTTATGTCCAGCTAAATTCTAACTGTAAACAGCAGGGAACACCTGGGAGAGGTTTCCAATCTACAGTCTAGAATGTCTAGGATGGTAATCCCCTATCCCTGTCAGTGGGTGACAGGGTCTGCAGTATTCCTGCAAACAGCTCAGGGCAGGGATCGTCTGGCCCTTGCTAAGCTTGGTTGTCAGTGAAATGTTCCAGAAAGAGTGACACAGGAGGCAGTGTGAACATGGCTACTGATATGAGCTGGGGACACTGGTGAGGGTGGTGACTCTGGTTCCCCTTTGTTTAGTCACTAGCTGTTGAGCAGGAGGTGTCAGGCAGGGTTGGGCCAGAGGCAGAGTGAACTGCACCAAAGGAAGGCAAGTCATCCATGCTGTCCCAAAGCTGACAAGGATGAACACCATGCTCCCAGCCACGGCCGGACTCACTGACAGTTGGATTCAGGCTTTTGATGCCCCCTCAACAGAACCCAGCCTTCTGCTTTCATTGTATTCCTAGGAGTGGTACTCAGGGTGTAACACAGGTACTGTAGGAGGCTTGCTATGCTGAGCAGGAACTTTGATGCTCCCCAGTTTGTTAGAAAACACAAGTGAAGAAATTTTCAAGCTGAATGTAGTAGCCCATGCTGGTGATCCCAGCACTTGGGAGACTGAAGCAGGAAGGTCCCGAGTTCAAGGACAGCCTGGGCTCCTTTGTCTATACCATAAGCATTGCAAAATATTCTTAGTTTGTTTGGAGTAAGTTGATAGCAGCTTCCTGAATAGGAAGGAAAGGAAAAAGAGAGAAGGCCATTTTCCTGAACACCTACTACGGTCAGTGCTGGCTGCTTTCCACGTGGCCTTTACTCACACAACAATCTGGAATTTCTCATCAGCCTATTTCACAGAGGCACAAGGTGCATTTCCAAGGTCATGCCCCTGAGTGACTGAGGCAGGATCTGAAGGACAGTCCAGTTAGACTAGAGGCCATCTCCGTTTTATTACATCACACTGGCAGCAGTAAACAAAGGAAGCTTTTGAACAGAAACTCACTGGTCTTATTCATTCAGAATCCACTAGAACCAGTTGTCAGAGTTCCCGAAAGTGAGCACGGGATTATTTCATTCTTGGACAATTAGAAAACAGCAAACAAGAGGTTGGGAGAGAGGTGCAGAGGGTGACACAAGCAGCAGCTGTGGAAGGCAGGGCTCTGGTTATGGCTCCAACCAGAGTCACAGTGTGTGTGTGTGTGTGTGTGTGTGTGTGTGTGTGTGTGTGTGTGTGTGTCCCCAACAGAGGCACTGAAAATCATCTTGGGTCTGATGAGGACCAACTAAATAAAAAGGGGGAGCTGGAGAGATAGCTCCGTGGTTAGAACCCAGCTGCTCTTGCAGAGGACCTGAGTTTGGTTCTCAGCACCCACTCACCCCCACTCACAACCAGCTGTGACTCCAGCTCCAGGGGATCTGATTCCCTCCTCTGGTCCCTTTGGGCACTTCACTCACCCATGCTAATCCCTCCTTGCTCCTGACACACATGCACATAAGTAGAGAATTGTAACTGTCTAATGGAAATAAAGTTTCATTGTTCCCAAAGGAAGGGCTTTTGGCTCCCTTGTCTTTCTCTCGCTCTGATTTTTCAATTCCACTGCGTTCTCACTGTATCTTAATTGCCTTTCTCCTCACTTTGGCTTTCCTTCTCTTGTTTCTTCATCTGAAAACCTAGGTCATTTAGAGTTTCTATTTCCATAGTGCTCAATGCTCCATATTGTCCTCTGCATCTGCATTCCTTTCAAAGGACTCTCTTATTTGGTCCATGCATTCCTTAGACATGTTGTAGTGGTTTGAATAGGGATGCTCTCCATAGGCTCATATCTTTGAAGGCTTCATCATCAGAGAACGGGACTATTTGGGAAGGATTAGGAGGTGTGGCCTTGTTGGAGGAAGTGTGTCACTGGAGGTGGGCTTTGAAGTTTCAGAAGCCCAAGCCAGGCCCAGTGTCTCTTTCTCTTCCAGCTGCCTGTGGGTCTTGATGTAGATCTTACAGCTTCCTCTCCAGCACCGTGTCTGCCTGCGTGTGACCAACCTTCACCCATGATAATGGGCCAAACCTCTGAAACTGTAAACATGTCCCAATTATAGTGTCTCTTCACAGCAGTAGTAACTTCAAATAAGACACGTGTTATTTCCCTCCACCCAAGATGGCTTTTCCAGAACATCTTTAGCATCATACTAATTTCTAACTGAATTCTCTATACAATAGAATTTTTTTGTTTGATTGTTTAATGCTCACCAAGATCTGTTCTCCAGCACAGTAGATGCTTGCATTGGTGTGTAGTTCTTGCATTTTGCAAATTAGTGTGTGTCCTGACGTCTTGGGCAGGTGAGAGAGTGTGTCCTGTTCCTTCTTAGTTCCCCATTTTCCTCTTTATCTGTTTTGTTTTGTTTTTGATGAAGAACTTTCTGATTCCATATTATCTTTTTAGCCATGCCTCTTTCCTATCTGTCGGTGGTAGCTGCATCATGGTGCATACTTTCTTACAGCAATGCTTCACTAGCACTGTTACTAGAACTTTCTAACAATGTACTTCCACAGTCCCTTCCCCAGCCTTTGTGCTAATTTAGCATATATCCTAATGTACATGTTACGAATGTCACAATCTCCTGCCAGTGCTTTTCTTTAAGCCTTTCATCACCGTTTTGCTCTGCCGTGGGTGTACGCCAATGGGAACGTCAAATGGCGGAACAACTTTGGCAAATGACCGGGCAGTTTCTGAAGCCCTGCCAAAGGTCCTGTCATTCCACGCCTACACGTTTACAGGAGAGGAACTGGAGCTTATTTCCACACAATCACATGGGTGCTCACATCAGCATCATTTTTAGCTGTAAGAAACAGCTCAGGTGTCCATCAGCAGGTTAATGACTGCAGGGACTGGCCTGTCTGCGTCACGGAACACTGTGAGACAGGGAACACAGTGCAGACACCTGCACAGAACCAGCGCAGTTATCATGTGGCATAGAGGGAGCCAGGAAGAGCAGGTCTGTGCTACTGTGCACTGTCAATCACTTCAAGTGCCAGAAAAATGCAAATTCAGTAACTAGCCAGCCCTATGGTTGCTAGGGATCAAGAGTGAGAGAGGGGATTGGAAAACAGCACAGGACACTTTAGGGGTCATCTTCACAATTGTGGTGTTTCTAAGGCAATACCTGAACCCAAAACTCAAAGCTTATATTTTAAATATGTGTGATTTATGGCATGTCAGTTAGTCAGCTATAAAACCATAAACATTTATCCGCTTAAAGAGGAGTGTGAATGGCACAGTGGCCAGTGAACTTGATAATACATCCTGATCCACACTGAGAAAATAATATTGGGAAGACAATGGAGGGAATCTTGGCCTGCAGCGGGGCAGTGTCTAGCAAGTTAGCACACGTGCACCCAGAAATTCCTGACAGGGGAGACAGGGGACAGAGACACATACAGAGAAATAATGGCCACAGTTTCCCCAAACTTTCAACAAAAGATCAACCCTAGATATTAAAATATAAAAGGAGTGACACAAGGATCCAGTTCTCAAAAAGCGGAACTAAAGAGGAGCATTAGAGTTAACCAATGAGCCAGCGGGGATTGGGAGGGTGAGCCTGTGGTTGGAGCCTCAGCACAGCAAAAAGGGAGGGAGGAAGAAAAGAGATGGAGAGGAGGGAGAAGAAGAGAGACAGAACAAAGAAAAGGAGGAGGAGAAAGGAAGGAGGGAAGGAAGTAAGTGGGGATGGAGAACAGGAATGAGGAACGAAGAAAGAAGACACACTTAAAAAAAAAGGTATCCAGAATAAAAAAGAAGAAAGGACCCAACAATGAGGGTGGAGCAGACGTTTGAATGAAAATGGAAGACTAAACAATGGAATCTGGTCCCATGTTGCCTAGTAACAGAGACATGTTCTAAGATGTGTGCTGTTGGGAGGTTTTGTCACGCAAACACTGTACCCACATAAACTAAGACAGCTACAGTGCCACTGAGGGGCATTCTTAGGGGACCATCATCTTACATAGGTCTGTCAAAAGTCTGTCCTTGACCAAAACATCAGGGCATGCCACCTGACTGTATGGACACACGGATTTGTGCACCTGTGTGTGCAGGTGTGCTTACGTAGGGGTTGACATGGGTGTCTTCTACCTTACTTTTTGAGACAAGGTCTCTCACTGAACAGGAAACTCTATGGAGTGGAAACAGCTGGGCTGACCAGCAAGCCCATGCACTGAAATTACAAGCATGCACTACGGCTTGGCTTTTTTTTTTTTTACACATGTTCTGGAGATGAACTCAGATCTTTGTGCTTGTCCAAGGCAAGCATTTTATTGATGGTGATTTCACCTCAGCCCAAGGCAAGTAATATTATTTAAAAAAAAAAAAAGTAAGGAAGGGGTTAGAGAGATGGCTCAATGGTTAGAGCACTGAGTGCACTTCCACAGGACTGAGTTCAATTCTCAGCACCTATGTAATGACTCAGACCAGTCTGTAACTTCAGTCCCAGGGGATCCCATGCCCTCTTCTCGTTTCCATGAACACCAGGCACACACATGCTGCATGGATAAACATGTAGGCAAAATACTCATATCCAGGCCTGGAGAGATGGCTCAGTGGTTAAGAGCACTGTCTGCTCTTCCAGAGGTCCTGAGTTCAATTCCCAGCACCCACATGACAGCTCACAGCTGTCTGTAATTCCAATCCCAATGGATCTGACACCCTCACACTAAAATAAAATTAAATAAATTATTTTTTAAAACCTCATATCCATACAATAAAATAATAATAAAACTTAACACATAAAATCCACGATGAACTTAAAAAAAATAAGCAAAGTATTCTTGGCATTTCCTCTTGCTTTCACGACAGTGTCAGCCAATACAACCTCATTACAAACTCTTCTGAAAATTTTCACTACTTGTTTAGTACTTCAAAGTCAAAGAAGAAATTGCAGAAGGAATTATGAAGCATTTTAAATTGAATAGTAGTAAGACATACTAAAATTACATGGGGTGCTGTGATCAGTCTCCAGAAGAACCTCCCAAGTAAACAGCTAGCTGCAGATACTGGACAGCTTCTGGTGAGACATCTGACAGCTTAGAGGAAGTGTGATGGACAGTGAACTGACTAGCCGCTACCTATTAGAGTTGACTCAAGAAGAAATGGAAACTCTGAAATCAAGCTCCTTGCCTTTCTCCTGGGTCCCCAGCAAGTGCTGTTGATCAGTATGTTTGCTTAAGAGCCTAACTATGCAGTGTGTCTTTGTTCCATTGTCAGCTTCACAAAGGTGGACTGAGCATCTCCTGATTCTTAGGCCCTTTCCTAGGTGTGAGGGACACAGTGGCAATTCCCATTCATGGAGTCAGTTCAGCACAATTTATGTTCATTCTTAGTAAACACTTGGGCTCTGGACTCCACGTGAAGGATCCAGCTCATAGTGGGACTCTGTTTCTACAGAAAAATCAGCTTTGTTGACATTACTTCAATGCAGTAACTTTGTGCCAGAAGTCAAGTTTATTATATAAACTTGGGAATTGTTTGTATTCTTTGGAGGAGACAGGATCAGGTAAGGTATAATTTAGGGAGACTGAAAACAAACCAGACTATAAAAGGTAGATGTTTTCAAAGTAGTGTCAGTTGGCAGAGAAACATGCACTGGGGGTTGCTCTTTCTTTCTTTCTTTCTTTTTTTCTTTCTTTCTTTCTTTCTTTCTTTCTTTCTTCCTCCTCCTCCTCCTTCTTCTTCATTTTATTTTATTTTATTTTATTTTCCCATGGCAGTCTGTCAAAGGGTGGGCTGGCTAGGGTAGGGTAGGCTAGCAGTTTGTCTGGCCACGAGAAACCCAACTTGAATCCAAGGCTTCATCTCCTTCAAAGCCAAAGTCTTCCTCAACCTTAATCACGCCTTGGCCCCAGCCCTCGGCTCCCACCTGCACTGAAGCCAGTTCTGGAGTCAACGAAGCCCCTAACCGTGGTGCCTGCTGCCTCTTGAGCCCACTGGGCCCCTCACCAGGGTCTGGGCTGCTGGAGTCTAGGGGTGCAGGCGTTCTTTGGGGTGGGGAAAGTCCCTCTTTGTCTGGAGGCTCGTTCTCAGCATTGTCTGGGGTGCGGACATCTGTGCCTTGGCTGCCACCATCCTCCAACACGATGGTGAACTGGCTATCCCTGTAGTCATCCCCGTAGGAGTCCAGCACCCTCATGAGGAACCTGTGCTCCTGCTGGAGTCTCCGGGTTATCCTTTGCACCTGATGGAGCCTGTTCAAGACTTGCTCGTTCACCTGCTCCATCTCCCGGCCCCGCCAACCTAGCGCCTGGTTCTTTCTTCGATTTAGTTCCCGTTGGCGATGCCTGCGACCCCGGGCTGCCTCTTCCTCTTCATCCTGCTCCCCGAGTCCTGAACCACCAAGACCACTGGACACAAACTCCAGTTCTGTCTCTAGCTCACTTTTCCCTCTCTCTATTCCAGCTCCGCTCTTTCTTCTTTTAAAGTGTGTGCGTTAGTGAGAGAGCGAGGGGGGGGGAGGGAGGGAGGGAGGGAGGGAAGGAGGGAGGGAGAGACAGAGACAGAGACAGACAGAGAGACAGAGAAAGACAGAGACAGAGACACAGAGACAAAGAGACAGAGATAGACAGCGATGCAGAGACACAAAGACAGACAGAGACACAGACACACAAAGACAAAGAGACAGAGACACCACACACAGAAAGACACACCTTGGGTGCTGGTTCCTCAGGTCACTTCCACCCTTTTGTTTGAGGCAGGATCTCTCATTATCAGGAATTTTTCCACGTAGGCTAGGCTGGCCAGCCACCAGACTCTAAGGATCCAGCCGTCTCCACCTCCCACCTTGTCATCCCTGGGATGGCAAGCATAAGCCAATGAGTCACATCTACCATTTTACATGGGGAATCAAACTCAGGAACTCGGGCTTGCCCAACAGACACAGCCCACTAAGCTATCTGCCCAGCTCTTGGACCATGATAAAGTCTGAACAAGAGCCTTGTGGATGCCTGCCTTGTAGGTTTTTTTGTTGTTGTTGTTTTGTTTGTGTTTTTTTGTTTGTTTTTGTTTTTTGGTGCCCATGCTAATACAGGGGAGAGCGAGTGCTGCTGATAGTGGAAACTCAGGGTAAGGAAGGGGACGAGCCAGGTGTTAATACAGCATGCTTTCAATCCCAGCTCTGCTACCTGTCAGTTTCACAAGGCTGGACAAGGCACTGAGACACGCAGCATCCACCTGTCTGATCCCCTCACTTGGATCACAGATGCTTGATGAAACACTATGGTAAGCAAGTGTGGCAGATGCTTCCCTGCTCCTGGGTACCAAGGACCTGCCCTGACGGGGCAGTTGGCCAGCCCTTAAGAGCAGGACAAGCCATGCAGAGTGGGAGGCGCTATCTGTAGGTCAAATCATATCCCTCATTTGATCTTCCCAACTTCTCTTAGGCTACAAAGTCACCTGATCGGTTTGCAGGTGGGACATCTATTCATCCTGGAAGAGCATCTTCTTATTCTATCCTCCGCAGCACTCAACACATCTGGGTCCTGATGTTGCACCCAAATTCTCTTCTGCTCCAGTAGGCTGTACAGTTTTGTTGTAGAGGCTGAAAGCCTAGCTAGGGTTTTTATGTAACAATGATACTACTAATTATTACTCTTGCCATTTAATTAATACTTGTAAATATCCACTGCAGTCAAAGGAGGCCATTAAAGTAGTAAACAGATAAGATCTGCTCTCACTCTGTGCTGGACATCTCCAGGAGTCAAGCCGAGCAGGAATGAGCAGGAATAGGGTAGAGCATTTGTCTGATGCAGTGAAGCCATGGCAGCCCCTGAGGACTCTAGGAATGGCAGCTGGGGAGCCTGCTAGGGTCCCCCCACCCCACCCCATCCAGTGGTGTCTCCCAGGCTCCTTTCTTGTTTTCCCCAGACTGCAAACAACCAAGGCTCCCTGGTCACTCCTCACCAACCCCACCCCCCACCCCCGCAGCCTATTTCTGTCTGCCTTGTTCTCCTTGCATTTTTGAGCCTTCCTTGCTCGTGGGCTGTGTGGCTTTTCCTCCCACCTGCTCAAGGCTTGCTGCTTTGGAAGCAGCGGGGTGAGCCTTCTTCTGCCATCTCTCACCTAACACAGAAGGGTAGAGAGCCCACCCTCTGTCCCTCTGAAGTTCCTCTGCTCTCTCGAAATCTGGGGACCCTGCACCTGACCCAGTCCCATCAAAAGGCTGTAAATCCTAGCCTCTGAGAAGGCTGAGGCGGGAGGACCGTGAATTTGAGGCCAGCTGGGTTGCAGGGAAGATCCGTCTCAAAGCGGAACTGAGGGTAGAGTACACACCCGGCACAACCTTAAGTGTAAAACAACAAGAAGATGACTTCAGTATCACCGTCTCCTCCCCTGGGTGCCCCCAACCAGTTGCAGGAGGCACCCTAACAACCTCCACCCCCCATCTCTGCCCATCTCCTCCCTCTTGAGACATGCCACCTGGAGTCCGGATAAACAGGAGTCAGCAGATAAACTGCTGATGGGAGTGGCTGCTGTTCAAGTCTGTATCTCTCCTCACTCGCCCAAGAATCCCATACCAGCATCCTATCCACACGAACTGCCACAAGCCCTTATCAGCAGCATTCCTCATCTGCTAGACTAGAAAGATATCGAGGCTGCTCAGAGAGCATCAGGGCCTGAGGGGAGGGCCCGGGGCTTGCAGCAATCATCAGGGCTTATAGGTATAATCAGGAACATTCCACCCCACCCCAGCAGACACATGTCCCTTCCATCTGTCACTTGCTCAACCTTGTTCCTGAGGACTACGCTGCCCCAGGAAGGAGTCCTAGGCAGTCCTCATGAAGTGTCCTGCTCAATCTTAAAAAAAAAAAAAGTATTCCTTTAAAAAAAAAAAAAGGTTATAATTCTTTTCCTCCCTCCAAACCTTCCTATATGTCCCTCCTTGCTCTCTTTTAAATTCATGACTTTTTTCCCACTAGTTGTTATTACATACATATCTATAAATGAATATAATATACAAACATATACCTATACCTAGACATACATATTTCTAAATAGGCCCTTTCACGTGTTTGTATGTTTTCAGGGCTGACCATTTGGCAACAGCCTATTGGTGTGCTCTTCCTTGGGGAAGACTATTATTCGGCTTTCCTTAGCGGCCCGTAGCTCTTTGTGTAGGGGCTTTTCCCTTGCCCGCTGTCACTTGTCTCTTGTTGCTGTCCTTGCTCAGCTCAGGCTTAGGTAGTCTTCATGGTGAGACTTTCTGGGTGTGGCTTTCGACCTTAGGGGGAGACCCGGTCTCCAAGCAAACGCTGTGGTCCTCTGCCTTTTGCAATCTTTCTGTGCCCTCTTCTCTAATGTTCCCTGAGTCCAAGGTGCTGGGAGTTGTTTTGTGGCTGCATCCACTGAGACTGAACTCCACGATTCTGCATTTGATTGGTTAAGACTCTCCATCATGGCCTTTGTCTGTTGTAAAGAGGTATTTCTTTGATGGGGGGGGGGGGGGGGACGAGCGCTACACTTAGCAGGTTAGACCCTGGAGAAGGGTGTGTGGGATTTGGCTGGGTGAAGAAGATGGATGAGCCATGGGGAGGAGGCGGAGGGGAGGACCCTCTTGCTCACTCTTAAATACTTCCCTGAGGCCAGTGGTCCCCTGAACTCAGATTAGTAAGTCATATGTTCATTCAATGTAGTAATAAAGCTGCTACCTACCTTCAGTCACAGCTGAAGCATCTCCTCCCCTGACACATAGGCTTCTGGGAACTCTGTACCTGGAGTCCTATTGTCACCGGCCCATCCTCTCTGGTGCCGTCATCACTTCAAAAAGCATCTTAAAGATTGGCACTTCTCTCTCTTTGATCTTGTGTATATATGTTTGTGGGTGCGCGTGCCAGAGGCAAACCTCAGGTACCATCTGCCTTGTTCTTTTAAGTCAGGGTCTCTCAGTGGGCTGGGATTTGCTGACTAACTAGCGTGGCTGGCTGGTCAGCAAGCCTCGGGGATACGTAACAGTGCTACAAGCATAAGCCATCACACCCTGCTTCTTTCACAGATGGCCTAGGGATTGAACTCCCGTCCTCTTGCTTGCACACCACACTTTACTATCAACCCAACCCACCCTTCCTTTCTTTCCTCCTTGACAAGATCATATACTCCAGCTGACCTCAAATTTGTGATCATCCTGTTTCTGTCTCCTGAGGGTTAGATTACAGGCATGTGGTTTCCTTGAGAGCTCTTCAGGGTGAGCCAAACCATCCTTACTGCCCCGCATGCCAGAGACAGTGTGCATCCTACTTTTGAGCTCTCGCTACTTTCAGAAGAGAAAAACATGCTCCTCGCCCCCAGCTCGGAGGGAGATGGGGCCTCGAGGCTGAGTGGGTGGATGGGCTCAGTGCTGTACCTGGGAACTCTCCAGGCTCTTGCCTGTTGTCAGTGCTTTACTGTGGATGAGCACAGGAGATCCAAGCCCAGCTATTCTTTCGGCATCCCATCCAGAGGATCTGGTCTATACTGTAGGCAGCAGAGAAGGCTCATGGGAGCCTCCAATTACAGTCTTCATAAACACAGATGGTGACAGCAGTATCCAAATACTTAGAGATAACGTCCTTTCCATTCAAAGAGAACGGGAAGTCACCCAGGAAATGACATTATCCAACCAAGTGACCAAGGAGTAGTCTGCTCAGTGATTGCCCCCAATGTTTCCTGTCATTACCCGGGCAGGCTTGGTTCTGGCTAGCCTTTGGCCCTTGCTTTGAGCTTTCCAAAGCCTTGTGGTCTCCTGCTGTTCCACTGGTCCTGGGGCCTTGTGGTCCATTCCCACTTGGAGGATGTGGGCTTTTCCTCCCAGCCCTAGGCAAGCCTTGTTCACGCTGGCGGATCCTCCCTCCTCCTTAGATTAATCCTGAATCCCGGGCTCCCTGCTTTCCTCCTCTTCCCCTCAGTGTGTGAATTCTACCTGTCCTCATATCTCTCTCAACACATGTGCACACGCACACGCATGTGCAAGCACACACACACAAATACACACATACGTGCACGCATGAATGCAAAGCATGCGTGCAGTGATGAACTATGGCACATGTGGCAGAGGAGTTTCTTCATGGAGCTCAGAGAGAGGTGAAAGCCAGCAGGTCCACAGTCCGGTTGTCTTCTTCCCGCCTATGGTCCAGGCTTATGCATGGATGAGCTGTGGGTCAGTGAATAATCAATGGATGTGTGCATTGGTGAGCCAATCACTTCATTGACCATGGATGACCAACGGGTTGGGAGAAGTAGGTCTTCCACGGTGAACTTTGCCCCTCATGGCTACCTCAGCTGAGCAATTTTTAATGGTGGTCTTGGTGCTTAAACAAAGCGACAGAATTTCTCAGCATAAAAATTAATCTAGATTGTTCTAGCCCACCCACCCTGAGCTACAGATGAGATGTGTTATGAAAGATGTGCAGCTCACAGTAGGTCAGCACAGTACAGCATCCCAGAGCAACAGTGTCCTGGGTGATGACGGCTGCCCTTCCTTCTCTCTGGGGTTGCTATCCTTGTGATTTCTGAAGTGCAGCTGGTGGGGTGGCAGTGGTTGTGGGGATGGATCCCCTCAGTGTGCGTGCCCTGCCTTTGACAGTTCATGTGAGGGAAGCACTGGCCCTTCCCTACAATAGACACTCTTCAGGTTTCCAGTCTACAATATCGGTAGCCAATGTTCACTTCCTTCTCCTGGCGTGTTCAGCACAGTAACGGGGATTTTGTCTCCAAAGCTCATTCTTTACAAGCGTTTTGCCCTCTTCCCCTCCTTAGCTGTTCACACTCTCTGCTCCTCTCCCGCCCCCGTCCCCTCAGGCCCCCTTTCTGAGGTGGTTACTCTTTAGTATCAACGTGAATAGATTTAGAAACCCTTAGGGGACTGCCTGGTGACACCTGTGGGGGCTGTGATGGAGTTTCCAGAGAGATTAGCAGAGGGGATGCTGGGAAGACCTGTCCTAAGTGTGGATGGCCTCCGGATGGAGCGACAAAGGGAAGGAGGTAAAGAAAAGGGTACCCAACTTCTGCCTGCTGCTGCCTCTTTCTGCTCTCCTGAACGCAAGAAGAAACGCTTGCCATATTCCACCGCTATGACCTCTGCCTCACAGCATGCCGGACCTGGAGCCAGGTGACAGTTGACTGGTCCCCCTGAAACTGCAAACCAAGATACAAGATCTCTCTCAAGTTGTTTCGGGCATTTGGTCACAGCAACAAGAACATAAACAAAACCAGAAAGCCTAACACCTTCTTAATCCTTTAATCGCCTCTCCCCTCCCCCTTTCTTCTGCCCTCCCCTCCTCTCTTCTCCCACCATCACTCCTTTCTTTTTCTCTGTCTCTTTCCCTCAGTGACCTCACTCATCCTCAAGGCATTTGAAATCGCATGTGCACTGATGACTCTCAAATATTTATCTTGACCTCGGTTCTCTCCTCTGAGCTAGAGATTCACCAGGCTTTTCCAGCAGTTCCTCTTGTTGTCTCAAAGCGTCAAACTGGACTCATGGTCCCTTCTGTTCACCGCCCAGCTTCTCTGCCCCAGCCTGCTGGGTTTGCCCTTGCCTGTGTGTGCTTATCCAAATACTCAGGCCACCATGATTCTTCCTCTTTCTCAGCCCTCTCATCCTTACATCAGCAAATTCCATAGGCAAGAACTTCAAAGTAATTCTGGAGTCTGTGCCTCTTCCCACCCTCCACCATGGCTCAAGTCGATCTTAATCCTTGCCTGGATCTGCTTCCACCCCGCCCCACTTTTCCTCCACACAGCACCCAGCATGATCCTTCAGGACAGCCAATGATATCATGCCTTTTTTCTGCCTAAAACCTCTTCTGAGTAAACATCTCGGGTATAGCTCAGTGGTAGAGTGCTTGCCTACCTTGCTCAAAGCTTTCCACCTCCTCCATCACAACACACACAGACATACATGGGCACATACACACATATACAAATACACACAGAGACACAAATAGATACACACATTGACACATAGACACACAGGCACACATACACACAGACACATACACACACACAGACATACACAGACACACAGACATAAACACACATGTACACATACACACACAGCAACATATACACACAGAGACACACACACACATACACACACTAGTTATAGCAGTGGCAGTATAGATGAACCCAGAAACAGATTAGATGAACGAGTAAGCAAGAAAAGGCGGCTCTGTTTTCATCAATGGAAAGACCTTTTGATAGAGTCATAATTGATGGTGGTGTTGGGAGGCAATCAAAGCCAGAGGGAAACAGACCACTGTGGAGGGCATGCTTTTGAAAGGTGTAGCTTATCTCCACTTCCTCCTCTTCCTCACTCTCCCCCTCCTCTCTTCCTTGCCTGCCATGAAATGAGCAGCTCCCTCCACCAAGCCCTGTCCCCGTGAAGTTCTTCCTCACAGTGAGGCCAGCTGAACACGGGCTGCAAACTCTGAAAGCCTGAACCCAAACTAGTCTTTGCTCATTTGAGTTGACTTTTCTAGGTATTTCCTGTAGTGATGGAACACTGACCCATAGAACCCAGGGCCACGTGGCATTTTATTACTGTATCTCCATCTACTCAGCCTCCCACACAGGATTATAGCAGAAACATCCGGTTTGCTTACTCCTCGCCATGCCCCAGACCTAGAACGGCAGTGGGCGTGTTTAAGATTGTCAATACCTTTAAACAAACTCATCGACCTCTCCTTCTTACACACCCACATGAAGAAACTGTCCCCAAAGCCGTGCCCTTTCCCACACTTACCACGGTGGGGCTAGCACAGACGTGCAAAGTGATGGTCACTACACTGGTGGTAGGAAAGAAACAAAACTAAAGCAAAGACAGGGCAAAACTCTCCGCTATGTCATACCAGCTCCCAGGGAAGTGTCACTGAGGTGATAATGGATACGAGCTGGTCGCTTTCTGTCTGGGATCTCACAGCAAGAGACTGTGTCCCAAGCAAGACAGCACAGAGCCCTTTCCTCAGTGCCACCCCCACACAAACGTGACCACAGCCCACAGAGTGGTGAGGCCTAACTGGCCACGTGCCTTCGTGCTGAGCCTTTCTTCGTGGGTTCCATGACATCAGTCGCTGTGGAGGCAAGGAGGTAAACCCCCGTCATCACTGTTTGCTGAAGAAACTGCAAGCTGGGCAGTGTGAAACTTCCCCCATGGTAACTGACTGAGCCAGAACTTCCATGCTTCTGATCCTGAAGGTATCCCTCTTGAACGGATGACAGGGTCCTTAGAGATGTAGGGAGCCTCCGGCCATCCTTGACTCACAAAGAGGCAGTTTTTACTTTGTGTGGCTTCCAACCCCAGCACTTCCCGAAATGCTTAAATATGGGACGGAGATTGTCAGGTGCATGTGCCTATAACATGCAGGTGTGAACATTATGGAAAAGGGTACATCACTTTTAAAGGGGAAAGGGGAATATGGCCACAGAAATATTTCGAGCAAATTTACATAGAAGGAGTAAAAAAAAGCCTTGGCGTCTACAAGGAAGTAGAGATGTGTTTTACAGCACTATGTGCACAGAGGCTTCTGGTAGGACAACAAGATGGAGGGTTTTGTGTCAAACAACCTTACACAGGGCAAAGGTCTCTGGGTGTGTGCCTAGCTTGCCTCGGTCCCAAGAGTGGCAGTGTGGTGGGGGGAGGGGCTAGACCAACTCACAGCACAAATCCTTCAGGTTGACACTCACTCACCTGGCATGGGGGTGGGGGTGGGGGTGGCTATGAATCCACAGTGATGATGGAGGTCTATCAGCCTGGCTCCCACTGTCCCAGGAGAGATGGAGGAAGCTCAGTCAGGAAGACATGGTACTTTATTGAGTTTTCTTTTATGTCAAGGAGGTGGTGAGAAAGGTGGGAAGTGAGAGAATGAGGACAAAGACCTTAACTTGGATGGCCAGGACGACTGACTGCAAGCCCCACTTAAGGTCTAGGATGCTCTGGAGCGGTGGTCCTCAACCTTCCTAACGCTGTGACCCTTTAATCCACTTCCTCGTGTGGTGGTGACCCCCCAACCATAACATAATTTTTGTGGCTATTTCATAACTGTAAGTTTGCCACTGTTATGAGTCATAATGTAAATATCGGTGTTTTCCAATGGTCTTAGGTGACCCTGAAGGGGTCGAGACCCACAGGTTGAGAACCACTGCTCTTGAGGGAAAGGCAGGGTGAGGGCTTAGGGATTTGATAAGCTAGTTAGGTGTCATGAGAACAGTTGCTCTGAGACAGCCGTGTTGTCTTGAGGAACCCACATCAGGATGTGGTAAGGACATTAAAGCCCCGAGTTTGGCTGAGCACACTAACACAGTGCTGCATCTCAGAGAGCCAGCAAGAAAGGTGGGCTTTTGTTATGCACCCAGATCCAGGGCTGTGTACAATGAGGGACACTCATCCCCAGCGCCTCTTAGTGGTATTAAGCCTATAATCCTGGCACCTTAGGAGCCTGAGGCCAGAGGGTCGCAAGTTCAAGGCCTACCGGGACAACTTAGTAAGAGTCTGGTTCACAATAAAAAGCAAAGAGTCAAATAAAACGTGGATATGGCTGAATGATAAAGATGCTGCCTAGCACACACCAGGCTCTGGGGTCAGTTTCCAGTCCCCCAAACAACCCAAATGGTTACGGCAAACTCTGACCAGGAAACAGCCAAATGGTGGAGAAGCCAACGGCCTCAAGACCAGACCGTACACCAACTTGCGCAGTTCTCTCTGGGACTCAGTTTCCACATCATTTAGGCATGGATAGCAGTGCAGCAGAGGAAATGTGCTGGCACAAAGGAGATGCCAGCAACTCGCACTACATAAATAAACTTCACCAACCCAGGCCACCGGCCCTCCGTATGGGCCTCTACTTCACACACAACCTTCTCCAGAGGCCCCAGCCTCCAGAATTGGCCTAAGGAAGCTCCCTTGTCTACAGCCTGGCTTTCCTCCATGATGGCTTGCTGCCTCCTGTGGGTTGAAGGGAGCCTGGTGGCAAGGTCAAGGCCACCCTGTCCCTGGGAGTAATTGAAGATGACAACAGTTCTTTTGTGTCTCACGGAGACCAGGGAAGATCAAAGGCGGGATGAAGGAGCAGCTGCGACAGGCTGGAATTCCCTGGCAATTCTGAAATTACTGAAATTGGCCACAGTTGTAGCTATTTCCATGAGGGCTGCTGGCTCCTTCACACTGCGGAGGGATGTGAGTCTGACAGCGTGGTGCGAGCGGTCGATGGCGGGCCTGGTGGAAGCTCCCCGCTGACCATGGTTCAGACTTCAGGGTGGATTACAGGCCCAGAGATGAGCAAAATGGAGTCTGGAGAGTCATATTGGGGCAAAGAGGAATCAGAGGGCCTTGAAACATGTGTGGCTGTTCACGATGGTTGTTGTTGCCTCTCAGCAGAGGTGCATTTGGCTCTCTGGCCAAGGAGCCTGACCAGAGGGGTCACAACATGAACAGCGTGTCTGAGGAGGTCACCGGGCAAAGAGCCATGAGAGGAAGCCAGACCTTGAGCCTCTGCTGAGGTTAGAGGTTAGAGGTTAGAGGTTACCAAGCAGGGGGGTCTGGGGGACAGGGAGCTACAGAAGTCAGGCAGCTGAAAAGTGACTTCCAGGTCAACCCACAGGCTCTGAGACTCCCAGTCTCCATGAGACTGCTCCCCTCCCCCGACTCCGTCTGCTCCCTCCCATCCTGCAGGAGGCTGTGAAGGGAGTGTTCCTCACTGAATGTCCCTGTTCAGTCAATATGGCACCATTATTAAGTAAACAAGGAAGGCTGTTTAAGCAAGGCCTCGGGTTTTGCCTTTAAAAGTACATGATGAATTGAAGGCTTGAATAGGGGGAGTAGTTTGCTGACAGGGACAATCAAGGGACCCCATTAACTCTAGGTCGGCTGGGTGTGTGGTGGTGCTTCAGCTGGATGCCTTCACAGAGAGCGTGGGCCTCCGTGGCTGCTCCATGGTGACAGGGTCGTCCCATTACAGGCCTTTGCGGGGAGGGGGGGGGGCTTTCACGCCTCTTCAAAGGCTCTCACTGTGGCTGGGCCACCTCCTGGGCAACTGCAGGCATTGGGGAAGCGTGTCTCCCTGGGAACCTGGTGATGTATGGGGCCTTGCTTTGACTCCTTCACTCAGCAGCACAAAGTTGGTGAGGAATCCAATCCTGTGCCAGGATTCTTTTGCAAGCGACAGATTAGAAAGTAGCAGGCCAGAAAGGTTCCCCACCAGGCTTACAGATTCGTGCATGGGTAGAGGGGTTGGAGCAAAGCAGGCCAGGCAGCAGGAACCCTTGGGAATATCTCCTGGGTCACTGTTCTGCCCTCTTAGTGGACAAGTCAGCTTCTTGCGTTGGTTTGTTTGTTTGTTTTCAGGACAGGGTTTCTTTGTGTAGCCTTGACTGTCCTAGACTTGCTTTGTAGACCAGGCTGGCCTCGAACTCACGGTGATCCGCCTGCCTCTGCCTCCCAAGTGCTGGGATTAAAGGCCTGTGCCACCACACCCTTGCTAGCTTCTTGAATTTTTTAAAAAAAGATTTATTATGTATACAGTGCTCTGTCTGAATGTACACCTGCAGGCCAGAAGAGGGCCTGCGTTACATTATAGATGGTTGTGAGCCACTATGTGGTTGCTGGGAATTGAACTCAGGACCTTTAGAAGAGCAGTCGGTGCTCTTAACCTCTGAGCCATCTCTCCAGTCTGCTTCTTGCATTTTTTAATGCTGGTTCCTTCTGCTTAAGACAGAAACCGCATGGAGTCAGGGACTGGCCTGGATGGGCTGAGCTGGCCCTAGATCGCTCCGTGGCTACAGGAGACGAATCTTGTGGTAGTTTTGAAGAATGACCCTCCTCCTCCCGTAGGCTAATATATGTTTAATACTTGGTCCTCAGTTGGTGGAACTGTTTGGGACAGATTAGGAGGTGTGGCCTTGTTGGATGTGGTGTGTCACTGGGAGGAGGGGGGCACTGGGGTTTCAGAAGCCCATGCTGTTCCCAGTTAGCTCTCTCTGCCCTGTACTTGTGGGTCAATATCTAAGCTCTGGGCTGCTGTTTTAGAGCCACGCCTTCTTGTGTACAGCCAGGTTCCCTACGTGACGGTGATGAACTCACCCTCTCAAAGTATCAGCAAGCCCCCCAGTACACTCTTCCTTTTGCAAGCTGCCTTGGCTACGCTGCTTCATAGCAATAAAAAAAAGTAACTAAAGCAAGCCTCTTGGTGGAGAATCCCAGCATCTATCTCCTTCCTAGGTGAGAAGCGACTCCTCCCCCCATCACCACCACCACCCTGAAGTCAGGACACCTGTGTCACCAGGAGTTGGCATGGATGTCAGACAGGCAGAATCACCATTTGTCTATCAGCTCCTTTGGTGTCTGCTTTCTCACAAAAACATGGTCCAAAGTGGGAGCAGTAACACATACCTGGCATAGCCAATAGAGCAATGGTTCTCAACCTTCCTGATGCTATGGCCCTTTAATACAGTTCCTCATGTTGCGGTGATCCCCACCCCCAACCATAAAATTAATTACTGCATTGTTATTTCATAGCTGTAATCTTGCTACTGTTATGAACATAATGCTGATATCTGATACACAGCATATCTGTTATGAGATCCCTGTCAAACAGTAGTTCGACGTCCCCACTCCCCGCCCCACCAAGGGGTTGCCGCCCACAGGTTGAGAACCACTGCTGTAGAGTGTCATAGAGCACAAGCGACAGCCACCCTGGGTCTGTGACTGTTATACTAGCTTTATTCTCCTGCCTTTGGGACTGGATGCTTATGGTCACTTCTCTGAGCTCAGAAGGTGTCTCCTTCTATGAAGAAAAGATGTGGACACCCCAATATTCAGTCATTCTCTCCTCTTCACATTGGTCCATTGTCCAGTCAGGGGATACTTACTGCAGGTGCCCTGAAGTCACGGGGATAGCCTGAGTAATAAACTCGCACACCCTGTGGGAGCACTGGGTCCCTGTGATCCCATGGAACTCCCCTGTGAGCTCTATGCTCCACACTTGGTTCTGTTTTTCCAAGGGAGTTGTGTCAGGATTGGTGTGAGGTGTTCCGGTGCCAACAAGGTACTACATGCTGGCATGCGCCCCCATCCCCCCCCCCAAACTATCTGACAGGTATAAAGGTGTACTTTTGCTTTTCTTGGAAAAAATGTTTCTGAGGGCTTGGGAGCATATAAAACCAAAGAGAAATAAGGCCCCACCTCAGGAAGCCAGCCTCCTCTCAAGTAGGGATTGCTAGAAACCTCTGTGAGATAGT
Organism: Acomys minous; assembly: GCF_964271855.1. Taxonomy (NCBI): domain Eukaryota; kingdom Metazoa; phylum Chordata; class Mammalia; order Rodentia; family Muridae; genus Acomys; species Acomys minous. Next base: position 15,001,253 of record NC_140489.1, read on the forward strand.
ATCTCAGAACAAGACCACCACCTCTTCCCTAGGACCCATCACTCTATTTAGCCACAGTTAAGAATGCTGTCCCTGACAACTAGGGAGAGGGTGGCCAAAGTTTGATTGCTTGGCTTCACTAGAAATGGTTACCTGTGCTCTTTCTTGGATTTTCTGTGGGGGGCAGGGATGGTGAGACAGAGAGAGAAAGACAGAGACAGAGACACAGAGAGAGACACACACACAGAGACAGAGACAGAGACAGAGAATATGATTATGTAGCTCAGCCTTTGCCCTGAGTGAAAGCATGCAGGCCTGGATCCTAGCCTGCAAGTCTGTCCTGAAGCAAGCATAGCCCATTCATAGATATGGGGCTATATAGGCCAGGAAATGAGTTATTGATTATTCTGCAACTGAGGCGCTAAACACTCAAAGCTCAGAACCAGGATAGTCCCTTCCTTCCTCAGCCACAAACACCCCTGTGATAAATTCTCAAGGGCTATCTCAGGACTGTGCAAACATTGGCAGTAATCTAACCTGACCACTGCTAAAGGCAAGAAGTGAGATGGTGGATGGAGCTCAGTTGCCAGGGCTCCATCAGTCAACAGGGATGTGTGGGTACCACTTGGGAGGAAGATATAACCGCTCCTATCTGAATTCCCCAAGAAGGATGATCCAGAAGGCCTCACATGGGAGGGATGCTGGCACACAGCTGCTGGCTCACCAGGGCTCTTCACGCCTTGGTCTCACACTTCCTAGCAACCCAAAGGCAGGCAAAAGTCCAAATGCCCAAGTACTATTTAAGCCTCTGGGTGGGTCACATTTGCTGATGCCCATGGACCAAAGCAAGTCCCTTGGGTGAGCTTAGAATGGAGACATGAAGGAAGTCTACCTTCAGGTGACAAGAACTCTTACAGCCATGTCTTTCCCTCCCCACCGGGAGCATGTCTATCAGACATACCTTCTCTCTGTGCCATGGATCCTGCTGTAACTGAGTCCTTACATGTCAAACTGTCCCCTTTCTTTCCTACTGTCCCATGGTGGTGGAGGCAGGGACTGACTTGGGATCACCTGTACCTCGCAGAGTGGCTGAGTGAGTACCAATGAGTCTTGGTGAAGAAAGTGGGAAGGAAGGGAAGTGAATGAGGGAGATGCAAGAAGCCCTGGGAAGATGGAGAGTCTTTGGCAGGGACACAGGGGATGTCTGGGCTGCCGAGTGTCCTGTGTGCCCAGTGCCCCAGTTCCCGGAAAGCCAGTCTTTAACAGCGAGGCTCCTCTGCCCACACCCGGAAGCCCTTCCATCTTCAGGATTCTCAGCCCTTGGCTGCTTCTATTTACAGCTCTATCTTCCTTCCCACCCCAAGCACCTTCCCCTCCTGCCCCTTCCAGTGTCACTGAGGTTCAGAGGGCACACCTGTATTTGCTGCCTCATTGTCCTGAATGTGTGTGGCCCCCTTTGCATCTCCACTGAGCTCCTAGTATCCCCGAGAGGTTCTGCTGTGAAATCGATGAGCCGTGTGCTAGGTCAGGGATGTTCTACACTTACAGTTATCCTGTGCCTTGCCAGGGATCAAGCGGGACTTAGACTCCACACCTGTCCCCCACAACGCAGTGAGACCACGTGGCTCTGAAGTGTGGGCTCTATTCTTTTGGTAGAAGTGGCTTCTTGTGATGCTGAAAAAGGCCCCGAAGCTAGAGGTGTGGCACCCACAACGCCCCCTCGTGGATGGGAGTGCTGGAGGGCAGAGTCTGAACTCAGGACCAAAGGTCTGACAGAAGCCAGCTTCCTGCTTTCTTTACCCAAGGGGTTATGTAATGATCTGCCCCCCCCCCCCCCGGCAGGCGATGCTCCTATGGCACACTTGTCAGGAGGCAGAGGCAGGTGGATCGCTGTGAGTTCAAGGTCAGCCTGGTCTACAAAGTCCAAGACAGCCAAGGAACCCTGTCTCAGAAAACCAAAAAAAAAAACAAAAAACAAAAAAAAAAAACCCCAAAAACCAAAAAAAAAACCCCAAAAAACCAAAACCAAAACAAAAAACAAAAAACAAAAAACAAAACAACAACAACAACAACAAAACCCAAAGCCTATTCTTAAAACAGGCAGAACAAATGAAGCAGCCAGCTTTGGGTTCCAGATAAGTTCCCCCGCTGTCACTGCTACTGGTCCCATATCTCTCCAAGCTCCTTCTCTTCCCATCCTCTCTTTCAGCTTCCTGCTGAGGCCAGTCAATGACCCCAAGGGCAGGCGAACTGGTTAGAGAAAGCCAGTTCCTAACTTCAGGGGTTGGGGGTGGGGGGGTGGGGAGTAGGCAGGGCTCCAGCACTCACACGCCCCGCAGTGACTAACTTACGCCAATGCCAACATCAACGCCAACATACTTCGACTTTAACACCAGTCTGTGGTCCACTCTGTTGGAGGTAGATAATGCCTGCTTACCTCTGACCCACCCTCTAGGGCTAATATGGCCTTGCTAACCTGGTACCAGGAGGGTTTGGCTAATTAGCAAAGGGGACACTGTAGTAGTACTTTTCATTAGTGGACTCAGTAATACCTGAAAATGTGACTGGTCACTGACACACTGGAGGACCCTGCAGGTCCAGCACCTGCACCTGGAGAGGGACGCCCAGTCCCAGCTGCCCCTGGCCATAGCCAACGAGAACTGAGGATGACCAAGTCACCCCATCCCTTCTCACTAGGGATCTTGCCTTGCAATTGCCTCGGGGTGACATTAGCCTGTGACACAAGGAGAGTGGAGGGGTTCTTGCTGTATACCTACTATGTGTAGGGAGCAGCTCTGCCCACTATGTGCACTCACTGCCTCTAAAACTTACTGTGACTCCATTTTACAAGGGCAGAAGTCCAGGCCTGCCTCCACCTTCAAGGGCTGAGACTACAAGTATGCAGCACCATGCCAGTTCATATGGTCGCTAGGGCTGGGACTCGGGGGCGGGGGGGGCAGTTGTGGAGGGGGGGAGGGGCTTCATGCATACCAGGCAGGCATTCTATAGCGTACACTACATCCCCAGCCCTCTCACACGTCTGAGGGAACCTTGGAAGGGTTTGCATATAAGCAGCTCTTTTGAGGAACCAAGAGGAGCAGGTAGGCTGGGAGAACAGAGTGGGTGGGTGAAGGAGGGAAGGGTCTTACATGGTACGGACTGTGGACATTACCAAAGAGAATTGGAAGGAACCTTCTCTAATGATGATTTAAGATCACGTAAATGGGGAGCAGGTTGGAGGCCATCAGGGGAAAAGGCACAGACGGGCAGGTGGTGGAGGGAGCAGGGGTGGGGGGTAGTGTCAGTAGCTGGAACAGGGGACCCTGGAGACCGAGGGCGGGGCGGGGTTCTGGGCTTTCGTACTTCTCGATGGTATCTAGCACTTTCGAGCATGCACACACGTTCTTCTGCGATGTCAGGTGTCTCCTGTGTAGTTCTGGTGATTGCTGGGGCTAGAGCCCCCCACAGCTCAGTTGGGCTGGACATGGGCTCTGGAACAGGCTTCTCCTCTGTCTCTGTCTGTCTGTCTGTTTGTCTCCTAAATCAGTTGCTCTAGCTGTTGGGTGGTGGTGGGGGAGATTTCTCCCCCACTGCTCATCCTGGCACATAGCACATGCCTGCATTTCCTCTCAGTATGCAGACTCAGACTGATGGATGCATGGCAGCTGCTGGACCTCACAGGGTCCAGACAGGAACCACAGGACTTCTTATGGCTGACCTCTGGTAGGCATCACAGCTGCCATGGTCTCCTTCTCAAGCAAGCCCTGAAATCCAGCCCAGGTCCAAGGGAGGGCAGGAACTCTCCCATGTCCCATGAGGAGCATGGTGAAGAGCAGGAAGGAAGGCTGGTGGGGGTCAGGTCATGGTAGGACAGTTAACGGGGGGGGGGGGTAGGGGGTGGAGTTGAGGGGTGGGAGTGGTGGGAGGGGGAGCAATTGCATCAAGTGGCTAGGACTTGCTTACAGGCTTCTTCCTTTCTCCTAAGCAATCTATCTATGTGCAAATTCATTTATACCACAGGGAACATAGAGTCAACTGCCACACAACTTCCTGTTGGCTAACAACAAACTACATGTTCACTGATGCTCCCTTAAGAATCTAGCGCCAAGTGACATCATAGCTGGCTTGGTCTGTGCTCTCACAAGGACAAAGCTGCCAACAACAATGCACTCACCAGGACGCAGGCAGTGTCCCTTCATGATGTCATGCACAAACTCTCCTTCCACAAAGGTGAAACTGAGGTTTCTTAATGATGTGAGGCTATCTGGGGGCCTCAGACATCAGATGTGGGGATCTCCCTCAGATCTATGCAGAGCCCTCTTGTTCCCAACCTGGAGGTGAGCTTCTTCTTGAGCTAAGACCAGAAGTCAACAAAAGCGCCCCTAGTGAGGGACTCTGCCTTAAACAGCCCCATGTGGGATCCTGACTAGTTCAAAGCTACGATAGATAGCCCATGGGGCATGAAGACCAGGCTGGTTTCTTCACCTAGATTCTAGGCTCCAATCTCTCCCTGGCTAAAGTACCTCAGTGACCTTGGGGACACTGCTAAACTTTTCTGGCCTTAGTTTCATCTCTAAAATCAAGACAATAATAGGTGTTGCTGGGAAGGGTGAATGAGGTCTTAAATGCGCTTGACTTGGGACCTTGGCAGCAGTAAGGCCTAAGTGCCAGCTGCACACAATAAAACCAGAAATGGCTTCTCCAGTGCAGAGACTGTGAGCTCCAGGGACAAGTCCAGGGGAAGGTTATGGGTACTGGCTGTGGCTCTGACTTTTGAATTATCTTTCCTGGGATTCTCAGCAGAAATATTTGCTTTTGATTTCAGAATGCCGGGGGGAAGAAAGTCTATTTCTGCAATTCTGTTGCAAGCAGCTGGTGGTAATGGGTTGTTTCTCTCTGTATAGATAACGTACCCTCTCTCCACATTATGTGTAACCAGTACCTCCCTCTTAGTGGTGGTGGTGAGGGTGCAGGTTATCATTAGTTTTTCTGGAAAATGTTCACTCCTTAAGTGGAGTTTTTATGTCTACAAAAAAAAAAAAAAAAAAAAAAGAAAAGAAAAAGAAAGAAAGAAAAAAGAAAAAAATAGCTGCCCTGTCTCCAGGGAAGGGGCCTTTGACTATTCAAAACTGGGAGAAATGAAGGGTGTTATTTGTGGAAATTGGGACATCCGGTACCATCTACCTAGGGAAGCAGACTTTTTTTTTAACCACCCACCAACACCTCTGCATACCAAAAAATTAATAAAATCTCAGGGAATACATTACTCTTGTACATTTTAGGCAATCTCCTAAAGTCAGGGGCACTTTATCATCCAAGTGTGGTTTGGTCTGAGCTGTTGAAATGACCTGGGTGTCAGGGAAGAGCCTTCAGTAGATAAACACTTCTGAGCTCATACCTTCTGCCCGGTGGAGACTGAAGACCTCAAGAGGACGGATGTCAAGAAAGGCTAATAAATTGCTTGGGATCACACAGCCGAAATGGAGCCAGGGCAGGAGGAAGCCCATTTCTGTTGTGAGGCGCCCTCCCCTCCCCATGTCCCCTGACCTATTGCTTCCCCCTAGAAGAGACCCAACTTGCCTTAGGCTCCTGGGCTCTGTGAGGTTCTGGAGTTAGTAACTGATAAAGCTTAAAGGTAATTTATCTGCATGCAACTCACTTTTCCTGAGCATCAACTGTCTACCAGTCTGTTATGCTAGGCCATGATAAAATAAGACAGGCTTATTTTCAAGGCATTTTCCAGTTTGAAATAGAGTGGGTGCTGTAGTTTGGATCTAAGTGACCCCTCACGCACACCCTAAGGTCTTGGGGTAGAAGTATAACACCAGTGCTGGGAGGCTATGGGACCTTTAAGTGGCAGGGTCTACTGAGGAGTATTTAGGTCATTGAGAGCCTGTCTTTGAAAGGGCTAGGGGCCCTAGCTGCTTTCTCTACACTCCTGATTACACTGTGACTGGTTTTGCCATGCAGATCTACAGTGATGCATTGTTTTGCCCAAAGCTGCAGGACCAACCAGAGACTGAGACCTCCAAACTGTGAACTCAAACCAACCTTTTCTCTTCATAAACTTGATTTACTCTGGTACCTGGTAGAATAACAAAAAGTTAACATGGTGAGGATGACAGACAGAATGCTAGAGGCAGACGTATAAGGACATCAGGTGCTACAAGAGGTATGAGGTGCTACAGGCTTCCTTAGCCAGGCACTTGGCACCATCAGCTCTTCCATTTAAATAGCTCAAGAATCTATCTCCTCTGCTCACTGTATGATGCCACCCACTCGTACCCACCTCACTCAGTCATCTTCTGGAGCCTTCTAACATCCTGCTTAATGTCCATCACCGTCCACAGCATGGCTACAGGGGCAGTGAGAGCCCTGCTCAGTGCACCAAAGTGCTCATATCTCGGTGGTGAGGTCAAACTTAGATGCCAGCCATATTACATACAGGGCCTGGCCAAGGGGAGACACCCAACCAACATCTGTTGAATGAATGAGGCCAGGGGTGTTTATGGCACTGTGCAGCTTGGTGACCCCATAATGCAGACCCCTGGCTCGGAGATGTCTTGGTCTTTTTGAACAACAATCACTGCTCAAATAGCTGGGGCATGTTAACTTTGAAAGGCTGAAGAAAGATGTCTCTACACAGAGGAGGCTGCCGAGGTTTGCTTGAGAAGTCTCCCCAAAGTTCATGTGTTAAAAGGCACATGGTCCCTGCCTGGTAGGATTTGGCGAGGTGATCAGATCCTGAGGGCTCAGATTGAATCAACCAATTGATCCTTGGTGAATTCATAATAGGGTGGCCTCATCAGGAGGTGGTGGGAAGGGACGAAGTGGGTCACCAAGGGTGTGGCCTGGAAAGGTGTACTTTGTCTCCATCTCCTTCCTGGTTGTCCCTCCAACTTCCCAGAGGACATCATGAGAATAGCTTTCTTCTACTGTATCCTTCTACCGTGATGTCCTAAGGCTCACAGCCACAGAGCCACGTGACTGTGGATAAACCCTCGAAACCCATGAAGCCACATAAATCCTGCTCAAGTTTCTCTGGGGTATTTTGTCACACAGCGATGAAGACACAGGGCAGTGGCGGTTTCCAGAGAGGGCAGAGAGGAGGTTTCCACCTAAGGTCCCCTCCCCTCCCAGTGGGGGGCTCCCAGGAACCCCGGGTCACCTTATTGCTTTTGCTTCTGGGAACCACGTGCCAGCCACAGACTGGAGCACACACAGATGGGAACCCGTATCTGTGCTTCCTGCCTGCATTCAGCTGTCCCCAGAAACAGGGGGCAGGAAGGTCACTGGGCCAGATCAGCTGGAAATCCTTGTGTGAGCCTGGGGAGGGGGCTGGATTCAATCCTGTCCAAGCACTATGCAATTCTCCAAGTCCCTTCCCTTGGGGAGAAGTCAGTTTTAAACAATGATCAAAATTCTGGAAGAACTGGGAAATATCTAGAAAAATCAGTTGTTGGAAACTCCAGGGAAGCCAAGCCTGGAGGTAGAGTGCTTTTCCTTTTCCGAACTGTCTAAAAAAGAAAGAATACTGTTCAGTCATATAAGAGGCCAAATGCCCAGTTTTCACTGGAAGCCCCATATCCTCCAGAAGGCTGGACTGCCAGAGAAAGGGATACCCTCTCTTGGCACTTGTGCCTAGTTCTCCACAGGGTGTGCTTTGCTGTGAGAGCTATGCAAACACGTCTTGATTGCCTTCTCAGAGGTTGGCCTGGGCCCGGTCATGAGAGCCAGTCCTCTGCTTTCCAAGTTCTGGCCTACAATAAGGGCTATTCAGTCATAGCACTTGAGACCTTCCTCCTTGCTGGGGGACCATGCTTCCTGCTCAAGTGGAGAGATGGCTAAGACTCAGCCTAGTTCTTCAGGACCACACGGTTGATTGAGGAGAAGCCATCAAGAAAATGTTATGAGCATGCAGTGTAGACATGGCATGGCAGGGTTTATGAGATTACACCAAATAACATCAGGTTGTCATCAGACAGTAACTCAGTTGGCCAGGCGTGACGGAGAAGGTCCTCTAGAGGCGAATGCGATTAAGGAGACATAAGCTGGGGGAAGGGAGGAGCCGGGGATGGTTTCAGAGGGAACAAGTTAGGTAAAGGCCTAGAAGTGATCATGTTTATCAGTTCGTTCCTGTTCCTACAACTAATAATTGGGAGAGGTTTGTTATGTTCAGTTTTGAAGGCTTAAAGTACATATAGCACTGCAGCGGCTGTGGTGAGGCCCCTGGCGATATCTCACTGCGGTGATGACACCATGGTGGGGAATGAGTGTGGGGGGTGGGGGTGGGGGGCGAGGGGGGAGGCCTCCCACAAACCAGGAAGCCAGAGTTGGAGGGATCTTACTTAGTGTCAGACAGGCAAGCACTGGGAGTAGCCAGAACCTGCCGGCAGCAGCTCATAGCACTAGATCAAAGTGGAGAGCTATGATTGACAGGTGGGGGTACAGCACAAGGGCGGATCACAGAGACCCTGTGTGCTCCCAAAGCTCCTCTCGGAGATCCTGAAGTGGTCCTAGTCATTCACTGACTATCCAGGTGCAGTTAGGGGTCAGCTTCATAGTCAGTTTTGGCTCCTAGGCCATTTGGAAAACCACCTAAAATTTCTTCCATTTTGACTCAAAGGAACATCTGATTTGGAGTTGGCACTTAATCAGTGCTGACGCAGACCCCTCCCCCTCATCCCCAAGAATAGTCATCATAGTTTCCTGACAGACAGCTGGTCCTTTTGGATCGCTTTCAACCACACACTGTCTCCAGTCAAGTTCTTGGCCACCTATCTCGTGATGGAGATGAAGCTGACTTTCTCGGCCCTTTGCTTTGCGAAGGAAACGGTTTCCAGGCAGCAGCAACTAGAGTAGACAAATTTAAGCGTGCTAGCTTCATGAGGCAAGGTGAAACAAGGCCTGCTACCACTACCTGGCTCTACAGGAGGCAGAATCACACGTGAAGTGACCTATGACTCAAGACAGGCACAAGGTGGTGAAGTCAGAGCCTGAGGCAGCCGTGATTCCAGCTGAGCCCAATCTGCTGGGTTGCTGCCCCGCCCCAGTGGGTGGGTAGGGGCGCCTCCTTCCTCATTAGGTCAGGCTTGAGGGACCCTTACGACATCACCTCCACACCTGCTCCTTGCCCCAAGCTGACATCCTCCTTTCTGGAGCTCACTTTGATCTGTAATTTTCATCTCAGTTGGTTATTGGGTTTAAACACAGATGACTTGAGGGTTTCTCATGCCTGCAACCTCCATCTGTGCTGGCTCATTGGTGAGTAGCTGGGCTTTCCATGGCCATGACCAGCAGGCCTAGGTGTGTCTGAAGCCAGAGGTCTGCACACTGTGAATGACACACTCCATTTTTCTGGCGGGTGGTAGCTGAACAGCGATCAAGACTCTGGGACTTGGAACCCCTTATGTCATTCCTCACCTTAGACAAACTCCTAGATTTTCTGCTGGCTAACCGATAAAGGAGTCCTGGCTGCAGGTATACAGGCACCATGGAGCCCCATGTAAGATAAGATGCAGAACTCTCAGGTTAAAAGACACAGGGGCCCAGAGCAGGAACCACCACAAAGGCCTGCTCTGTCTCAGGTATCAAAGGGCGGCCTTGAACTCCGCCAGGTAGCTGCGAATGACCTTGAACTTCTCTTCCTGCCCCCACCTCCAGAGTGCTGGTATCACAGGTGTGTGCAAACACCCAGTTCATGTGCCAAGGGGTCAAACCCAAGGCTTTCTGTAGGGAAGAGGAAAGCTGAGTACCATCTGAGTGAGCTACAGTCCCAGTCTGCTCCTACAGTTTCAATAAAACCATAGGTTTCTTGTGGCAAAGGTACCCGTTCCTGGGAGGGGAGCTATTTCTCCCAAATAGCTGGACAGAACCGGAAAGGGCCTCTAATCTAAACCAAGGAAGAAATTCCTTCCACCACCACCACCACCCCTCCCTGCTATGAAAACTACTTCATCCATCACTCACTTTCCACGGTTCTTGGGGGATCAGGGATGGATAGGGCTTAGCTGCCTTTACCAGGGAGGTGATCTGGCATAAGAGGGGCTCCTACTGCGACTGGAAGGGTCTCAGAAGGGCAAGATGGGGATGGGGCAAACATCGTGGACCAGCTCCTGGGGCACCCTGGCTTGCGTCACCAGGCACACCGCACCCCCCAAGACATCACAATACGGGGGCTGCGACCCCCCCGCGCCTCATCATTGTTCGTTTGCGACCAAACAATCCAACCAACACCCACTCTGGGGTGGGGGAGGAAAAAAAGGAAAAAAAAAAAAAAGGACTGTCCCGAGGCCGGCTCCTCCCGCCCCGCCCCGCCCTCTTCCCTCCCGCCCGGGGCCCCCGCCCCCGCCGGGCAGTGAGCGCGCGCCGGGCGCCCCGCTCCGCCGCCCGCGCCCGCCCGCCAGCCGGTCCGCCCGCGGCGGGGCCGGCCCTTCGCCCGCCCACCGGCCCCGCGCTCGCTGCCCGCCGCTCGCCGCCCGCCGCCCGCCGCCCCGGCCCGCCGCTCCGGCCCGCCGCGCGCGCTCCATGGCTGCTCAGGAGTGGGACTGGTTCCAGCGTGAGGAGCTCATCGGCCAGATCAGCGACATCCGTGTGCAGAACCTGCAAGGTACCGCTGCCCGGGCCTCTTCGGAGGGGCCGCCTCCACCAAGCGTGGGCCCCGCTGCTTCCCCCGCGGGCCCCAGAGCCGGTGTCGCTGGCCTGGGCCGGGCTTGCAGAGCCCAGGGGGTGGGGCGGTGCGTGGGCGTGAGTGTGTGTGCACACGCGCGTGTGCACCCCATTTCCATCAGAGGACCCTCACCCTCTCCTCCCCCGCCTCCTGTAGTTCAGAGAAGTTTGTAGTGGACTGTTGGGGGCGGTGGCCCAGGTCAGGGCCAGAAGAAAGTGCCACTGTGTGTGTGCACAAGGCAGACTTGGAACACTTTCCGAAGTACCTATGAGCCTGGGGACCTGTAGTAAGGGAGAACATCGGTCCCCAGAAGCTCTGGGTGATGGGGGCACCTAGGACCCTCACTGAACTGAGGATCAGTAGACCTTCCCCACCCAGTCCACAGTCTGGGGAAGAGCGGGGATCAAAACCTTTGCCTGAGGCAGCTGACAAGATGAAAGATAAACTCTTGGTGGCCCGGTGTCAGCCATGGGCTCTGTGGTTCTGCCACCTCCGAATATGAAGCATCTTTGAAAACAAAGTATTGGGTGTGTAGACTTATTAAACAGAGAGAGGAGATAGAAAAAAGGGGGGGGGATCCTAAAGAAAAAAAACATCACCCTTCCCACTTCAAAAAGGCCATTGCCCTCAAGCTCCGTGGGTGGAAGTGTGTTTCCAGCCCTCTCTCTCCTGTGGGGGCTTTGCAAAAATGGACATGAATCCACTTCCGGTCTCTTCACCCACCTGGACCGGTGCTCAGGTGAGCTACTAGTCTAGCCAGTCCCCCTACTGGCTTTGGGGTGAAGAGAGTCCAAGGTTGAAGTTGCAAGGATCCGGCTGGGAGGTTTGGACAGAGGTCGGGCAGGAGGATTGTGGGTGTCCCTTTCCAGCAGGGCAGGGAGCCCCTGCTGGGGGTGGGGAAGAGTCTAGATTAAACATTACACCTGAGAGAATGTTTCCTGGGAGCTCACGTGACCCTCTCCGGCTGAGGTTTGGCAAGGACAGTGCAAGTCTGCAGAGGTGACTTGAAAAGGGGCCAGCGGGCGGCTCAGGGAGTGGGCACTGGGGACTCTGGATGCTGTTGCTGCTTAGCTGCTGTGATCTGTGTCACGGGAGGGTTGGAGGCGCTGTGATGAAAAGAACAGGGTCTGGTCTGGGGTGGGCAGCATACCTTAAGCTGAGATGGTATCTGGCTGGGGCTGTCGGATCCGGTGTGTGTCCTGCATCTTAGGCAATCGCCAGGCGTTTTAATGAGCACGTACTATTTGGCGCAGCCAATTATTCTTTCAGGATCAGGTCCCATTAGTAAAGGGACACACGGCAAAGTGACACAGAGGGACAGGGCTACACCAAGCATGGGTCTTGAAGGTTTAGGAAGATTTATAGGGGTGCCAGCTCCTCACCCCGAGACTGTGCCTACCACACTTTTAGGCAAATATCAGTTATAATTTGACCAGCAATGGACTCTTACCAAGAGGTAAACTTCAAATCGTGTATTTCAAATGTCATATGTATTACACACATGTATAATGTAGGCTATTTTTAAGTATGAGCTTAACATGCTTTTAGTTGTGGGCACACTCAGGTGATTGCTACGTGCATACAGAGTCTCTGATGCCTGGATGGTTGCATCCACTTTCTTCCCAGTCAGGAACCTCACCCACCCAACCACCAAGGTAACCATTAGCCCGGTCTTTGTTTTTAATTCATGAAGGCTCGATTTGTCCCTGCATCCGACTTGAAGTTGAATGGTGCTGTTGAATGTGTCCTCTTGACCTGGCCCTGTTGTTAGATCCATCTGTACAGTCTTTTCTATAGCTATGGTTCCTTTTAATTGCTGAGTACTATTTCCTCGTACGAATATACTACCATTCTACTCTCTATCTGATGGAGGACCTTTGGGTTGTTTGCAGTTTGGGGCTGTTATGAACAAATGAAGCCAGTTGTGTTTTGGGGGTGAACATTAGTTCTGTGCAGTTGTTGAGTAGGGCTTGTGCGCTTTGCTTGGTGTTGCTGAGATAAGGCAAGGCTGGAGGTTAGGTCAGGAATCAGTCTTCTGTTTTCTCTGTTTCTCTGTCTGGATTAGGGGCCTAACAGATACATTCTCTTTTTGCTCCTGTGGCACTTAGAAGGTCTCAACTAAAGGTTCAAGTCCAGAAGGCATTTTACATTGATTTCAGAGCATCTGCTGAGCCAGCTGGTGCATGTCAGAGGCCCAGTTATGTCTGGATGAGCGGATGGGGGCTGTACCAGGGTCCCTGGCTCATCTGTGCTTAGGTGGGCTGTGGGTGGGGTTGGCAGGCAGAGCCTGGCTCAGGATTTGATCTATAAGCTTGTGACTGTTCCCAATTCAAGTGATCATGGTGTCTTATTGATCCCAGTTGGAGACAGTGGGACTTAAGGATCTGTAATCACAGGGATGGAAACTCCTAGTACCCGTGTAGAGGCAGCTGCTCCTGTCGAGTCTGTCAGGCCTGATTGGAGTCTTCTGTTCCTGACACGAGGTGGTTCCAGGGTCAGCAGTGAATGCAGGCTCAAGCAGGGCTCTGGATGCAACCTTTCAGAGAGCAGCTTGGAGTTAGCCGGCTCTTCCTCCCGACACATTGAACGTTGATTAGGAAGCGTGTCCTTGCATCCCGCCTAGGCTTCTGTCCCTGCCTCCCTACCCTGTGGGGTTCTAGAACCCAGGCTGTGATTGTGATATAGAAAACCTTCCCTAGAGGAACACTGGGGTGGAGGGAGGCCAGCTTGCCTGAGTGGAAAACTCAACTTTCCTCAGGGGGCCCTTCCTGCTATTTAACAGCCACACTTCAGAGGAAGTTGTGAGACATGGGCACACGATGGCCACCAAGGTGGTTGCCACCAGGGTCCTCTGGTGTGGCATGGGATCCTTTGGCACAGACTGCCTGTGAAAGCTTACAGGATCCCTTGCAAGGATGTGGGGGTGACTCAGGCTGTTGACCTTTTTGCAGAGGAGAAAATACAAACAGGAGAAAGTCTGAAGCATAGGCCTGCTGATCCTACTTGCCCTCAGAGTCATGACGGGTGGCATAGAGGTTAGAGGTGGCCAGGCACCTGCTCTCAGCTGACTGTTGACTGGAGGCCTCCCGTGTCCTTGGAGGACAGTGTTGCTGCCCTCTCCTCATTGCTTCAGGGGGCAGCAGCGTGACCTGCTCTAGACCAGAGCTATTGACCCAGTGTTTGTGTGGACCCCTGTTCTGCCTGGTAACATGGGGCCGGACACTGTCTCAGACACCAAGACAGACAAGGCGCAGCTCCCTGATATGGCTCTGTGGAGGTCATCCCTGTCCTGTGGCTCTCTCCTGTTCTGGTACCCTAAAGGGGTTGATGCCGTCATCTCTCATTTTTCTAGAATAGCCTGGGTTGGCCTCACCTATCAGAGGCAGCTAGGTGAGGTGAACAGGACAGACACCAGGCTGACCCATCCCGTCCTCTGAGGGGGCGCTCATCAGCATCATTGCCATCGCCTGAGCCCTACTGGCTGCTCTCCCTGACGGGGCATTCCCACCTTTAGTCAGAACTACCTCAAGGTCCTTTGACTCGCTGGTATCTGGATCCAGGTGAGGCAGAGGGCAAGCATCCTTATGGGTATATAAGCACACAGGTAGAGCGGTTGTTAACTTCATTGCTGGTGGCTGTGAAGGTCCAAAAAGGGGCCTTTTAATTTGGACTCTAAAGGCTGACTATAAACTTCACTTGGCCTGGGTATTCTCTATAGGGCATTGTTTGTGTGTTCCAGAAGGATCCATGTTTGCCTGTTATTGCTTCCTCCTCCTCCTCCTCCTCCTCCTCCTCCTCCTCACTGGCCTGGGCTTGGGCTCAGGTTCTCCCAAGCTTGCTTGGGCTACTCAATGGTTTTCTTAGGCTTTGGCCTAGCTTTCCTTCCTCTAGTCTACCCACTATCCAGCCACCTCACTGTGTCCCCATTAAACCATCCAGTGAGTTTGTAGACTAAAGCAGAATTTCCTGGCCTGGTAGTGGCATCAGGGACCTGGTGTCGGTTTGTTTTTGTTTTTTGTTGAGGCGATATGAACAGAACGAACGTGTCTTCATAGCACCCAAGAGAACGGTTTCATCTACATTGAGCCTAGTGGACCAGTGGGCTTAGTGGGCTTGTTCACAGAAGCAGGGGTGAGCTGTTACATGACTGGGGGTAACCCTAAAATAACTACATCACTACGAAATTGCCCCCTTACATGGGTGACAACTCATGAGAACTGGATGAGAACATCCAGTTGACATTGTCCCTCCTAACTACTCTGGCACTTCCTGAGACCACGTGCGGCCATAATGGCCATGTTATCCATGGAGGGCAGCATTCCACAACCTGGCTAGCTGCTTTGACCACCCCTGGACCAGTGGTGTTACGGTCTATGGATGCCATGATGAGGAAAAGGCTGGGGTAGCATGGCCTGGCATGCTGGCGTGGCACCTCCAGCATGGGTGGCGTGGTAGGAGGCCATCTGTGGTCTGCTGTGGGTGCCACACCAGCCTCCTCATGCCTCGTTGCTATCCTCCCTCAGAGCCCACTCTGTACCCTGCCCGTGCCCCACCTGTAGGTGTTCTGTGCTATGGGACCAGGCCAGAGAGGGGAGAGTCCAGGAAAGGGCCTTTCTGCTCTGGCTGTCAGTACCCTGGAAGGTTCCATTTAAAAGCCAGGTGGAAATCAGATGTGGATTTTATGTCCCCAGAGGGCTGCCTTGCTAGATCACTGGCAGCAAGGCTGTGTGCTTGTTTCCTACGCATGAACCAAGGCATGGATGTTTTCCTCTGTAGTCAGACCCAGGGCTTGGAGTTATCTCTGATTTGCAGGTAAAAGCTCATGGTCTGGGAAAGGTTTTTCTAGGGGTGTTTTCTTGTGTACCTAGGAGGTCGATGGTCAAGGCTGAGGCTCTAATCTTGCTGCTAACGTACTGTAGGATCCAGGGAAATCTATTTTGCCTGCAATTTCTTAGTTCTCTCCTTGGTAAAGTTGGAGTTGGCCCACTGGGAGCTCTGTGTCACCCCTGTTAGGTGGTGTCAAGAGCGGTTGGGTCTGGACATTATCTGCCTGAGGCCATTTGCATTTTAGCCACTGGCACACGGGGCGTGGGCTGCCCATGTGCGGCTCTGGGCTCCACGCAGCTCTGCTGGCTGCATTCCTGGACTCTTTTCACATTCAAGTGTCAGACTCATTTCTACCCAGGAGCCCAGCAGAAAAGGCCAGCTCACAGGCTGGCTACAGAAAGGGCACACTGTAGAAAACGTGGGAAGCCTTGGTTTGCCCCTGGCTCATGAAGCTGAGAGGGTCAGTGACCAGCCCATGCTTCAAACAAACAGAGCCCCCTGTCTACATGTGTACCCAGGAACAAGAATGTCCAGGGACCAGGTAGACCAGAAGCCCATTTTGAAAATGGGATTTGTATAGCTAGGGACAAGCTGACCTAGGAAGAGGATTGAACACAGGAAGCTGGCAGCCACGTGGGCCTGTCCTCCCACGGAGCAGCCAAGCTACCTGCTGGCACCCTAGCCTCCTGGGGAAGGCAGAGCATGGAACTAGATCAGCCATTCTAGGGAAGGGCCTCTTGCCCAAGAGGCCTGGCTTTCATGAAGTGCCTGCTGGCCTGCAGAACACTATGGTATTTCATATTTTATTGGAACAGCAGAGCTCTGGGCAAAATCCTGCCCAACAGGTCATAGGTTACGCCTACCCTGTGTCTGAAGGGAAGAAGAAAAATAAAGCGATTGTCTTTATAATGGTTGAGCCATTAAAAGTGAACTCCCGTTCCCATAGAAACCTTCTTTCACTTTCCTTGGTGTCTTTTGAAAAAAAAAAAAAACAACTTGTAGATTATGTCTGTCATAGAAGGAAGTAGAAGCCGCCTTTGGAAAAAACCTTCGGAGGGTTTTTCCTCCTTATTGGTGTGTTAGCTTTTCTTTGATTAATTTTCTCCTAGCTGAGTAGGCATTTCAAAACTTCGGCCATAGGTTACTTTGGCCTGCTGCTTGTTTTATAAATAAAGTTTTATTGGCATGTACCTATACCCATTCATTCGGATGTGATCCATGGCTGAGTAGGGGAGGTGAAGGTACCCAGAAGGCCAAAAATATTTCCCACTTGGTCAGGTGCAGAAAAAGAGTTGAGCAATGGAGAAACAGTTAAATTGAACAGAAAAGGTGTGTGTGTGTGTGTGTGTGTGTGTGTGTGTGTGTGAGAGAGAGAGAGAGAGAGAGAGAGAGACAGAGACAGAGACAGAGACAGAGAGACAGAGAGACAGAGACAGACAGAGACAGAGAGAGAGAGAGACAGAGAGAGAGAGAGAGAGGAGAGAGAGGAGGAGGAAGGAGACATATGTGTTATGTATATTCAATGCAGGCAGCATTATGACCATTGTTAGATAAATGTTTTTGCCAAGTCATTTCTTCACTCCATGCTGGACATGGCCTACCAAGTTGTCTCAGGGCTCAGATCTGAAGTACATGCTAGCCACACTTGCCTTCTCCTCACTGCCGCCATCAGATTTTGTCTAGTAGTTCTGGGTGAGGCTTCGATGTCATGCTAACACCTATGACATATGGGGTCACCTTTCTTTCAAATCAGGGCAAACACTCAGGGGCCCAGGGAGACGGATCAGCTATGTGAGGTGGGCAGCTTTCCTGTGGAGATGAAGGTGTCGAGCTTATGTCCAGCCTTGGCACGAGTTAAAGCCTTCCTGTCAGTACCCGTGGCAATGTGGAGAACTTCCTGAAGGACGGTGGAGACAGTAGTTTTGAAAGCCGGATTCAAGGGTGTGTGACAAGTGGGAGTTGCTAGTCAGAACCTGTTATAGAATGCTTCCTCTGATTTAACCACCGTCACCTTCATCAGAGTTGTTGCGACCAGTTGCAGGAGACCCCCCAAGAAAAGTTTGACTGTTGACATTGCCTCCTAGGAATGGGGTGGGGGGAGTGAGGGGGTAGGGTAGTCACTGGACATTCATCCGAGGTTCCAGCTACTCTGTCCTGTAGCTTTGGGGTCCCTCGGGCTCCTGCAAATAACTGATCACCCACGCTTTGTAAGTAAGCTCATGAAGTCATTGGCCTCCAAACTGGACTTCTGTTGGGGTTCTCCTTTGGTTTGTTCTTGACTTCATGAGGAGCGGGTAGCTGTGTGTTTACATCTCTCCAGGGAAGGAGTGCTCCCAACAACACGAGCAAGGAACGCTTCTTGTGGGTAAGGCTATCCTTTCTGTTCTGAGCACAGGGCTGATTGCATGCCTGGTGTGCACTCTGTGCCTGCTGTAAAATGACTTTACTCGCAGTCCAGGGCCGTGATTCTAAGGCAGGGGACTAGGCAGCGGACCCGGAAGACCCGATGCACTGGGTCTATCCTCGTATTTTTGCCCTGGAGCTCAGTTCTTGGAGATGAGGAGACGCTGAATAGGGCTTTCGAAGACCTGGTCCAAGGCAGCTAGCTGGAGCTCCTGCAGAGCTCCGGGTGGAATTTGATAGAGCCCCGGTGATGTCACACCTCACTCCTGCTTTCCTGTCCTCGGGGGGTTGTGTGTTCTTATGCAGCTGGAGCCTTTGCTTTATATTCCTCTCTTTTTTAGACTATTTTTAATCCCCTGTGCTATGGCATACTTAAAAGGCAGAGCTCTGAGCACTCTGGTTAGGATCTGGGGCAGCAGGTGGAGAAGGGCACAGAGACAGCCTTCTGGTTTGATGGGGGAGGAACTTGAATTTAGATGACATTATCCCCCTGCTCCCACCCTCACCTAGGGCAAACTCTGGACCTGGAGCCAAACCTACTTGGGCCCCACAAGCTACCCTGCCTCTGTGCCCCTTGTATGGTCTGTAGTTTGCTGCTCTTGGGGCCACCAGGTCAGACTCAAAGTCCCTGCAACCTTACACTCTGGACACCTCTCTCCTCTACTACATATTCTTGCCCTCAGGGAAAAGCTCCTTCCTTGCATAATCTGGACCCCAGTGTTCCTCATCCTCCCTCATCCCAGAGGGGAGTGCTGGAATTTGTTGGAAAACTGTTGTAACTAGAGGCCATGTTGGATGAAGAAAGTCTGACTTAGAAAGGCAGATATTGAATATTTCCTCTCATCTGTGGACTCTCTCTCTGTGTCTCTGTGTCTCTGTCTCTCTCTCTCTCTCTCTCTCTCTCTCTCTCTCTCTCTCTCTCTCTCTCACACACACACACACACACACACACACACACACACACACTATGAAAGTAGGATGGGCACTATGTGAAGAAGAGGGTAAGCAGCAGGCTGGGGGTTAGGGGCGAGGGCAAGAGAGGGCATTAAGGATGAATATCATCGAAGTGCCTGATATACACATATGGAAATATAATCAAACCAATCATATTTATACAATGAATATGTACACTAATAAAATAAGTAGGTTATGAGGGACTCCCGCTTGTCTGGTGAGGAAGCTAGCTGAATGGCCACGTGAGTATTTCCAGCCTTGCTTCCTGGTCTCCATGCCTCCTCCCTTCCTGGTAGAGCACGTGGTCAGCTCCATGGCCTTGTTGCTCCTGTTCTACTGTTGTCTCCATGGAGAGTTTACAGTGCTGCTCATGATGATCACTAAGCATGCTGTGCTTTCATCTCTGTGCTGTTTGTTAAAGCAGGGATGAACATGGGGATGGCGAGATACGGGAAAAGCTCCGTGTATTATGGTGGCCGTATTGCTGTCAGGTGGCTCTAACTTACGGGCTGTCTAGCCAGAGTTATGGAAGACAGCTTGGGGCTCTGATGTAATATGTTTGATGTTCCATGCAGCGTGTGTGTTGAGCGGTGTCCTAATTAGCTTTGTCAACTTGGCAAGATGATATAGCCTAGAGTCATCTGAGAGGAAACCCTAGATCAGATTGGCCTGTGGACAAGTCTATGGGGGAATTATCTTCACTGGTCATTGATGTAGCAGGACGGAGGCCACTGTGGGCAGCACCATCCCTAGGCAGGTGGTTCTGGGCAGTGTGAAGGCCAGCTAAACATGGGCTGAGTTGAGTTCCTCTGTGGGATACTTTGCCCCTGTGGTGATTATCTATAGCTGAAGTCAAGGCCAAGCAAGACCATGAGTGTTGGCTGCTGGGCTTTGAGTACTACAATCAGGAATCAGAGTGAAGTCTGCAGAGGTTCTAAGAGGAGGCTGGGACTGGGACTGGGACTAGGGAGGAAGTACAGAGACTTGGCCATGTATCAGGGACCAGGTGATTGAATAGCAGATGATTCTGGGCAAGAAGTCACAGCCTCAGGCAGGCTTGTCACTTAGCTCTTGAGACTTGACAACCCTCATCGTCACTTACACATTGGGAACTCCAACTAACAAGACAAAAGGCCAAGCTCTCAGCCCTTAGCTCCTGGCTGGTGATCACAAGGGCAGCTGAGAAGTTGTGAGGCCGCAGTTCCCAGTTTAACAGGTTGAAGAATATGATTCTAATATACTGACTGATGGCTGGAGTGCCTAGAGGTTACCATGGCAACTGTCCTTGACTCTATCTGGGTTATGTGATGGTGATGACTGATTATAAAGATGCCAGTGTCTCTATGTTGTGTCATTTCATCCCGATGTCACCCTCTGACATTGGTGTGATGCCCCCCACATACACTGAGGCCCAATGCAGGTTCTGATCTGAAACAAACCCACACACTTTACAAACCAAAGCTGAGAGCCTCGGGCACAGACAGCCTACTGTCGCCCTGGTGATGGCCTCCTATGGGTTCTCAGGAGCATGTGCAGCGTGAGGTACCTCACACTGTTGAAGGATGAGGGGGCTAGGAAATAAAGAGGAGGGGGGGGGGGCGACGGTCACATAAGGGTCACAAGTGAGATGGCTCAGGTCAGTACTGCTGCCCGTGGGTCTGTCTTGGCGGTGGTGGTTGCAGTTGGTTTTCTGGTTTTCTGGCGTGGCTGGAAGCTGTGCCAGGCTTGGCACTAGAATGCCGTGTTCGTGTCTGAACACACGAATGTGGAGTTGAAGGGAGAATCTAGACCCTGGCTTTTAGCAGACCTGTGTATGAGCCTGTTGGTGCTTAGTGAACAGGAATAATAATTCCCATGTCTGTTGCCTGTTAGATCATCAGTGAAGTCCCAGGCTTTCGCCCTCTTTCCTCCTCTCTCAGGTCCCCCTATTGTCCTTCCCTTAGAGGCTTCCTTTATATATCTATATTTATATAAGTATCTATATCTAATCTATATCATCTATATCTATATAGCTGATGGTTTTGATATTTTCCCTCTATCTGTCCCTGAGTCAAACGCTTGCATGTCTTAATTGCAGCTCCTTCAGTTTTATATTCTAATTCCTAAGACATGTAAGGATGCGGCTTTCCTCTCCTGCTCTTTGGCCCTCAGCCTCTATTTCCTGATCTAGTTCCATCACCCTCTTTGGGGATCTCAGGGTTACACTCGGTCTGTGCTGCTCAAAGTGTAGTCTGTTGGAAGGTGTGGCCATCTGCTCCCCCCTGCTCTGCCTTTTGTTTCCTGGCAATTTAGACTTACCGATGTTGCTGATGTTGCTGCCAACTTAAGGGTTTATGTATTTATCCCCAAATTCTTGCTGCCTGAGACGGCTCTTTTGGTTGTTTGCGACACCAGGTGAGTTCTGTCTCTGGTCCTGACTTCATGAGTGAATCTAGGTCTCAGGCTTGCTCTGGGCTTGTTGCCCTCCACACCTGAGACCTGGCTGTCCCCTGGGCTGTCAGTCACTGTCACCATGCCTCCCTTCACCTCTCTCCTGCTTGCTGTCTTCCAGTGGTGTTAAGTTTTGGATGCCGGCACACATCTTTGCTGAGGGTGGCATGTTGTCTGAGAACTTGAACCGGGAAGTTAGGGCTTGTCTCCTCTAATTCCTGATTGCTGTCTTAGCTGAGCATCCCGTTCAAGCCCTTCCTCCAGGGCACTGAAGGGCTCCCAAGGGCAGCAGTCAGGAGCTGTGAAGCCATGCCCCATCCCTTGTGGAAAAGCTGTACTCTCTCTTGGAAGCTCCGTGTGTCCTCTCTGCCCCCAGTGCCTCAGATCTTCGAGAGCTCCACCTTGGTGCCTGCTTCGTTTTGTCTCTATCTGAGACTGTCCTTCAGTTCTGGAACATTCTCTTGGATTACACCATTATGATTTCTGTTCTTTGGTTTTTCTCTGACCTTTCAGAACTCTATTTAAATAGCAGCCTTTCATCTCGTAATTTTCTTATCTTTTCTCTTTTCCATCCCTTTGCTTCTTGCTCTGTATGCTGGGAGATTTCATCTTCTTCTAATTCTGTATTTTATCTATTGAATTTTAATTTGCAGGACTTAGAAGAGAAGGTTGTAGAAGAGAAACCTGTTCCCCCACACACTGGGGGTCAGCGCTGCCCAGGATGATGGGAGACCTCTTGGTGGGCTAGAACCCCAGCCCTGGTGCTTTGTGGAAGATTATTTGGGTGATATCTTTGTTCTCCAGACACCTCGTGTGACATAGGAAGAACAGTACTGAGCTGTACCTGCCTCGAGAGCCATGATGACTGTGTGGTCCTGGAGGTGAAGGGCCTGCCTACAGACCTGTTCCACCTGAGGCCCAAGGGCTGCAGTCACCCCGGAGTCTAGCCCTGGAAGTGGCACAACACAGAATCGTAAACTTACTTGTCATTATGAAATATACTTATTTGGGTAACTTGATCGCACGGTTCTTGAATGTGAACTTTGTAGATAGCAATGTTGTATTGCAACATTGAGAGCCCTGGTGGCTGGTGGGAAATTTGATAAGTGAGTGCTCTGGTCTCCCTCACTCTGGAAACTCAACTTCTGAAAATGCCTGTAGGGTTAGGGTTAGGGTTAGGGTTAGGGTTAGGGTTAGGGTTAGGGTTAGGGTTAGGGTTAGGGTGTTTTCCCTTTTGATGGTTTTTCAGGAATTGCTGAATATGGCCACTTCTAATGGCTGTTTCCTCAGCCATACTCTGGTTCACCTGTGGCTGGTGTCCCAAGGCCTTGGGAGTCAGGAACTTAGTTGGCTGCAGCTGTAGAAGCTGAGTACTTACCACAGGGTCGGGACTTCCCCAAAGCTTCCATTCACCCACCAGTGTGCTGTAAGCCCCGCCCAGCTTGGCAGGCAAAGTTTTGATTGGACAGTAGCGTAGGTTAGTTGCTGTTTTATGAAGGAGCCTGGGCACGGTGGGGTCTTAAAGCATGCTGCCATGGGACCCTTGTTTAGGTTCTACGTGGTCAAGTGTTGGCACCCTGCCCACTTTAATAAATCTGCCCTATCGATTTCTGGCGCCAAGCTTTTAAAGCAGTCTTTTGCTTCTGGTGAGACGAGAGGTTAACTGTGTGGCCTTCACCAGACACCACCAGGCTGACCTTAACTGGTTCACTGGATTCTTGGGGGGGGGGGGGTTCTGTCCAGCTGCAGGGAGGGATACTGTGGAAGCGACCTGTGGAGGTTCCAGCAAAGAACAAATGGATGTGTGGTCCCTCAGCACTGTTCAAATGAGGCCTTTTGTTTTGCAGCCCTGGTGGCTTAAACAGGGTTGATCAGTCCAGGAGAAAAAAATCAAAACAAAACCCAGCAACGAGGAAGGGCAACCTGTGCCTGTTGAGTAGGGAAAGTAGGGCTTGGAGGCGGCCTGAGGCTTGAGTTTCCTTTCTGTGTATTAGCGTGGTGTTAGCCAAAGTGTCTTCTTTTCTATGTGCTGGTCTCTTCAGTCTGTGATGTGTGGTATTAGCAACTTAGTGTCTGCCTGGGGCTGGTAGGGGATGCACTGAGGTCACTGGGCCTTTTGAGTCAACATTTGTTCCTTTCCTTTCTTTGTATTAAACTGTGTGTGGTGGTAGGAGCTGGGGAGATAGCTTAGATGGGAAACTACTTGAAAAGGACCTGAATTCAGTCCCCAGAAGCCAAGCCGGGGGGGGGGGGGTGGTAGGGAGGGAGAGAGAGAGAGAGGAGAGCGGAGAGCGGGGCAGCTGAGGAGTGTGGTCCATCATGCCTGTAACCCTACTGGGGAGGTAGATACTCTCAGACCTATAGGGCCCTTTGGCCAGCCAGCTGAGCCTGCCTGGTGAACTCCAGGACAGTGAGACACCCTGTTTGTCTGTCTGTTGAGCCATTGGAGGAACATGTGAGATTATCTTTGGTCTGCGCATATGCACCTGTACCCAAATGAACATGTACACACACACACACACACACACCTCACACACATGTACACACACACACACACACACACACACGCACACATGTACATAAGGGGGCATTTCTTCCTCTCTCTTGGTGTGGTGGTCAGTGTTTTCCCAGGAGCTCAGCTGGATGGAGTGAAGGACTTAATTCATCTATGCAGCGATGATTGGGGTTTGGGCCATATCCTCTCAGATTTAGGGCATGTCATGAGAGATGAGAGGCACCAAGGATCTAACGGAAGCCTGGGCTATTGGGGGGTAGAAGAGATAAGTGGTGCTGAAGGATGGGGAAGGTGCCCTGTGACGGGTCCCTATGTCAGGTGGGCCTGGGCCGAGGTGGCTGCCAGGTGAGTGAGATGATAAAATGCAGTGTAGGAGTATGTATGCTCCAGAGACTAGGAGGGAGCCAGCTCAGGACAAAGAGAGCCTGGGGATGCAGTTGGGGAGGTTGTGAATAAGCCTGTGGACTTATGGCCTCTGTCTCTCCTGCAGCCATTTGCCTAGCTGGAGGCCAGTGTTCCTCCATGTGCAAGTGCTGATAGGGGTGACAACTGACTCCAGAACAGAGGATGCTTAAGGGAGTGACATGTTGGAGCTTTAGCACCCTTAGCTGAGTCTACGAAATAACAGTCATATTACCATCAGAATCCGCTTTGAGCATCCCAATGGAGTGGGACCACCTGCTTGAGAGTTCAAATAAAGGAGTTATATCCTTGGGCCCCTCATTCAGAAGGCTCTTTGATGTGAAGGTCCAGCTTTGAGGTCTCTGGAGGAGTCAACAGATGAGGTCATGCCTCCCATGAATCATGTCTGTTATAACTCAGTGCTCTCCAGTCATGGGGAGAATCCAAGATAGGGAGGGACATGATGATGATGCCCGCTTGGATGACACTATGGAAAATTACTTAATGCATCAGGTGCACAGGCTGCAATTTTTGTTTTTCAAAACACAGATTGTCTTCTAGTTGACCCGGCCAGAGACCTGCTGGCTCTTGAATTGACCTTACTATAACATACATGTCTGTTGATGTCTGCCTTGTTGCAGCACTCTTGGGGGCATAGAGAAGGGTAGGAAAGGACTTGAGCCTTTTGAGATATGCAACAGCAGTGGCGCCTGTAGATTTGACTGTAGGGTCCCAAACTAGGGCCCCGTGTCAGCTGTTCTTATGTAGAAATGGGAAGAGCTCATGGCTGTTGCTGGAAAAGAGGGACTCTGCTTGCCTGTGACTAAAGCGGGTGGCAGTGAGGCTTGTGGACCACACCTTGAGGCTGTCTTGGGGGTGTAGCTGTGGATCCTATGTCTTACCATGCCCCAGAAGCTGAGGCAGAGACAATGGCGTGCCACTCATTAAAGCAATGGTTCAGGGTTCTGGCCATTATTTGGGCTCTTAGAAGTCTGGGATCTTTCAAGGTCTGTGTAGGTATTTTGATGGGAATTGCATTGAATCTGTAGATTACTTTTAGTAAGATGGCCATTTTTACTATGTTGATTCTCCCGATCCCTGAGCATGGGAGATCTTTCCATCTTCTGGTATCTTCTTCAATTTCTTTCTTCATAGACTTGAAGTTGTGTTCACTCAAGTCTTTCACTTGCTTGGTTAGAGCTATACCAAGATACTTTATATTATTTATGGCTATTATGAAGGGTATAGTTTCCATAATTTCTTTCTCAGCCCATTTTTTTCATTTGTATACAGAGGGCTACTGGGTTTTTAAAGTTGATTTTGTATCCAGCCACTTTGCTGAAGGTATTTATCAGTTGTAGGAGTTCCTTGGTAGAATTTTTGGGGTCACTTATGTATACTATCATATCATCTGCAAATCATGATAATTTGACTTTTTCCTTTCCAATTTGTATCCCTTTGATCTCCTCATGCTGGCGAGGGTGTGGAAAAGGGGGAACACTCCTCCATTGCTAGTGGGAGTGTGAACTTGTACAACCACTTTGGATATCAATTTGGTGCTTTCTCAGAAAATTGGAAATAGTGCTACCGCAAGACCCAGCTATACCACTCGTGGGCATATGCCAGAAAGATGCTCCACCACACAACAAGGGCATTTGCTCAGCTATGTTCAAAGGTGCTTTATTCGCAATAGGCACAATCTGGAAACAACCTAGATGTCCGTCAACTGAAGAATGAATAAAGAAACTGTGGTACATTTGCACAATGGAATACTACTCAGCTGTCAAAAACAAGGAACTCTTGAAATGTGCAGGCAAATGGATGGAACTAGAAAAGATCATTCTGAGTGAGGTAACCTAGAAAGACAACCATGGTATGTGCTCACAAGTGTATATTGGCTCAACATAGATGTCCTCTGAGAGACTCTACCCAAAGGGGTATCAGGACAGATACTGGTTACTTGGAGCCGGACTCTGGGTGAAGGGCTATGAGTTGTATTAAAGAGTTGAGGGATGGAAGGACGGGGGCAGGGGTTGCCAGGTGCACCAAGGAGACTATCAAGGCTGGCGGATCTGGACCCCGAGAGGTCTGCATAAACTGATGCTCCAACCAAGGGCATGCAAGCAAAGAACCTAGACCCTCTGTTCAGACGTAGCCGATGGACAGCTCATTCTCCACGTGGGGGTGGGATGAGGGAGAGCCTCTGACACGAATTCTAGTGCCCATGATCTGATCACTGCCCCTTGGTGGAGAGGCCCTGTAGGAACACAGAGGAAGGGGATGCAGGCTATCCAGATGAGAACTGTTAGGCTGTGGTCAGAAGGCAGAGGAGGAAGTCCCTACCTGTGGGGGGGGGGGAGGGGCAGGAGAATAGGGCAGAAGAAGGAGGGAGGGTGGGAACAGGAAGATAAGAGTGAGGGGATTACAATCGGAATGTAATGTGAATAAATTATAATATAATAAAAAATAATTACAGAAGAAAAATTATGGGATCCACCTCCTTCCAAACAGGCTTTGCTAGGAAGAGACCTTCCCAGGCGTGAACGCACAGTACACAGGTTACCCCAGATCCAGACATATGCAACGGGGGTGACTTAGTGCTTTGAGGAACAGAAAACACTGTGGTTATGTTTCCCTGATGTCTTGTGCTTTCTCCCAACCCTCACATCCCCAGTGTCCAATTCCAGGCAGGTCTGTCCCCTAGATGGGAAGGCACATCTGTCAGGCATCTGGCTTGGGGGTGACTGACATGATGGGGAAAGTGAAGGTGATGCTGATGGCACGTGCACCACCACATTGCTGTTGCCATCACTGAGCATGTGTGACAGGAGCACCATGGAGTGTTTTATATTTAATTCTCCCGTAACTCTCCAAGCAGGGAGTTACCTCTAATTTTCATATAGAGAGTGGAGGCGCCACGAAGCCTCATTCAGGGTTCATGGTATCATGGCTTATTCATAGCAGGGTTAGAATTTGACTACAGGTGCATCACAGACCCATGTGCTTTTTCCACTGAGCCACGCCAGTCCCCCCACTGACACGGGGTTTGGTTGTATGAGTAGCAAGCTGGTGGCACTGGCCTGAAGTTCCTGTCTGGACCTCAGTTTCTCCAGTGTGCTCTGATGGGTCATGGCTCTACTGCCCACAGAGGGGCCACCATTATGGTGTGTCTATGGACCCAGCAGGACTAGGCTAAGCTGTGCCATGATGCCTGAGTACCTGAGAGGCAGTATGTTCAGGGTTTCAGATCTCTCATATAAAGTGGAATAGTATTGAATTGAGTCTGTGCAGACCTGTTACTGTAGCTCTCCAGAGTACTTAGCCTGACTAATTGTACCCCTTGCTCTTCTCACTGTTGTAACAAACACCTGACAAAGTCAACATAAGGAAGGGAGGGTTTGTTTCGGCTCATAGGGTGAGGACACGTTTTGGTCCATCACGGAGGGAAAGTTATATGGCAGGAGCACGAGGCAGCTGATCACATGGCATCTGCAGCCAGGAACAGAGAGAAATGGTGACTTTCTCCCTTGCAGTCAGTCCAAGTCTAAAACCCATGGAATGGCACTGCCCACATTCAGGGTGGGTCTCCCACCGACACCCAATCCAGACACTCCTCACAGACGTGCCAGAGGCTCGTCCCCTAGATCCTAGATCCTGTCACACGAACTACTAGAAACCACTCATGTATTATACTGTTTAAGAAGGGACATCTAGGAAGGCACTCATGTTTGTTGGTAGAGATGCGGTTTCCTGCCCAGGCATCTTTAGTGTGGAGAGCCAGCTGTGATCTCAGAGGACACTTCAGTTCTGAAACTCCTAGGCCATGGTGCTACTGTCTGTCTTCCTCCTCACCTGTGGTGCCCTGAAGGCCCTCTGAGTTACTCCCCTGTGCCCCTGATGCTCTCCAGTCTGACTTCTAATGCCACCAAAGGAGAGACACTTTCCTGCCTTGGCATCACCTGCCTCCCTTGATGGAGGATGGCTACATCTATAAAGTTGGTGGATGCTGCCCTTCCTCCTGATGGACCAGTGAGAGGATACACAGGGAATGCCCACACTTGCCTGCAGCTCCTCATAGCTTCACCCCAACTGGCGTTCTCTGCCTGGCATTTGTCACCTTCATGACCCAAAGCATATCTCTCTGTGTATATGGTGCATATGTATCTAAGTGTTCATATATGTAAACATCTGTATGGGTTTGTGGGGTGTGTGTGTGTGTGTGTATGTGTGTGTGTATCTGTGGGGTGTATGTGTGTTATACTAGAGGTTGATGTTGGGTATCTTCCTCAATTACTCTTCCACCTTATCTTTTGAGGCAGAGTCTCTCCCTGTGACATGGAGTTCACTGATTCAGCCAGGCCACTGGCCAGAAAGCTCCAGAGATAAACCTGCCTCTGTCTCCCAGCACTCAGATTAGACAAGTAGACATCCACAGCTGCTTTTTTACACGGGCCTTGGGGTCTGAATTCAGGTCCTCATGCCTTCTGCAGGAGCACTGTACTGACTGAGCCAGCTCCCTAGCCCTAGCATTATGTTTGACATCATCCCCAAAGCTGTACTGTTTCTTTAGCCAACTCCGTAGGGCATAGTGTGCTATTGAGTCAAATGAGCCACACCCCTCCATCAGTGGTCCAGCTGGCGAAGTCAGGTAGATGCTGTCAGCCGATCTAACCTGGAAGCAGGGCGTGTATATCCGTGTGTAGGTCTGGATTTGGCTACACAGCTGCCACCAGGAATTCTTTGTGGTTATGCAAAAGGGTTGGGAATTCTAGACTTTTACCTTGATGGCCACAGATACCCTCCATCTGTCTGTAGGTCTTCCGGTGAAGTCAGGGCTCAAACGCAAGATTGGAGAGTTAGAAGGTTGGGGCTGGGCATGGTGGTGCATGCCTTTAATCCCAGCACTCAGGAGGTGGAGGCAGGCAGATCACTGTGAGTTCGAGGCCAACCTGGTCTCCAAATTGAGTCCAGGACAGCTAAGGGTATGCAGAGAAACTCTGTCTTGAAAAACCAAACCAAAACAAACCAAAACAAACCAAAACAAACCAAAAAACAAAAACCAACAACAACAACAAACAAAACAAAACAACGCCCCCCAAAAAAGAGTTAGAAGGTTACCTGATCAGGGGGTGTGAGGTGATGGACAGAGGGAAGGGACAATGCTGTCCTGTCTTAAAGCAAAGTCTTCATACATGGAAGCCAGGGGCTTGAGGGCTGCTCCCTGGCGCTTCCCAGGCATGTTCCTCTCTGGACCCACTGGAGAGCTGGGCCAGCCTTGGACAGCACTTGCTGGGTGTGGGTGTGCAGCCTGCAGGGCAGTGACCTGATTTGTTCATCTATACATCTATATCCAACTGCTCTTGTGTTTATGTGGCTCTCAGGCCACGTCACCACTTGCCTCACCTTCCCCTGTTCATTTCCCATCATCCCATCTGCTCTTTGTCACAGGCCTGCCTATCATCAGACCTCACAGGTGCCCATTGCCCCATGAGAGAGATTACCATCTGCCTTGCCTAGTGCCTTCCTAGACATATTGGGTGACCCACTCTCAGTTCTTAGCTGCCTGTTGGAGACTGGCTGGCCCAAGCTGGCCGCTAGCACCTGTGGAGTGAGCACACCAGGCCCTGCTGAACAGTGGGCTGCAACTTCCTTGTACCTTGCCTAGGGACACATAAGCCTATTTCCAGACAGAGCTGCCCCAGGTGAGGCTACCTTGTTATGATGTAGTATTTTCTCAGGGCAGGTTCTGAGAAAAGTGATGGCCCAGTCTCTTGGTCAGCGTTTGGGGTAGATTTTTAAATTGAATTTTATTGATTTTCTGTACAGGGCAGGGTCATGGGGTGATGCACACATGTTACAGTGCATGGGTGGAGGTCCCTTCACCATGAGTCTTGTAGGATTCTCACTCAGGTTGCTGGGTGTGGTGGCACGTGCCTTTACCTGTTGAGCCTTCTCACCTAGCCCCGAGGTGGGCTTTAAAGTTGGGACTTCCATTCACCACCGTTGGGGAGTATGTTTCTGGCCTGCAACATAATTTTTATTCTGCCTTCAGGCAATAAAAAAATAAATTAAAAAAAAAAAAACCCCGACCTCTTATCCCTTCAAGTGTGAGAGGAGGTGACAACCTGGCAATCAAATCCAAGTAATCAGTCACCAAAGCTGGGGCTTCTCAGCCCCTGCCTCCACTGGCTTGGGTCGTGGGGTGGGGGTGGGGTACGGCGGGCGTGGGGGCCATTTTCCGACAACTGAAGGTGTGGAGGGGCCCCAGGATAGGCAAGTTGGAGGGAGGAGCCATGGTGCTGGAGGGAGGGGCCACAGCAATGAACTTCCTGGAACCCAGGGTGAGAAGTAGAAAAGCCTTGAGAAACAAGGAAGAAAGGGTTGGGCTGGATCTGGGACTCAGCTGTGCGTGCTGAAGCTGAGCTGTCCCGCAGAGAGGGGTGTGGCGACCGCAGAAGAACGTGAGATCTTAACTCCAATCCTGACTCCTCCCCCTGGTAGTCAGGTGCCATCCAGCTCTCTTTGCTTGTCAACAAAGAGTGGTCTCCTAGTCCCTGACCTGGGCTTCTCTCCAGCAGATACCTCCCTGTGGGAATCTTTGAGCCCCCAGGGAGGGACCCTGTCTGTGTGCTCTCCAGCTGAGACCTCCTCAGACATCAGCTCAGTGCTTACCTCAGGCAGAGCCAGTCTCTGGGGAGGGCTTGGTAAACTCTGGATAGGTTTGGGGTTTCACAACTGCAGGGTGCTTTTTTGTCTCCCCAGGAGGTGGGGGGAGGGTAGAGGCCCCAGTACCATTTAATAGCCTGCCATGCCCAGATTATCCCCTAGTTGGGAATGATCCCCTACCCCACCCCCCAGTACTGGGAGGGGAAACCCTGCCCCATGCAGGGTACCTTACACTGCAGGTGTCTGAGCCACACCTGAGACACTGGCTGGGAGATCTGCGTGGAGCCTTCTGTCCCTATAATGTGCTCTCCGTAGATCATAACAGGGAAGGGGCTGTTTCTGTGGCTTCCGTTCAATGGCCACCGTTGTTCCTGTGGTACTGAGTAGGCTGAGTGCTGTGGGAAGGGTCCTATGATCACCTTATGCCTAGTCAGGAATGGGTGCTTTGTCCCCACCTTCATTTTCACCTGGATAAACTGAACTATGAGGAATATTGTTTCTGCTAAGCACGGGGAAGCACCTCCCCCTAGCCTCACCAACCCCCCTCTACCCCCCACAGAGCCGAGCTGTCACTCCAGTAGGGCCTGTTGCACTTGCTGCCCTGGCTCTAGTCAGCAGTGGCCAGCTGCACCCAGCAAGTCTCTCCCTCCTTTTCCTGTTCAGATTGTGAGCTCAAGGGTGGAGGGAATTACAGGACTGCGAAGCCAGTGCAGGAAGTTACACGGCTCCCAAGGCTTGCCTTGCCGTCAGGAGCTCGGGGCTTGGGTGAACACTGTGACCTGAGCAGGTTGCTGCATGCTCCTACTGTAAAACGGTTGATGTAACAGCCTGGTGTCTGTTTGGCACAGTCATCTACTGCTGCCTCTGCAGGCACGAGACACTGGTCTGTAGAACAGGGCTTCTCACCTGCTGCAGGCTCCTGCCTCACACACCCACCCTGTGACAAGACTGTAAAGGAGCTGGAGCTAGTGAGGCAGAGGCAGGAGGATCACTGTGACTTCAAGGCCAGCCTGGTCTATATAGTGAGTTTTAGGGCAGCCAGGGTTACACAGAGAGATCTTGTCTCAAGGGACTACCATCACACACACACACACACAAAAGTGTGCATTTAGGGCTCATCACAAGTTGTGTATGTGGGTGTCACATTCCTGACACTAAATGTCTCATTTCTGTTTGTGGGCTGTGGCAGATGACATCATGGCTCCTCAAAAGGCCTGTTTCCTTGCATGGCTTGGTTTAGACTAGACAAGGGTGGCCATCTGCCTGGGTTCTGTGATGGCTGGTGTCATAAGTCATCTGACCTTTGAAATTTCCCGCTCATGAACTCCTGCAACACAGAACTTCCCTGTCGAGACTTTCCGGATTCTTTCAAGACTGGTAAAGCCAGACCTTCAAGGAAAGCAGCAGGGAGGGGTCTGCCGGCCTGCCTTTCTCTCTGACTCCTGTGGCCCCCAGCACATAGCTACCCTGGAAGCTCCAGCTGACGGACTTGGCTCTCACCAGTGACTCCCAAGAGAACAAGTTCTGTCACTGGCTGACATGAGGTCCAAGAACACAGGCTTTGGTCTCACTCTCAATAAGGTTTAGCTGTAGGTTCCAGAGAACCCCAAATCACGAGGCTGTAAACAGAAGAGCATTTCTACACATGGAGTCCAAAGCCATGTGGTAGTATGCCCCCCAAACCTGGAGTGACCCAGATTTCTCCTAGCTCACAGATCTGCTGTCCCCTGTATGTAGGTAACTACGAGAGCTGAGGCCCTAACATTAGTGTTTGATGAAGCAGGTTTGAAGAAAGTAAAATAAGGAAGGATTAAAGGCAAATGCCAGTGCTTTGTGCAGAGTTTTGAAAACTACCCTATTGATTCTTGCTCAGATCTCACTGGTTAAGTGCATAATAACAAGAAACTGCGAAGAAGACTGCTTAGTGGATTTCACCTGAAAGTAAGGGGTTCTCAGTCATGGAGGAGAGGAAGGCTGGGACGAGCAGCATCTCTTCCCCTCACCCCACCCCCAGCTCTGACTGCAGGGCCTCCGTCCAGTCCTGTCCTTTTTACATCTTAATCTTCTCATCTTCCGGGAACTGGAGTTGACAGCTTGTATAAGCCGTGACCTGGCCTGACACAGCATGGGGACCGTTTGTCACTTCCGCTGTATTCTGTCACTGGTTGTGGATGTTCTGATTGACCGACACCACAGAAAGCAGAGTGAACTGAGAACACATGGGGTGGGGGTGGTGGGGGGGGTCCCTACATCTTAGCTTGTTTTATGCTGCCCCCTCAGGTACCCATGGTAACAGTGATAAATTGATAAAAGTAACTTAAACAGGGGCTGAGGAGTTGATGTGGTATGGGTAGGAAGCTTCCGTACAAGCCTGAGGACCAGGGTTCGGTTCCTGATACCCCCATTAGAAGCCTGGCGTGGGTTAGCACTCCTGTAACTCCAGTTCTCAACTCACGCCATGTGGGTGACCAGGGAATGGCAGCCAGCCGGCTCCCTCTGTGCAGCTCCCTCTGTGGTGGTGTGATGGGAGTGCTCCTCAGCCACGCTACTATTTGCCACCATGAGGCCTAGGGAGCCTGTGCATCCAGGGGACAGGGGACTTGGCCGAGATCACTTGGTCAGTGAGAAGATACCCAGGTAGTAAGGCCATGGCCTCCATGCACCCACATGCGCTGGAGAGTCAGTGAGGAGCCATGCTACGTGTCCGTCTTGGGGATGGTGGGAGGAACAGGCAAATGGGTACCATTCTCCCTAGGATGGGTTGTGCAAGTCCATGGAGACTTATCCCACCTCCCGTTAGGACAGAATCCTTCGGAGATATGGCTGAATCTGGGATGTGTGTGCCAGCTTGTCATCTGCCAGCTGATGGCTTCCCGGGCTTTAGTTGTACACCTACCACCTGCATCACTTACCTTTTTTTTTTTCTTAAGTGTGTGTGAGTGTGCATGTGTGCGCAGGGGCCAAAGAGAGATGTCATATGTCCAGCTCTGCCTACTTTTCCTTATTCCCTTGGTACAGGGTCTTGCACTGAACCCAGAGCCAAGGCTGGTGGTCAGCAAGCTCCAGCAAGCCTCTGTCCCGTGACCCCCGGAACTGCGTGCATGGCCATATCAGGTGCTTGCGTCAGTTCTGGGGGTTTGAACTCAGGTCCACAGGCTTGTGCAGCAAGTGCTCTTATCCACCGAGCCATCTCTTCAATCCCTTTATGTAACTGTCATTGCATAACTTGAGGAAGCGGGAAGGAGGAAGAACTGACTTTACTATTTCAGAGGGTGTAGCCTGTGACCACTTGGCTGCCTGTGACCACTTGGCCGCCTGTGACCACTTTGCACTTGGGTGGAACACCAGGAGACAGGCGTGTAAAGAAGAGGCGCTGCTCACTTTATGGTAGGCAGGAGGCAGGAATGGACTGGGACAGGCCTAACCTTCAAATGTGCACCCCCCAGTGACCCACTTCCTTTATCTAGGTCTCAGACCTTCATGTTTCTGGAACCTCCCTAAATAGTGCCAGTGCAGGGGGTGAAGTGTTCAGTATGTAAGCCTGCAGGGGACTTTTCATGTCCAAATCCCTCCACCCCATGAGATGGGTCCGACACAGGCAGAGTTAAAGCCTCTAGGACTGGGCAGTGTGAGGGACCCTGTGTTAGCAACACAAAACGAGTGAGGGGGAAGAAAAGAGAAAAGCAGAATATTTGAGCTTCCCTTGAAATTTATGCAAGGGAGCCTGGAAGTAGCCTGGTGAGGCTCGTTTCTGGCATTTGACCTCCAGAGTTGTAAGAAACATTTGTGTTCTTTTTATGTTACCATGTTTGGGGTAATCTGTTACAGTAACAAGAGGAAAATGACATGAGACCCTCTCTGTGGTCAGGGAAAGTTTCTCAGGGAGGAGATGAAACAAACGAAGCAAACCAGGCAATAACTGGAGAGAAAAGTACCATAGGCAGAGGAACCGTGAAGTACAAAGGTCCTGAGTCCAGGAGGCACTTGACTTGGTCAGTGTGGCTAGCCAAGTCCTTTGGTCAACATGAGACTGCTGACCTTCGTCCCAGAGGACTTTCCATCAGGCTATCTTCCTGTTTTTCCTTTTGTGCCAAGAGCTCTTTCAGCTCAGAGAACCACTTGGATCTTAAGGGGCAGGTCCGCTGTCATTTCTTTGAGAGCTCTCTATGCCCCCTGCTGTTCCCAGCTTGTCCCACGGTACCACCTGCTGCTGATACACCTGTAGCCTCTGCTGGGCAGCTGCCCAGGGTGAAACCTGGCTCTCTTCCACCTCTGTCTCTTCACTGCCTGATGCACAAGAGGCAAATGTATTTATTAAATGAATGCTGGCTCTGCCAGAAGCATGGACGCCTTCATCTCACTTTGGACTATGGCGGGCTAAGGATGCTAAGGACAAGGGGTGTTTGGACAGGAGATGGAGGGCTCTGGCGGAGGGAACAGCTTGCAGCAGACCTCCAGCTCCATCCTCCCCCATCCTTACCATCCCAGCCACACAAAGGGACTGGTACCTCTTGCTGGCATTCAGCAGGCTCTCGCCAGCACACACTGAGAGCTGGCAGGAGCAGGAGGAACTGGGCTCACCTTTCTCTATGGAGTATCCGTGATGAACCCTGGACACTGAAGGCTTGTGGATGACCCCAGGCCCCTGGATCCCTGAGGAGGGAGGGAACCTGGAGCCTGTGGGCCCCATCCTCAACCAGGGACTACTGGGCAAGGGGCTGATGAACCTTGCACTATTCATGATGCTGTTTTATTTCCCAGGGGTGTGGGTGGCTCTGGGCCTGTACGACCCCAGGGTCAGGGTTGGGGGAGGCGTGGCTTGGATCCAAAGAGACTGCTGATGAAGACAACAGCCTAGTAAACTAGGCATGGGATGGGCCAGGAGGCTTAGGTGTGTGGGTGCCCATTTGATTTGATTAAACAAATCAGAGAAAGTTTGAAACCAAGGAAGGGGTGGGGAAGGAGAGGGGAAAGGAAGGGAGGAGGAGAGAGGGTAGGAGGAAGAGGGATGGAAGAGGGGAGGGAGGGAGGGTATCTTCATTCCCTCTGTTCCTGTCAAGACTGCCATTTTTTTCTGGCTACTCTTTCTCGCACGTGTGTTCCCCTCTACTCTGAGCTCCTGCCTCTCCCGGTGCTCTTGGTCTCCCTGCCAGTCCTGGCTCCCGAGAAAGCAGGGATTTTCCCCCCTTGAGACTGTGTGAGGGCACAGTATTCTGAGGCCTCCTCCTGAGAATGCTTAAAGTCAAGGCATTGTCTAATAACCAGGGAACAATCAATACACGGGACAGTCCCTTCCTGGAAATTTAGGACCCTATGTCCTGGGTCTCGGGACTCAAACAACCAAGCTTCCTATTCTGAGTGTCCTCATATTCTCTGTATCCTTAACCCTTTACCACTGGTGTAGAAAGACCAGACTCACGGAGCATCTGCTGCTTGCCAGAGCACATGTGTAGGAAGTCCTGAGAGCCAGTGGTTCCCAGTACCCTGGGATGGTGTGTATGTATGTATATACTGGGTCCATACACACACACACACACACACACACACACACACACACACACACACACACACGTATATACATATATAAGTATATGAGACTTCTCTGGATAATTACTTGGACAAATTGTCACAATTGCATCCTCACTGGTGTCAGTCAAGGTGCCAATCAGCTGTTGTTGTTGTTGTTGTTGTTGTTGTTTTGCTGTCATTAGTTTGTAGAGGCCATAGAGGCCACATGCATTCTATAACCTGTGGCTCCTTCCTCATCTCCGCAGCCAGGGGCATTTCCTCTTCTGTCCTCACCTCTGCTTTTGCCAGTGTTCTGCTTCTCTTTGCCTTCCTGGGGACAGAGAGCCTCTTGTCATGGGTGGCGGTGGTGGAGTTAGTGGTGTTATTTTTAAACCATTCTAGGAGAGGCGGTGAACTCTCTAGAGACTTGTAAAAATAGCTTCGTTTCTGGTTGGCAAAGTGGTGCGTGTCCACTGTCTACAGGATGATATCAAAAACCTTAGAGGAGAAATCAAATCATCCGCCTGCAGCCGCCCAGGGTGACTCAGTGCACACCGGTGCATTTTCTTCTTTCTGGGCTTTTCTAAGGGTGTGCTGAGCTCAGACTGGAGCTGCATGTGGCTGACACTCTCAGTGACCTCACTCTGGCTCCTCAACTCTCTCCCCCAGGCCCTGAACACCACTGGGAGCTGTTCCCAGGCCTGCAGTGATGTCAAACTCATCACTTTTTGGCTGGTACCAGGAGCACAGTAGCACCCTAGGCTGCGTTCTGTCTTTGCTTTTTAGGACATCTGTATAACATACTTGGAATGCCACTCTCCCTTCTTTGTGCCCCTACCTCTCCTGTGCCTCCTGCTGACTCACGTTACCCTGTGCTATGAAAGTGCCCTCCTCCTATCCCCTTGTGCCCCCCCCCATGGTGGCTTCACTGCTCTTGGCCACTTGGTTTTGTCCCTCTGGTCCCTCCAGCTCTGACAAGTTCTTTGCATCTTCTCTCTCATCCTCATTTCTGGCGACATCTGAGGTAAGTGTCTTACCTGGAGAGACACTGGGTCGCAGAAGGCAGGCACTGAGTCCTGGGGCACTGAACCATGGCTAGATTGTCTTATTAGGAGTGTACCACTTTGCAAGAGGCAGGTGCAGCTTCCCTGCTCCCCCCCCCCCCCACCCCAGGGAGCTGGTCCCTTTGGTGGATTTCTGCTGAAGAAGCATTTGTTCTTGCAAATAAGGAGCCTCCGGGGAAGGGAGGCAGCTGCTGTGGGCAGAGCAATTTCCATGGAGCATGCTGGTGTTTGGGTTTTATTTTCTTCCTGGCACAGGCTGTGGCTGCCAAGGTGCGTAGTGGTAATAAGGCGGGAGCCCTCTAGGTGCAGAGCTGGGTGGGCGGAGGAGTCTGGAAGGAGCCACTGCCAGACTTGTGAGACATCTGGCACCCAGGAGCTGACAGGTGGTTTCCATTATAGGAGCCAAGCCCCAGATGGACAGGAAGCACCCACTTTTAGCCCAGAGTGGTGTTGTCGCTAGGGACCAGAGATGATCACCAGCCCCCATGGTCCATTCTAGCTAGCTAGCCAACCCTTCTCCCCACCCCTGCCTCAAGGTGGTTTCTTTTATTATTCTTAGGAAGAAGTGGAGGATTTGATGGGAAGTGTGGGAGGTGTTCTTTTTTTTTAATTTTTATTTTATTAATTTATTCTTGTTACATCTCAATGGTTATCCCATTCCTTGTATCTTCCCATTCCTCCCTCCCTTTCATTTTCCCCTTACTCCCCTCCCCTATGACTGTGACTGAGGGGGACCTCCTCCCCCTGTATATACTCATAGGGTATCAAGTCTCTTCTTGGTAACCTGCTATCCCTCCTCTGAGTGCCACCAGGTCTCCCCATCCAGGGGACGTGGTCAAATATGAGGTACCAGAGTACGTGTGAAAGTCATACCCCATTCTCCACTCAACTGTGGAGAATGTCCTGTCCATTAGCTAGATCTGGGTAGGGGGTTGGAGTTTACGGCCTATATTGTCCTTGGCTGGTGCCATAGTTTGAGCGGGACCCCTGGGCCCGTGGGAGGCGTTCTTGATGGCCATCTTCATCTCAGGGAGAGACCTGGGTACATTTTCATGGGTGTCTGCTCAGGTATCAGAGCCTACTGCTCTGAATCCACTTTCTCTGCACCCTTAACCCCATGCCACTCCCAGAGCCAGCTGCATGGTGTACCTCCTGCATTCCGAATCACAAGGGTGGTAGGATGGCAAGCCCCTAAATCAACAGCTGCCCTGACAGTCTGGACCCCAGCACCATGAGGTGGTGTGTGCGATACCTCTGGCTGCTGGGACAGATTGTCACAACTGTCTTATCCTTTCAGTTCTGCGGGTCAAAGTCTGTGATAGTCGAGGTGTGTCGGCAAGCCCGTACTTTGCCATTTTTAGCTGGTAGAGGCCACATGCATTCCTTGAATTGTGACTCCTTCCTCCCCCCCCCCTTTTTTTTTTGTAGCAGGGGCATCTTATCTGCTCTCCTCCCTGTGCTTCTGTTCTGCACGCTCAGCTCCCTCCTGTCTCCTTGTCCTCAAGACCCCTCTGCTGATATCCAAGGCTCATCCAGAGAAAACCTATCCCAGGACCCTGATGTAGTCATATCCGATAGAGTCCTTTCTACTGTGTAGTGGTGATGCCCATAGATTCCCAGGACTCTAGATGTCCTTGGGAAAGCTTCAAAATATGCCAAAGTCATATGCCACATGCACAGGATCAGCCTAAAGCTCCCGGTCCCCTGTGCCTACCTGTGGGTTGGTGGGATTGAGCATTCTGATCTCTGTGTCTGTGTCTGAGAGCCATTGTTTAGGGCCTCGTGCTGGGCAGAAACAGCTCTTGACAGCAAACACGGTATCTTTAATGTGGGGAACAAGAAGCTTTTCTTTTTTGGAAGGCTACATTATTTAAAGATTTTCTCCTAAAAGACAGCACCCCGCCCCCCCAAAGATAGGAAGGACACCTTGGGGTTTTATATGGGCCAGCTATTATGTTTCTTGCTTGCTGTGCCACCGTGCTGAGATGACTGTGCCTGAGCATAGGGGTGAGCAGGCTGGCTGCCTCTTATCCCGTGATCGTCAGGGCCCACAGTCTCAAAGCCACTGGAGTTGAGCCTGACTGGATTCAGAATAGGGGACAACCTCTGTCACCTGTCTCTCAGGTATCAGAGGTTTTTTTTCCAGGAAGGCTTGGGGACAGTAAGGCCTGTCCCTAGCCCCTTGGCTTCAGCCTCAGTGAAGGCTCAGGCACCATCTGGTGACGTGAACTCTGTTCTGTTCACATTTTCCCATCTGTCCTTCCCCCTGCTGTAGGTAGTCCTTTCTCACCTTGTGTTGATTTTATGTCCTGAATGTGCTGCAGTGTGTTCTGTGCTGGGCTAAGTCAGGGCCAGGGATAGGAGTCTAACTAGAGAGACATGCATGCAGGTCATCCTTGACTTCGGAGGGACTGGCCGCATCCTGATGGAACCCTCGTGAACTGTGAACATTGCCCATGGGCAGTGTGCCCACAGGGCCCAATGTTTGCGTGCCCCAGCTCTACCACAGTGCATGCTGTAGAGGGTCAGCTGTGGTGTGGGAGTTAGTGAAGCTCACCGTTCAGAGGTGATTGGCTGCCTGGGGAGGAGCCAAGCTTACATGCAAATGGAAGCTTCTACTGCATTCTTGAAAGTGAGAGTGGTCATGGGTTGGGGACCCATGTGCACATGCATTGTATGGAGTGTGGGTGTGAGTATGTGGGTATATGAGAGAGGGAGAGGGAGGGAGAGGGAGGGAGGAGAGAGAGAGAGAGAGAGAGAGAGAGAGAGAGAGAGAGAGAGAGAGAGAGAGAGAAAGAGAGAGAGAGAAAGACAGAAGAGGAGAGGAGAGGAGAGGAGAGGAGAGGAGAGGACGCCGACTACTTCTTGCTTGCCCAGCTTTAGATCCAGTGGCCTCTTCCTTTTGGCTGTTTTGTTTTGTGGACAAGGTCTTGCTGTGTAGCCTTGGCTGGCTTAGAACTGGCTGTGTAGATCAGGTTGGTCTTGAACTCACAGAGATTGACCTGTTTCTGCTTCCTGAGTACTGGAATTCAAGGCGTGTGTCACCACATTCAGTTTATGTCGTGTTGGAGGTAGAACCCAGGGCTTGAGCTTGCTAGGCTACTGACTAAGTGACCTCTCCAGCCTAAGAGATGTTACTTTCTTGTTCATACTTTCCAGGGATTCTGCAGAGACACATCTGCAGAGACAGGAAGGACTTCAGGCCAGTGCCTGGGGAGGAGGGGAGGGAGCACCCATAGGCCAGCTCAGAAGACACACACATCTCATCCCTATTTCATTGGCTGGAACTCTGTTACCTGATCCTACCCAGAGGCAGAGGGCAGAAAGTTCCAGGCCTTTGAGAATGTCTTCATGCTATGTCCAGAAATGATCGGGGCGTCTGGAGTGTGTGGGAGGGACCCCACCTGTGAGGGAGCTCACCTAATAAGGCACATTGTCATTTTTGTGATTATGTCGGCACACCCTCACAGGACATGTGGGGCCTTTGTCACAGTCCCCAGTTGGGCCTTTCAGTCCCACTTTGCATATTTTGCAGGGAAGGCCTGGTCTCTCTGGGGGGCTCTGAACTCCCCATCTGTGCCTTAGCGCTGCCTCCCTGCTCTAACCCAAAGCAGAGGACCCGTGTGCAGAGTCACCTATGCCACTGGCTCTTACAGTCTTAGCACCTCGTCTTCTGCATAGGTCCCTGACCTTGGCGGTGAGGGGCCTGTGGTGAAGACAGACAGAAAGCTCCAAAGCCTCTCAGTCTCTGCACATTGCCCACGTGTGGGTCTCTGTTACTTTCCACCTACCATGAGGAGAGACTTCTCAGATCAGGGTTGAGCGAGGAGGCCTT
Source organism: Acomys minous (assembly GCF_964271855.1). NCBI lineage: Eukaryota > Metazoa > Chordata > Mammalia > Rodentia > Muridae > Acomys > Acomys minous. The sequence continues at coordinate 15,042,505 of NC_140489.1, forward strand.
GATCTATGGGTGTGGTGATGTCACTAGGAATCCTTTTTTTGCTATGTTCCTTTAGCGTATTTTCCTCTAGGCCCATGACCTATCCAGTCATGGGTTCTTGGCCACTTCAGCAGTCAGTGTCAGGGATGGACCCAACAGGACTGTTGCACGTAGGACCTCAGAGAGACTGACAGCGACACGAGGCCTGCAACAGGTTCAGGCCGCACAAAACCCCCAGCACTGAGATCCTATTTCTCTCCAAGAGAAGCCATTTGCAACTGACACCTGCAGGGAAAGACAAATCACTTTCTTCAGTGGAATGTCACTGTGTGTGTCAGTCACACTCTGGGGCAGGCCCCATGCCCAGGAGCAGATAGAAAGTCAGCACAAAATAGACTCTGTGGTGTTTTGTTTGTTTTGATTTTCTTTTTCTTTTTCTTTTCTTTTCTTTTTTTGAGAGCGAGGGAACATGAAATTGGAAGGGTAGAGAGCTGGGGAGGATGTGGGAGGAGTTGGAGGAAGGGAAAGAATATGATCAAATTACAGTGCATGAAAAACAAACAAAACAAAGCAGAGAACCCAGTGTGGTTCCTGAGTGGCCAGCAGCGTCTGCAGAGGCAGCCTATGACATGTCCAGTCTCTGTGAGGAAGCTAGCTGAGGTTCCCAGAGGCCTGTGCGGGGGCGGGAGGCGGGGGTGGGCTGTTGCTATGGAGAACTCTGATGACACTCAGACTTAGCTCATTAAAGCGGTCTGTTCTTTTCCTCAAAGCTGGAGAATATCACGGGCACACACGCTCACACACACATGCACGCGCACATGCACGCACACCCACACTGCCTTCAAGCTGGCTGAAGGTAAATGTTAAACAGAGCTCTGTCTGGGCATGAAGAAAATATGAAGAAAATGGCTTGTTCCGTCTCATTCCAGCCAGCCGCTGGAATATGATTCACCAGGAAGCCAAAATGAGAAATTGATCTGGCCCAGGCAATAGCAAGTCACTACCCCACAGCAAGTGTGACACATAGGTAGAGCTTTCTCCTCCCCTTCTCAGACTCACATGTGCCACGGGTCACACCTATTCCGAGGAGTCTAGGCTGGTCACAGAAGCAGCTATCACCGTGTGTATGTTCATGGGTTTATTTTAAGAATTAGTTTAGCCAGGTGTAGTGCTGTACCCCATTAATCCCAGCACTCAAGGAGGCAGAGGCAGGTGGATCTCTGTGAGTTCAAGCCAGGGTTATTACACAGAGAAACCAACCAACCCACAAACAAAAATTAAAGAAAGAAGAAAGAAAGAAAGAAAGAAAGAAAAAGAAAAAGAAAAAGAAAAATTAGCTTATTCATTGGTAGAGGCATGGCAGGTCCAAATTCTGCAGGGAAGGGAAGGTCCTGTCCACAGCCTGATTGGATGAGGCCCACCCACATTATGGATTACCAGGTTTTGACATTCATTTCACTTGAAAAAATGCCTTCATTGAAACATCTAGAATGACGGCCAAATCTTTGTGTTCCATGGGCTTGTCAGGTCAGCCCGTGAAGTTAAATAACTGTTGTTCTGAGGTGGTGGCTGTCCTGTGACGTGTGGGAATGGGGACAGCTGAGAGGACATGTTCAAGGTGTCCCGACTCCTCTGTGGCCCCGTCTCCTTCAAGCAGTTCTGGACTCCACCCTTCTCACTTCAAAGCCTTTCCAACAAGTCTATTCTATGTCCGTTGACAGTGCAAGTCCCTTCTCCCGGCAAAGCTGGTTGGAATCAGGGGCATAGAGCTCCCTGCCTCCGCTCCCAGCCTTTTCCTTGAGTGGCTATGGCTACTTGGCCTCTCCTTTCTGCGTCACACAGGCCTGTGAAGTGCCAGGCCCCAGTAGGCCATATGACAAGTAGACAGTGGGATGGGTCCCTACAGGAAGAGCCCTGGGGGTGTCAGTCAACACCCTGCAGTTATAAACTCCAGCTGGACTCTAAGGGACTTCCTTAGACTCCCAGAAGGAGAGCAACGTATTCTTTTAACTCAATGATTCTAGGGTTTAGTCTATTACAGGGGCTTGGCACAGCCGGTCATGTCATATCCCCAATCAGGAGAGGAGAGTAATGAATGCATGCATGCCAGTGCTCAGCTCTCTTTCTCCACTCTTACACTATCCAGGATCCCTTTGCCTAGGGAATGGTGCCACCCACATGTGATGGGTCCTCCCACTCCAGTCAATGAAATCTAGACAATTCCTGTAGATATACTCAGGGGCCTTTCTCTCAGATGACTCTAACATCTGTTGTCAGTTAACACTGACCACCATGCTGTGTGATTTTTAGCTCTATTACTTGCCCTGATAACTGCAGAAGAAGTGTAACCCCTGCCTCACAGCCAAGACTGGAGAGGTGACATCTCTGAATCTCAGTGCCACACCTACATGGCTGTCACTCTGTGCCGAGGAAGTGGCATCTCTTTTCCTTAGTCATTCAGTAGATGCTGGAAAGACCCTTCGGCCCACTCTGCTCCTACCAGACTGTTTTCCAGCCTAGCCCTTGCTGCAGGACAGTGGTTGGTACTGGGTTTATTTGCTTCCATTTGGGAGGTAACTGCCTTTTTTGGAACAGAGCAGCTGGGCAAAGGTGAAGTTTCCAAAGCAGAACAGTAGCTGGCCAACCCTGGGGCACATACGGGCATTTGAGAAAACAGCAGCTCCAGGACCATGGAGTCCAGCTCTGAGATGACCTTTAATGCATTCCAACAGGCAATGACTAACAACACTTGATCACGGGCTCCGACATGGGAGATGCATAGAGCGTTCACAGTGATTTGCAGTGGTTGGGGGGCATTGGAGATTATGGACACAGACGCTAGCCCAGATCCAGTGCTTGCTATCAGGCCTTTTGATGCCGTCTGCTTGCAGAAAAAAAATCCAAGGAGGAGAAGATGTCTGGCAGCGTGTGTATCTCAGTGATGGTCAGGATCCATTCCTGATGTGCAGAAGGCAGGCAGTGAGAGGCTAATGCTGACTTCCAGGTGCTTGCTGTAGGACTGGGCTGTGGGGTCCTGGCCTCTAAAACACAGCAGGCCTTGTGACAAGTGAAGGAGCCAGACAACCACCACAGCCAAGGATGCATTTGTCTTGGATTGAAAGAGCTGGCCCACTCATCGTTGCTCGTGAGCTCTGCTGGGTACCTCTGAGACCTCAGTGACTTCTAGACTGGCAGGGATGCTGTCAATCATGATGTGTGTATGTGTTTGTGTGTGTGTGTGTGTATGTGTGTGTGTGTGTGTGTGTGTGTGTGTGATATGCTCATAAATTCAAATGTTCACAGAGGCCCAGGGTGTCAGATCCCCTGAGGTTACAGGCAGTTGTAAGCCATCTGATGTAGGGGCTGGGAATCGATCTCAGGTCCTCAGGAAGAGCAGTATGTGCGCTTAACCACTGAGCCACCTCCCCAGCCCCATGTCTGTTCCCATTCTCCTAGGAGGCTGCACTTAGGAGCTCAGCAGCTGGCAAACGTTTATCTGTAACTCCGAAGTCCACGACTACAGTTCTTCCATGATATGATGACCCGTGAGCAGAGGGAGAAAAGAGAAAGAGAAAGGGGGGGGGGGGGAAGGAGAGGGAGAAGAGAGACACAGGGAAGAGGGAGGGAGGGAGGGGCAAAGAGAGGAGCGAAAGACCTGAAAGGATGGTTCAGTCCTCCAAGGTGACTGCTGCCGAGTCTGACAACCAGAGAGGGTCCCATACAAAGGGGAGGAGGAAACGGACTCCCTCAAGCTGACTTCTGACCACCATGTGCTTGCTGTGGCACATGCTCTCCTCTCACAGATAGATAGATAAATAAATAAATAAGTAAATCTAGTTTTTAAAAATTAAAGTAAAAGAAGCAGGGCACACTTTCAGCTAAGAGCGGTCACAGCCACGTTTGGCCCTGGCCTCAGCTACCAGCAGTGGCCTTTCTGAGTCCAGTCAGTTCGGCCCGTGCTCCCTGCCCGGGTTTGAGCTTTTTTTTTTTTCTTGAAGTTGTTGCTGTAAACCGGCCCCAAGCCCAGTGCAGATGTGCAAGGAGGACAAAGGACACGCGTGCGTGTTCTGGAGGATATGCTCGGGCACTCTGTAGAACTGCTGGGCGGTGAGTGTGAGTCTGCAGCTGTGCATATTAAGTGAGGCTTCTTTACAGCAAACACCACCGTAAAGCCACAGGGTCCTTTCCTGTGGACCAGAGACCAGCAGTTCACAGCAATGCAACCTTGATCTCCTCTGGGGTCAGTGATGGGTCCAACCTGGCTAGTTCTGTACTGGTAAGGACAACGTAAATATGACAATCAACATGGACCAAGGGGGTCAGCTGGGGCTCATAGTCACTCAACTGCCTGAGAGCCTCTGGGAAACCCCCCTTCCCCCTGCCCCAGCTCTCACAGCAGGCGCCAGGAATCTTGCCTGCCTCATTTTGCCTGACTGTATGTTCTGTTAACCATTAACTTAATACATGTCTACAAGACATCAGTCACTCTCTTATGCACGACAATGGCCTTAGCTCCCCCAGGCTGAGGATGGTCTCAGATTAATGTCTGCGCTCAGAATAGGCCACGTCAATAGTGACAGTCTTTCAACAAATACTGAGTTCACTAGTCGCCTCATTGGTATCCTTCTCATGGCCAAATAAATGTGGAACCGAATAAATGAATGAATGGCACACTCGCCGAGGGCCTGCTGTGAGCCATACAACGCTGGACATTGGGAAGCTGTTGTGTTGCCCCTCCCCCACAGTGGGGGCGCTGTGGGGTGCTGTGGGGTGCTGTGGCACTGGGGAGTGTAGAGTGTCTGCCTGCCTGGAAGCCCGTGGGACATGCCTGGGGGGGTCAGCTTGGCAGCCTGTGTAAAGGCAGGTGCTTGTGTCCAGACTGATGTTTCTGTGACAGCAGGTGCTTTTGGCTTGGAGCAGGTGTAGTCTCAGTGCTGTCCATTGCAAGAGGGAGAGACCTAGAAAGTAAGGCATGGCCAGCAGGCTGTGTCCTCAGGAACTCTCAGCCCTGGGGTCAGGTAGGATGCTTAGAAGGCAACTCCTTTCCGCCTCCAGCCAGGCACAAAAGCAGGAGCCTCGGCAGATTGAGATCTTGTTTCCTGGCCCGTTCCCAGCCAGTCCATTCTGTGTGGGAACCACTGGCCTGACCTGTTTCCTCCCCGTGACTTGAAGCCTCAGGAGAGCGCTACCGGCAATGAGGAGGGGCCGCCTTCTCTGTAAGGTGCAGGTTCTGACCGCTAGAGGGTTGTGCCTGCTCGTCTTTCTCTGCCCTGCTGTCTGAGGTCAGGCCTTGTAGAAGGAGCTGGCTGGTATCCAGCCACAGCAGGGCTTGTAAGCCTTGCGGAGGTCTCAGAAAAACTTCTACGTGCCTCTGGCTTAGGGTGAAAGGAGGCCTGTCAACGCCATTAGCACAGGGGTCAGCTTCCTTTCCCAGCTATGTGCGCTTGGCTCATGTACTGTTCCAGTCCCTGCATTATCTCAACACACACACACACACACACACATGCACATGCTAACTCTACCTACTCTCCAGGCCCTCTGCGGTGGCTCCTCCTCTCTGGCCCTAGCACCCACTGGTGCAGCCCCAGGGTCCTGTGCTCCTTTAGGGATGGAGTAAGTGCCTCAGGTCTGCAGGTGACTGTTCCTAACCTCAGGAATGTCCCTTGGCTCCCCCACTCCCACCCCATTAGAAGGAACAGTAGTGTCTGATTGCTGTCTGTCCTTCTGTACACCCAAAAAGAAGGGAGCTGAAACTAGGGAAGTGGGTTCTGAGGGTTATATTAGCTCTGCGCCCTTTTAACATTGTGCTGCCAGCAAGCCTGCCCCAGGTCCCGTTTTCCTTCATTTGTTAAATGGGGACAGTGCCATGTGCTAGGATTTTGGGTAGCAAGCCACAGAGGCCAGTGGAAATGCTTAAGGGCTTCTAGGAAGGGGGTGGTGGTGGTGGAGGTACTGGCTGGGCAGGGCCAGCTGACTCAGGGAGAAAGGGCATCCAGGGCCTGAATTTGGCTTTCTCTGTATTTGATCTGAGACCCACATGGGTTCAGCCCCAAGTTCAGATACTATTGCTTCAGTTGTGGCGAAGGCTCCTGGGTTCAAGGCTCCTAGGGAAAAAAAAACCCATTGAGCCCTCCTGGGCTAGTTAGTGTCCTCAGAGCTAGTGTGTGACCAGGAGAGTAGGGTTGTGGCCTAGATTGTGGGGCCACAGCACCGGAAGGTACCCTGCAACCTCGGCAGCCCATTGCTGAGGCAGGGAGCAGAGAGGACCTTGAGCAAGGGACTGTGAACACTCAGTCATTTGTTGAAGTTGGAGATAGAGCTGGAGAGAGTTTGGCCAGCTGCCCGACTCCTCTCCTTGCTCTCCCCTTTAAAGCCCTGCAAGCTATTTGAAAGAGAAGACTAATTTGATTTAATGAGGTCTTGTTAAAATATTGTGAACACTTGAGCAGATAATTACTGTCTGAACCCAGTGTTTCCCATGGCACCTGCTGGGTCTGTGTCAAAAGATCAACGCTGTCATTTTCAGCCTATGTCCTTCACCTCTCGGAGAACACTTGAAATCTGTTCTGTTTTGGGGGGTGGCTGTTGTTTTCTGTCCTGGGAGGTGGAACCTGGGGGCTTGGGTCTGCTAGGCCGTTGCTCTGCCGCTGGGCCACATCTGCAAGGCCCACATCTATTCTTTCAGGGGAAACTGGGAAAAAGAATCAAGTGGTAATGAGAAGACCCCTCCCACCCCCTTCCAAGCAGGTGCCTAGGCAGTTGTTTGACTGGGGTGGACAGAGCATGCGTGAGTCATCCGGTCACTCTAGCTTTGGCTTTTGGGGCACTTCCCGAGTTCTAGAGTAACTTCCTCCCAGCAGGAAGCTGAGTGAATCTCCTATTGTGTACATGGTCCAAAGGATCCGCTGGGTGGCGTGCGAGGCTCTCTCACCACCCGTGTCTGTCCCTCCTTCTCCACATCCACCAAGGAATATGGGCCGACAGAGAACTTAGAAGGCCCCGGGCACCACACTTACTGCTCGTTCTGGAGATAGTGGTTGTCCTGGGGGAGGCTTGCCTGTCCCTACTACCTGTGGACCCACTCTCGGCAAACCCCTGCCTCAACCCTGCCCAGGAAGCACCAGAGGCTCACACGCCTGATTTCTGTTATGCCCAGGGATACCCCCTTACCCCTGTCTGTAGATTTCCCTACATAACGTGGCCCACATGGTGCTCAGTTTTTGTTTTTAAGTGAGCAGATTTAGGGGCCTCCTGCCGGGAGCTACACTGTGTTCTTTCTAGTCAGCTCCATGCTCGCACAATTCTGTGCTGAGTGGATCTTGGAGAAACGGAGGTGGAAAATGAGTCCTGCCTGCACCTGGCGGCAGCGGGAGCACCGTCCCAGCAGGCTCACACCGTCATGGGGACACTGTGTGCCACAGCGCTCACAGAGGTGCTGGGAGTGATTCTGAGTGTTTAATCCCGTCTTTGTGTCACAAAGCCACCTACTGCCCTAGCTTTCTCTGAGAGTCTTGCTTGTTGACAAAACAGGATCATTGGGCCTCACGGAGCCTTCATAAAGCCCAATTGGGCGTGTGCTTTTGAGACTAGAGGTGGGCATATGGTGGGCTCAGCAGCTCCGTGATATTCTTCCCAACTGGGTCTAGTGGGTGCTTCGGCTCCTGGCTGGAGGTTCCTCATGGGGAACAGAAACATGGCGACACCATTTCCTTTTAGCGGCTGTGCCCAACTTTTTGATGTTGCAAGCGACATGGCCATCTTCAATGTTCACACTTAAGAGCTGTGTCGTTTGAGTTGCACAAAAGCAAACAAAGCAAAAACAACCTCAATATTTTAAGTATATTTGCAGTTTTGTGCTGGGCTACATTCATAGCTATTTTGGAGCACATGTGACCTGTGGCCTGTGGGTTGAGCCCAATAACCCCCCCCCCTACCCCCCCACCCCCACCCCCCCCCCCCCCCCCGTGTAGCTGCCGTGTATCCTAATGATGAAAAATACGGTGAAGGGACTGAAGCAATGGCTCAGTGTGTTGCTTGCTTGCTTGCTTGTTGTTTCTGAGACAGGGTTTCTCTGCATAGCCTTGGCTGTCCTGGACTCGCTTTTGTAGACCAAGCTAGCCCCTACCTCACAGAGATCCACCTGCCTCTGCCTCTGCCTCCTTGAGTGCTGGGACTACAGGTGTGTGCCACCATGCCCAGCTGTGATGGCTCAGTGTTTAAGAACACTTTTCTGCTCTTGTAGAGGAGCCAAGCTTGCTTCCCAGCATCCATAACAGGCTGCTCACAACTTCCTTTAACTCTAGTTCCATTGGGTCTGGTGGCCTTTTCTGGCTCCCACAGGCATCTGCAAGCATGTAGCACACATAAACACAGGGGCACACACACACAAATGTGTATATTAAAAAAAAAAAACGCTCAGGACTAAGGAGATGGCTCAGTCATTAAAGTGCTTGAGCTTGAAGACCACTCAAGCTTGAAGACCTGAGTTTAATTCCTTAAGACTCATGATAATTTTTTTCAAAAGCTAAACACTATGGTACATACCTTTAACCCAGGCTTTATGGACTGAGGGGGCAAAGACAGGAAGCTCCCTGCGGCTCAGGGCCCAGAGAGTCTAGCTGAATTGGTAAGTTAGTGAGAGACCTGGAAGGTGGGAACAATAGAATATGACACTGACCTCTGGCCTCTACACACATGTGCACAGATGTGCACACACCTGAACACATGCACACACAGAATCCTGCTGTAATCTGTGTTCTGTTCACTTGTAACTGTACATCCACAGATAAGATTTTTAGGTAAAGGGAGGTCAGGGTCATAATTGCCTGGTAGGGTTAAAGGAATTGATTTGGTGACAAACTTTACAAAAGACCAGCACTGCTGCTGAGATATGACCTTTATTTTTCTTCTAAAAGTCACCACACTGATGAGGAGAATGGGACAGAAAGGATTGAGGAAGAATATCCAGAAATTTCCTCAGTGGTATGATTTTTTTTTTACAACTTTTTATTTGTTCCTTGTGAATTTCATATATTGCACCCCAATCCTACTCATCTCCTTCCCTTCGTACCCATCCTCTATCCTTGCAACCCCCCCAACAGAGAAAAAGAAAACCGTGGAAGCTGTAGTGTGACACAGCATGTCCCACAATACACCCTTTTGTTCGCACTTCTTTACGCTTGTTCATTTGCAGTGAGTCCTTGGTCTGGTTGAGGCCTCTGGCTTCTGCTACTCCATAAATACTAGAACCTCGCTGGAACTCTTCTAGGATATCCTGTGGTTGCCCTGTGTCATGGAGATCCTGCAGTTTGGGATCTGTAGGACACACACACCCCCTTCATGCAGTGGTATAACTCTTTTCTTTCTTTTCTCTTTCTTTCTTTCTTTCTTTTTCTCTTTCTTTCTCTTTTCTTTTTTGCAGTTGTATGTGTATTTCAGCATTCACAACAGTAACCAGTGTGGGATAAGGAAAAGTGACTCATGACCAGCTTCACAACCACACAAAACAGTCAGCTGTTTTACATGGGTGCAGCTGTATTATTCTGTTCATACATGATTGGCAAGACGATCCATTAACATACAACCGTCAACTCCACAGGCCATACCAGGTGCTGTTCTGTTCACTAGATTGTCATCGGTCCAAACCTTTCACCCAGCTCTAACTCCGTCCCTATGTTAAATCCAACAGGACTAAAGACTAAATTCCTGCATCCATTTATTACATGCAGTCCACCAACTTTCTGTAAGAAACTGGAGTCATGTTCTATTCATAATAAAAATTGGGTGCCCTAGCTGGCCTTGTTGACACTTGGGAGGCAGGTAGATGAGTTCTGACAGACAGCGCTATTTTGAGACAGGCTCAAAACACCCAATACCATACATTCTGTTCTTGAGTCTGCTTTTTTTTTTTTTAATACCACATCTAATTCTCACACTCCAGAAAAGCTATGCGTTCCTGCTATAGGATCTTCACAGGCTGCAGGTGTTTCAACGGGGCTTGGCATTCACTTTAAGAAGAGTCAGGTTTTGAGCAAGTTATTTTCTGCTGTGTATTTTCGCTGACGGCTAGGGCTTCTCTTCTTCCTCTCGGCATCTCTTTGCGACGATGCAGAGAATGATGATGGCGCCACTGTCCCAACAAAGATGAGCCCTCAGGTTCCTGATGTAAAAGCAAGTGGTACAATTCTTTAAAAAATAAAATAAAATAAAAGGAACCCAAGAAAAGAACCACCCAGTTTTATACCAGCTAAGTGGTTAAGGAATCCATAAATACTAAGATAAACATGACACTTAGCCATAAAAGAGCTTGGGCTGTGGCCTTGCGAAGGGAAGGGTGTGGCAGCAGAAATGGGCATGGTGTGCCCCCAGACCTGGAGGCTGCAAGTCTGAGATCAAGGGAACATCAGGGGCTGCTGAGGCCTCTTTCTTTCTCTTTCAGTTGGTTGTGTCCTTACCACCTGTCTCTATAGGTGTCCTGTGCGCATCAGCGTCTCTCTGTGTCCCTGTTCCCCATCTTAGGTCACCAGTCTCGTGGGTTCGTGCCACCTGCAGGCTTTGCTCTGCTTTAATAACCTTGTTTAAGGCCTGTGTCCACGTATAGTTCTACTCCCAGGGCTTTAGCATCTAGATCTGTTCAGCTCAGATGTACGTGCATACAGCTCATAATACACAGTGAACGCCAAGGGGACTGGTGGGTGTTTGAGGTAGTGTGTGCATGTGTGTGTGTGTGTGTGTGTGTGTGTGTGTGTGTTCACATGCAGGTGGTATTCCTCCAGAGCTCCATTCAGCTTCACTCTGCTAATTGTAGCTTTCTGTACACACCCAATGTTTAATTTTTAATGTATTCATACATTAATGTATTAATTATTTAGCAGATTTAAGTTTACATGAAAAAAATTGATATGATGAAAACTAATGGTAGATGAAAGACATCAAAATCAAAATGAAACTCAATGGCAAGGTTTAAATGTGTAGAAACACCTAAAGTCAGAACACCACATTTTCAGGAGCATCACCGATCTAAGCAGGAAGTGCACCCAGACGTGAATATGAATGGCATCCAACAAGAACAAAGTCAGGAATTTAATGTACCTCCTAAATGCCTCTTGCAGACAGAAATGCGCTTTAGCCAGTCCCTAATGTGTGCTGTGCCGAAGTTACCCACAATGCATCTGTGATGTTGGAGGGAAACTTGTTTCTGGTGGGCATGCCGCAGCCTACTATTAGGGCTGCACAGTGTGCGCTGGGCACCACTCAGTCCTCAGATGATCGTGAGCCATGGTGCTAGATAGAACTGTCCAAGCACACCCACATGTTTTACTCTGAGCAGCAAAGGACACTTGGGACAACCACGCATCACACGGATGGGCACAACATCTCTTGTCTAGCACTTGCCTGACAGTGGTGCTGCGAAGCAGGTATCCAGGTCCCTGTGGGAGATTGAGCCTGCGGGATGATGTCACCATGCAGATTCCCAGGCTCACCTCGTAGTACGGTTTTGAGTCTTGCCATATGCCTCGGCCTGGGCAGCTATATTAACTATCACCCAGGTCATTCTCTGATGTCACGGGACAATGCTAGGTGAGACTGTCCTCCATGTGCCGCCTGCCAGTGAGAACTCCGTCCATCTTTTCATGGTGATGGGGGAAGTGGATGAAATGACATAAACTGGTGCAGAGTGTCCAGGCCATGGAGTTAAACTGTGTACACTCTTGCTGGAGAGGTGGGCGCTGTGGTAAAGCAAGGCACCCATGAGGTCCTGCCTGGAAAGCAAGTCACTCAGTGCAGTGGCGAGGCCCCTTCCTCTGCTCCTTCCTTCTTTCCGATCCTGGTTTGTAGTTACTGTCGGTGTGGAACCTGGGAAGGTTTGTGTCCAGGAAGTGGGCTGGAGTTAGCCAGACACCTCCACACACCCACCCTCATTTCTGACGCCACTGAGAGATTTCTGGCATCAGCCTCAACTCGCTGATTCCTTTAGAATAGCTGGATGTTTCTTCTCTCGCTGTCACGCATCGTTAGAGGCAAGGGAGAAGATGCCAGCCACCCAAAGCAATTGCATGGGGGCAGAATCAGGGAGGATTCCTAAACAGAACCGTCCTGCCTTCTTCCCACTGAGGCGGGTGCACTGCCCTCCCACCGCCAGTGTGTGGCAGCACACATAGTGCTGGCCGCTGGGGAGGCTCACTGGAGATTACTGTCAGGGGCGTGGCCTCTAAGGTCTGACCGATTACCACTCCAGCCTCACCAAGACGGAGACACATAGCCTGCATCCTCAGCCACATGGTTGATCTTTCTGGAACAGCCAGACCTCCTGAAACATCCAGTGTGGCCGGTGCCCAGAGAGGGAATGTCTCATTGGATGTGACTCAGATTAGAGGCCTGGCTGCTCTTTGAGAATGACCTACTTCTTCACCACCAAGATGTATTGGAAGGACACCCTTGGCTGATGGCCACACAGGCAATGGCTAGGCTAGGGCTGGGCCAGTCTCTTTCAATGCTCAGCTCTGTGTGTGTGTGTGTGTGTGTGTGTGTGTGTGTGCGCGCGCGCGTGTGCGCGCGCGCGCCCCTGTTCTGAACCCTTTGTAGGCACCAGCTACATTCTGTCTCTATGAGTATTCCCTGATGCTCTGGCCTATCATTAGCACTACAGGGACCATGAGGGGATGCAACCTGCCAACCATCACAGAGCCAACCAGGGCCACCCGGCTCCAGAATGCCCACTTTCTTGACCCCTTTCTCACACCTGCCTGATTTGCTTGTTAAACTTTAAAAAACATCAATTAGTGGCCGCTCCACATCAGACGGCTTGCTCAGCGTCCCCAGTGTTCCTTTGGTAATTTCCGGTCCCTCGGAGAAGGAAGGACCACCCTGAGTCCACGGGTCTTGGGTCTCATGGCCATTGTTGGTTGGGGCTGGAAGGAAGGGGCATGAAGCCAGAGAACAGGCTGGAGAGAAGTTATTTTTCAATCAAGTTGGGCTTTGCTTTGCTAATCCCTCTCCTCTGCAGGGGCCGAGGGCAGACAACTCTTCCCAGCATGGAGACAGCCTTGGCCCTGAGATTGGGACCCTGGCCCCAAATCTGACAATAAACAGAATGTGTCTCAGAAGACACCCAGCTGCTCCTAATGAAACAAATGACTGAAGAGCGGAGAGTTTGAGCCAGCAAAACCCCAGCATCCTCTGGGCGACACCAACCCCTCCAACTATTGGGACTCTGTCCAAGACCTTTAGAATAGAGTTTTCCCCTAGATGGGCCTGAATGCTAAATTCCCTTTGAGCTCCAAGACTCAGTTTCTTAGTTTCTTCATCTGTGACATGGGGACAATCATACACATCTCAGGGCTGGGGATGTAGCTCAGTGGTAGAGCATTTGTCTAGCGTGTGTGAGGTCCTAGGTTCAATGCCCAGCACTATAGAAAAAAGAAATCCATATACACACATGGCATGTGTAGAACACGCATCCCATACATGTATCTGTACAACTTAAACACAGCCTCTGTGTTCCATATCTGAGGCTCTCAAATAATTTGGAGTTTACAGACTCAAATTCAAGGTCCTCTTTATTATAGACGAGTTCTGTTTATACAAATGAAGATATTTGGAACCAAACAAGCTTGGAGCAAAAGTGTTTTTATTAAAGAGTGCAGAGAGTAGGCTGGAGTCGGCTCAGTTGGCAGGGTCCTTGATGTCTTGGCATGAGAACCCAAGTTTGATCCATCAGAACCCACATTTTATAAAAACATGACAGTTGTGGTGTTGTGCATTTGTCATCCCAGTGTTAGAGTGGAGAGACTCAATTCTACGGTGCTCACTGGCCATATTGGTGAGTCCAAGACAGACAATAATCTGAGGAAGACGTTGATCCCTGAATGCCATGAATGCACATATACATGTGCATCAATGCACAAACACATATACTCCTTACACATATGCATGTGCACCAGTGTGTGAACATGTACACACACGTACACATAAACACACTTTTTTAGTTTTTCAAGACAGGGTTTCTCTGTGTAGCCTTGACTGTCCTGGGCTTGCTTTGTAGATCAGGCTGGCCTTGAACTCATAGTGATCTGCTAACCTCTGCCTCCCCAGTGCTGGGATTAAAGGTGTGCACCACCAACGCCTGGCAACACACACATTTTTTTTAAAAGTCTCCTTAAGCAAGTCTCATTTTACTCTATATTTTATTTTATTGGGGGTGGTTGTGAGAATACAAGAGCCATTTCCTTGCCAGAGTAATGGGACTCTATCCACAAAACGTTGTAAAGCTTTTCAAAATCTAAGATGGCGGAAATGTTTTATGACCATGCTCTGAAGCCCAAGATGACATTGTCCGTGGCCCTCTCCTCCTTCCCTGATTTGAGACTAGTATGCACCAGATGCCCGTGTCTCACCACGTGACAAACAGCAAGTAACACTCAGAAATCTCAAGGTTAGGGGTGACATTTGGTTTCCTGGGGTCCCTGGAACAGATTTCCTGTGCTGTCCCTGAGGACCAGCCTCTAATGCCTTTTCACAATCTCCTGGTCCTTGCCTCCTTCCCTGGTGCCTGGACCTTGCCATTGCACCACATCCCAGCTGCTTATCCCCCATACAAACCTTGAGTCATGGCAGCGAGTTGTTGGCTTAGCCCCCTATTACTTGAGGCCCCAAGCAATACCCTGGGTTTACGAGTCATGCATGTGAGAGATTGCTGCCTTCACTCGTTCTTTGCTCTTGAGGCTGGAAACAGACTTTCTGCTGTAAAAGGTTAATCTGTAGAGATTTAGAACCCGAGTGGCACCCCCTGCCATCCCCTGGGCTGTCCAGTGTATGTCATCGTTTGTGTCTGGCTTTTAGTTCAATATTTGCTGAAGCTGCTGGCATTTGAGCAGAATATAGATGTTGAGATCTGAGAGAGAGAGAGAGAGAGAGAGAGAGAGAGAGAGAGAGAGAGAGAGAGAGAGAGAGAGAGAGAGATGGATGGCATTCTTGGTTGCCTGTGACTGGGGCTGCTTGCTGACTTGTCTTGACTTCCTTACCGTCGGTTTGGTGAGAGAAAAACAGATGTGAGAATTTTGCACATGACAAAGGGTTAGAAATATGTCAGGGCCCGTGGCATTTATGCATCAAAGTGCACACTACTGGGCCACTAGTAGCAGCAAGGAGCAAGGTGCACTTGCATGAATATCTAGCCATAAGGACAGACGGTTGATTTGAGTTCTGTTCTTAGTCACAATGATAGACTTGTAACAGTGGCAGAAGTCTCTCTTTGTGTCAGGATGGTGTCCAGTTAGGTTGCTTCTTCAGAGAGTGGTGATCTCAAGACAGAAGCCCAAAGATGAGCAGCCTGGGGCCAGTACTAGCACTCAGTAGGACTGCGGTGACACCAGCTACTTTCTTCTTGATCATCCTTAGTGGTCCCTGGGTTTTCTGTCTTTAGAGTTCTACTCTAGGAAGGCAAAGGTTGGAGGCAGTGATATAATGTCCTCAACTCTCTCTGTGAAGAATGGTCTGGAAGGCCACGCCTTCATTTGTAATTCCACTTTGTGCCTGAAGCTTGTCACGTGATCATCTCTCCAAGGGAGACTTGGAAATACTTTGTTGACTGAGAAAATTGCAGACTCAAAAGCTGGAATTCTGGGAGGAAAGGGAAGGAGATGGACAAGGGTACTAGGGCAGCACTGGCCACAGGCCACTCTGTCATCTTCCAGCATCCCTGGGTGCCCTCTTCCACTCTGTCATCTTCCAGCATCCCTGGGTACCCTCTTCCCCTCTGCTCAGACCTGGTCATATTCCTCACAGGGAAAACAACAAGGCTTCACTCTGGAGTTGTAACCAGGGCTAAGCCCAGCTCACAAGATGCCATGCCAGCTTCCCGCTAGGTTGGAATGTGCCTGGCTCTTCAGGATTCCATACCTGATTATAGGCCAAGATCATCGGCTGGACTTGCAAAGTCAAAGAACGTTTCGAGCTGGCCATAACACAACCATGAAGGGCCCAGAGGTAAACCACTCAGAAGGGGTAGGAAAAGCCCGGGGTGAAGGATCCCATTGTATATGTGATAGCAGAGTAGTTAAAAAAAAAGGGGGGGATTATATCAGGGGAAGAATGGGAGGGATTAAATTGTCCTGTTACACACACACACACACACACACACACACACACACACACACCTTTTGTTGGATTTTCTAAGTTTTTCTAGTGTAGCGATCTAATGATTTTACAAAGAGAAAAATTCTCTCTCATACACATATGTAATAGTCAATATGTAAATATTTCTCCACGGGTGGTATTAAAGACAAATGAATTATTTGCATGGCGATAAGTGAATAGAACTAGTGTTTATTCACATATTTGATGCTTCATGTATACAAGGCAAATGCCCCACTACTGAGCTCCAGACCTTCGTGCCCAGCCTCCTCCTTTCTTTGTATTCTGAGTTTGGGTCTTCCTAAATTGCTCAGGCAGGCCTTCCTCATGGCTGCGACTGCAGGCCTGGCTTAGTAATTAACTTGTAAATACAATTGAAATTTATATCAAATACACACACACACACACACACACACACACACACACACACACACACAGTGCTCAGGCAAGCTTACAATAAAAGATTAGCTTCCCTCCCCCAGGCTCCTCTCCCTTAAAATCTCCCAGGAAACATCTTCCCTGTGACAGCCCCTAGGCCTTGACCCTCAGGCTCTTGCCTTGCAGAATTGGTAGAGATAGTTCAAATAGCTCATAACACCGGGGCTGGCAACCAACATCGCTTTGCAGAGGGACCCATCGAAGTGGCAGGTGGCACTGCTGGATGTGGCGGCCTAGTTTGGAAGGGCTTGGGTAGTTTTGATTCAGTGGGGCTAGAGAGGGGCTGTGAGGCAGAAAGCATTGTGTAACAGCTTAGGAAGGGAGCTTTGGGGCCCAACTGGGCTCAGAACCTGGTTCTGTCACTCACAAAATGGGTGACCTTGTTTCTCCCTGCCTTGGTTGGCAGAGTTTCAAAGTGGAGATCAGAATACTCCCAGCTTGATCTAAGTTTCCTAATGTTGACATTTTTATATCTAGGTGTTTGTTTTAGTTGCAAGTTTTTAGACCCCAAGGGCAGGGGTGACAGGGCCTGGGAAGAGGCCAGGGCAGCGATCCCCTTCCTTGCAGGCTTCTCCTTTTCCCTTCTCTCTTTCTCTCACTTGCATCCTTCTTGGTCCTTCAGTTTTGTAGCCCAGAGGCTGGTAAGTGGCCCCCACATCACCCGTCCGTTCCAGGGACCAGCCGTACAGAACCAGACTAAAAACTCCAGTTCTGTCTGCATTCCCTCCCTATGCAGCTTCTCATGTTTACCCTTGACCTCATCTTCTGGGTCCCCACTGTCCTATTCCATGGATCATGACAAGGAGTGGTTGTCTCCATGTATCTCCCCGTGATGCTGCCTGTCTCCTAGAACAGCCAACTTAGGGGAAAAGATGTGAGGAGCACAACAGGAGTCCCTTAGTGAGCCCAAAGTACGAGGCAGCTTCAGCAACCAGCAGCCCGAAGAAGGTAGTGTGGATGCTGCGCGCACAACGCTGCTGCCCGGCAGAGTGCCCTTTCCCGGGAAGACAGGCGTTTGTTTAGATCTGTGCACAGACTCCAGAGCCTGGGTCTAGAGCTGCACCAGGCCACTGTTGCGTGAGGATATTGTACCAGCACTCCCTGAGGCTGGATGAGGAAGAATCCATTCAAGGTTCAGCACGTGGAAAAGCACCATAGAGGACTTCAGTCCCCTGCTGAGCCTCCCAGCGACCCAGCAACAGCGATCCTTCACTCACTGAGGGGTAGCAGACAGAAGCCCGCCGCCACCTTAGGCCACGTGTGGTGGCTCACACCTATTATTCTAACACCCTGAAGGCTCCAATAGGGAGACTGTCATGAGTTTGAGTCCAGCCTGGACTACCTAGTGAAATCACGGCTAGCTTTGGTTTTAGAGTGTCACTCGGAACATCAAAGTGGAGCAGTAAGGACAAGGTGAGGCATTGGGCAGCTACAGAGCTGGGCCCTGCAGCAGCTCCTGCCTTCCTCTAAGCTCTAACTGGGGTCATCACCCACATCACCAGCCTGAGAAGTTGTGGGTGTAAGCATCTGCCCAGGGCATGCCAAGACTGAGAGGGCTTCATTCCAGAGAGGACCTGGGAGCCGGCGGGGTGGGCGGGCGGGCATGTGACCATTGGCTTCTGCTATGCCCCTGCCTCTGGTCAGGCAGCCCTGTCTTGTGCTAATAAATGCAAAGTCTTGTTGTCCCAGCTGGAGGAAAGCATGACACTTCTCACCTTCCCATCACAGTTTGTAGTCTTTACGTTCACACTGATGTCACTTTCCAGTTGGCACGCAGAAGCTGTGAATGGGAAGTCCAGGGTTACTGTTGCTCTGTTCTGTGAAGTGAATATAGCCAGCCGGCCATGTCTTTGTTCTCCATAAGGACCTGTTCTGCCTGCATCACCTGCTCCCGCACTCCTTCCAACCCCCACCCTGGGCCTGTTGTCCTAGATAGAAAACCAGGCTCAGTGTGCCTGGCACTACCCCGGTTTTAGCTCCTAAGGCCATGCTGGGATACCCTTAGTCCTGTGCAGACAGGGACAGCGGCGCTCTCTCTCTCTCTCTCTCTCTCTCTCTCTCTCTCTCTCTCTCTCTTAATAAAAAGATTTATTTATTTATTATGTATACAGTATTCTGGCCAAATGTACACCTGCACACAAGAGAGCACCAGATCTCATTATAGATGGTTGTGAGCCACCATGTAGTTGCTGGAAATTGAACTCGGGACCTTTGGAAGAACAGACGGTGCTCTTAACCTCTGAGCCATCTCTCCAGCCCCCCCGCCCCCAGCGAGTCACACTTATGGCTGCACAAGAACACTGATATTTGAGAGGGACTTGTAGATTTCATTAAAGACAGGTGGGCTCCAAAATACAAGTTAAGTGTGTATGAGTGTGCACGTGCAAGGCAGTCTCCATTTTTAAGAGTGACTGAATGCAGAGGTCAAGCTGATTCCTGCTGTTGGGCCTGTGGAGCTCTGTTCTTGAGTGACAGCTCAGTAGGACAGCCTTTCTTCTAGGACTGCAGTAACCCCACAAAGTATGTGCTCTGGAAGAGCCCTACTGATGCTCTTGCTCTGAAGGGACTCAAGCATCCTGAGTGTGGTCCTATTCCCAGAGAGGGCCAGCACCTGGTGACAAACTAGACTACCATTGCTTCCAGGCGAGGCTCCGTGTCTGCTCACAGGGGAGCTTGTCTGAGGCTGCTGGAGGATGAGCAGGCAGTGCTCCCACCTTCCTCACACCAGGGCTTGATGTGAGCATCCCCTTTCACCCAGATGTTGCACAGTAGCTCCTCTCTTACCAATGGGGAGATGTGAGGCTCCAGAGCCCTTGCCTTTGTGTGTCTACTCTCTCCCAGTTCCAGGGTAGCGGTGTCTTAAAATGGCACGCCTTCTGTCTGGCTCTATCCCATTGGCCAGAACTCAACCATGTGAGTCCACCCATCTGTGTGGGTGGCTGGGAAATGGATGTGTCCACAGGGAAAAGGACCTGTGCAAGCTCACAGTAGTCTTTGCCACCACGTATGTTATCATCCACTTTGCACTCTAAAAGGATCCAGTGGTGGTGTCTCCCTCATCAGTGATTGTCTCTCTCGTTTCCAAAGCAAGATTCTGTAAGGACACTAGGTCTTATATAGAAAAGCCTCGCCTCAAATGGACTTGGTTTGAGTGGGGTTACAGCAGTGTGTGTGTGTGTGTGTGTGTGTGTGTGTGTGTGTGTATGAATATGTGTATGTGTACACGTATGTATACATGTATGTTTGTGTGTATATGTGTGTGTACGTGTATGTGTATATGTATTTATGTGTGTGTGTCTGTGTGTCTGTGTGTGTGTGTGAATGAGGGCATACATGTAGAGGTTAGAGGTGTCAGAGTTTCCCTCTACCTTGTTTGTTTTTCTCTACTGCCTATGCCAGGTTAGCAGGCCTATTGACTTCTAGGAATTCTACTCCACCTCCTATCTTCCTGTAGGAGTATTGGGATTGCAGACCCATGTTATAGTGTCTGGCTTTACATAGGAGCTGGGGACTTGAACTCAGGACCTTGTGCTTACGTGGCATGCACTTTACCACTAATCCACTCCCCCTCCCCAGCTAAGCCCCATAATTTTTTTTGCAAGATCTATTAGGACTTTAAACACATTGGTCATAAACATACACGAGAAGGGAGAATATGCTACACATCCTGAACTTACTACATCTTTCTGGAAAGAGGCATCTGAGCGAGTGAGCACTCCGTAGGAGGTGGCCTCTATGGCACCATTGTGTGCTTTCACCAAGTTCAGTCCTTTGGTGGATCGTGGGGTCCGAGGCCCAGAGGATGAGTCTTCATGGGGCATGAAGAAGCCGTATGTTGCTGTGACAAAACACCTGAGAAACGCAGCTCAAAAGCGAAGCACAGGACTCTGGTTCTGTCAGAGGTTACAGTCTGTGGTGGCTCTGTCTTGATGCTTCGGACCAGTGGGGAGGCAGAATTTCATAGCAGGATCATATGATGGAGGGAGCCATCTACTTTGTGGTGTCCAGAAAGCAAGAAGAAAGAGAAAAGGGTCAAAGTTCCAGTTTTCTCTTCAAGAGCACGTCCTTGGTGAATTAGCTTCCTCCAGGCAGTCCCTGCTTCCTCCTAAGGCCTGTTTCTTTCTGGTGACACCATCAGCTGGCACCCAGCCCAAGCCATCAGATCCTTCTGTATCTTCCCTGTTTCCTTCCCTCCCACCTTCTTCCTGCCCTGCCCTCCCCTCCCCTGCCTTCCCTCCCCTCCTTTTGCCTCCCCTCCCAACACTTTCCTCCTCCTCCTTTTCACTCATTCTTTAAGAAAGAGTCTCACTCTGTGGCCTTGAACTTGTGGTCCTCCTGCCTCAGCCTCCCAAGTGCTGGACTCACAGAAGCGAGCTGATGCTCCCTCCCAGCCAGTCTTTCTTTTTAAACCTGGTAAAGAGAGCCTGTGTCCACATTTGTAATCCTCGGCGTCTGCTCCCTGCATGACTTTATGAATGACTGTACGGTGCCACATGTGCCTGGGTCATAGCTGGACACTTTGGGGCAGTCGGCCTACACTGGGCCTGTTGCCCAGGCCTGCCCATCCGGCCAAATGTACAATCTCTGTTTGTCTGCTTAGGGTTTTTATGGCTGGCTGGCGGCACCGGCCATAAATCAAGGTGGTCTGAGGGTTAATGCTGAGCTTCGACAGAGTCACTCTTAGGGAAAACTGGACTGGGTTGTTTTTTTTTTTATTTGAGCTACAGGCACTGGTCCTATATACATATATAGCTTAAAATTTAATTTGGTGTGTAATTGGGACTAGCTCTTTGGAGCTCTGGGTTATGTGTTTTGGAGCAGCTGAGAAACAGGGGCCAGGCAGGGCAGGACATGGTATGTTAATTGGTGGCCTCTGGGACCTGTGAGAGAATTGGATCTAAGCCCCCAGTTGGAAGGAGCTTGGCAGTTTTATTTGAGTCTGAGGGGGCATGCATACAGAGACCACTGCGTTGCACCAACTGGAGCAGGTTATTCTCTGCTTTGTCACCCGTGGATGTAGTCCCCGGCATGCAGGAGGGACAGAAGATAGAAGGCAGCAGAGCATCCTGAGAGACGGTGTGTGGACTTGCCTGCACCCTTGTCTGTGGTATTTCTGTGCTGCTTGGCCTGTGGTCCCTACGAGGGTTTCACATTTTATTACCAGCCTCGATAAAAGGGACTTGGGTCAGAGCAAATATTCACGGAGGGGGAAAAAAAAACAAAGGAAATTAAATGCGAAATCATGACTGGTGAGAAACCACACGGAGGCCTTGACTTTAATACTGCCAGAGCCATTTGGGGAAGTGGTCCCCAAGAGTCGGAACCAAAGGACATTGGCCTGGTATTCCCAAAGCCTGGCCTCTCTCCTGTTTAAAAAGAAATTGCCATTTAATTTGTTTCTGAGTTTTATTTCTCAAGTGAACCAGCATGGGGCCCGGTAATGAGGTTGCGTTTCTGGGAGGTGTTGAAAGACAGGGAGAGGAGGGAAACCACGGAGCAAGGCTGGGTCTCATCTGGGGGTGGGTATAAACCTCTTCAAGTGGCACAGGCTCTCGAGGAGTCAGCATGTGGAGCATAGGAAGGGGGTGGGGGTGCTTAGGGGAGCTGTTGCTTATGCACTGAAATGGACAGGAGTTGCCACTGTGTGACGTCGTGGTCCCCAATAAACCAGGCAAGGGGCCCAAGAGAGGGAAGCCAACCTAAGCCAAGGGAATGAGGAATTGTGTCTGTGGTAAGCCAAGAATAGCCCTAGTGATGGGAGGAGGGTCTGAGCATCATCTTTTTCAGGTGAGCATCTTTCTCAGGTGAGCATCTCAGGGTCTCTGGTATAGTTGTGCATCCATATCTAAGGGGTTTGGTTCCGGGAGCCCCATCAGTACCAAAGTAGTTAGAATCTCAAGTCCCTTATATAAGGTGATCTAGTGTTCCCATGGGACAAACACATCCTTGTGGTCTTTAATCATCTCCAGCTGGCGTGTAATACCTAGCACCCTGTATGTGGAGTCTATGCCTGCAGTTGTTTTACTGAGTTGTTGTGTAGACAAGGGGGGAAAAAGCCTGTTCATGTTCAAGGTACATGGAATTAAAAAAAAAAGCTTAATTTTCACTGTGATTGAATCCAAGGATGCAGAATCAGAGGACATACTGCGTATATGTTTAAGCAAGAGATTTCTGGTCCAGGGAGCATCAGAGCAAACCTGGTGATTGTCTCTGACAGGGAGACTCTCTGTCTGTTATCCGGTGCCGAGCCAGCTATTTGTGCAGAATTCCATGATTTGTGGCAAACAGTGGCTGGGTGCAGGCGTGGGCACACCAGCGTCTCACCGCCCTACCTGAGGTCTCTGCCCTTCCAGACAGTGAAGAGTATAACAGGAGCCTTGACTTCCAAGTCGCCCTCTCACAAGCTCTCCATTCTGCCCTGCCTGGCTGCCAACTCATTTTGTAAAAATAATTGCAGGTTCACGAGAATGGCTAAGGGAAGGCCAAGCCTAAGGTCTGCCCTGTCTTAGCCTGATGCTGTCAGCCGCGAGCACTGGCGAGTCCCAGCCACAAGGCCTGGCGAGTCCTTTTCCTTGAGAGTCTCTGGTGCACCTGACATGCGTAGGCGGCAGCCCCAAGAGGGAAGCACTGTGTCTATAGACATCGGTCCTCTATTCAAGGTGGACTGCAGCAGCAGCACTGTGTGTGTGTGACACTTATGATGTGCCCAGCCTTAGCATTGAGTCTGGGATCCCATTCAGGTCTTGCTCTAACTGGCCCATCCCGCTTTCCCTCTTGTTACCTTCTTGCGGCCCTGCCTCCCCCCCACCCCTCCCCACCCCCACCCTCTTGGAACCTAACACTTTGCATAACAAGGGACCTTGGGTGGTGTTGTAAGGACACAGCACTAATAAATTTGATGCTTCCAATTTCATGAAGTAGGTTTTTTTCTCTTCTAAGATTTATTTATTTATTATGTATACAATGTTCTGCCTGCATGTACACCTTCAGGCCAGAAGAGGGCACCAGATCTCATTATAGATGGATGTGAGCCATCATGTGGTTGCTGGGAATTGAACTCAGGACCTCTGGAAGAGCAGTCAGTGCTCTTAACCTCTGAGCCATCTCTCCAGGCCATGAAGTGAGTGTTATGGTCTCTATTGCACTGACAGGAAAATAGAAGCCACAAGAGCTAATCTGACTTCATCTAGAGTCACGCCGAGGGGGCAGAGCCTTCCCACTCACCAAAACTCATCTATGTTGCAATGGAGCAGGTCTGCGATGAGCAGTCACCTCAGAGCTCTACCCCCACCCAGGGCTTGCATTTATTTATTTATTTATTTATTTATTTATTTAATAAAATATGTAATAAATGTATTTATTTATTATATAAATAATTTTTATATAGTGCTCTGCTTGCATAGAGGGCATCAGACCATGTTATAGGGTTTATAGATGGCTGTGAGTCACCATTTGGATGCTGGGAGTTGAACTCAGGACCTCTGGAAGAGCAGTCAGTGCTTTTAACCTCTGAGCCATCTCCCCAGCCCCTAGGCCTTGCTTCTTCAGCACTGCTGACATTATGGACCCATCAAGTCTGTGTTGGGGAGCTTGTCCCGGGCATCATGGGATACCGAGCAGCTCTTGGCCCTGGAAGAATCAAAATGACCTCCAGACATCACTATGTGTTCCTGGGAGTGGTCACCTTGGCTGATTATAGTGACCAAGAGCCACACCTAAAGGTGTGCCTTGCCTCAGCTGTCCCTGTTCCTGGGCATGGCTGAGGGGACACCATCAGAAAGGAGAGCTGGGCCATTGAGACACAGCTTGGTGAGGAGCCGGTGCCATGTCTGTTTTGTGAGCGTGGACCAGAACCCCTAGAAGTTCAGAGGCGTAGGTGAGCATCAGCCTGGAGACAATGTGTGCTAGGGTTGCTCCCAGGATTACACTGAGTGGACCCAGCATGTCAGGCCAGATTTATAGAAAATGTGTGCTTGTAGATAAGAGTACTTTTATACAGGAATTATGGCCTCTGCCACCAGCTACCTTAAGAAAAATCCACCTTGGGGTCTGGAGAGATGGCTCAGAAGTTAAGAGCACTGTCTGCTTTTTCAGAGGTTCCGGGGAGTTCAATTCCCAGCAACCACATGGTGGCTCACAACCATCTATAATGTGATCTGACGCCCTCTTCTGGCCTGCAGGTGTACATGCAGGCAGAGTACTGTATACATATTAAATAAATCTTTAAAAGAAAGAGAAAGAAAGAAAAAAGAAAACCCAAAAGACATTGAGAAAATTCCTCCCAAACACCAGTGTCAGAGCAGGCTCCACAATTCTCATCTCTGTTCCTCTGTAGCAGTCTCTGTGACAAGGGAAGCTGGTTCGTGTCTTCCAAGTGGCACTGGCGGGTCTTGCTACTGAACTCCATCCTGTGCCAGCCCAGTTCAGTCCCCCCAGCTGCCCCATATAGGACACTCAGGACATGGTGTAAGACAAGGGCATTGTAGCTAGTCCCCCTTTATCTCTTTCCTTCTGTCCAGTGGCGCCTCTGGTCTCTAATCCTGTCTCCCCCCCACCCCCCACAAATATTTGGATCCGTAGCCTTCACCTCTCACTCCTGCCCAGGGACCTCTCAGTGAATCAGGTTCTTCCTACTCACAGGAATTCACCAATAAAGACCCCCGTGTTCTGTTCTTCATCAGAAGTGCTCAGGGGTGAATGAGTAAGTGACTCTTGCCTGGTACTGCCAAGCCACCCTCAGCTGCTGTTCTCATTGTATTGGTTTAAATGACAAGTAAGCCTGAATTTATGGGCCTGAGGAACTGTGGGAGAGTCAGCTGGCCTTAGGGCAGTGTTTCCCAACCTGTGGGTCTCGACACCCACTCTGGCAAACCTCCATCTCTAAAAATGTCTACATTCATAACAGTATCAAAATTACAGTTGTGAAGTAGCAATGAAATAGTTTGACAGTTGGGGTGACCACAACATGAGGTCGCAGCATTAGGAAGGTTGAGAACCACTGACTTTAGGGGCTATGGTGAAGCTTCCTGAGCTCTTAACTTCTGTGTCTTTTTCCCACAAGTCTGGCATATCCATTAGCATTCTCTGCATCGCCCGAAGACCAAGAAATCACCTGGGTCTAGAGAGAATATCTTGTGTATTTTATGGATGCACTGTAGGTCAATTAAAAAAACAACAACAACAACCCTATCGCTTATATGAAAGAGTAGGATAGAAGGTGGGACATTTGGCAGGCAGGAAGGATTCTGGGATTGAGCCAGGCTCGGGAGATTTGCCTGGGAAGATGGGAGGAGGACAGATTCATCATACCTGAGCGGAGGTAACCAGCCATGTGACTAAATGTAGATTAACATAAACGTAGATTAGCAAAATGTAAATTATCACATTAGCATAAAATGTAGATTAGCATATTTTAAGTTATGAGCTAGTTAGAGAAGAGCCTAGCTATATGGCCTAGGTAGAGTCTCATGAGTCTTTTTTTCAGGAACTTAGGGCCGGGAGGAAAACAACCACCACCATACCTGTGATTATCTCTTCTTCCAAGATGCAGGCTGTCTAACCACTGAGCAGGTGATGTGCATATTCCCAGGCCCCTGCCTCAGGGGGTCTGAAGGTCTTGAACAGGGTTTGGGGCCATAACTCAGTTGGCAGATTGCTCGCTAAGCATGCATGAAACCCTGGGTCCTGCCTCTAGCGTCAAGGAGAGGTGAGGTCAGAATGCCTGTTCTCTCAGTGCAAGGTTATCCTGGGCTACATAGGGACCCAAGGAATCCTGTCTCAAAAGAAAAAAGTCTTGGGCTTAGAGAAACGACTCATCTGTTGTGAGTGCCTACCTCTCACAGAGGACTGTAGTTTGGTTTCCTGTACCCAAGTCAGGTGGCTCTCAGTTGCCTGTAAGTCCAGCTGTGGGAGACCTGATGCCATGGTCTCCGTGGGCACCCAGACTCATATGCGCACTGACACTACCCATTAAAAAAAAATGACGTCTTTTTTTAAAATTTTGAATGGAGCTCAGAAACTAGCATTTTCATTGTTACCACAGGGGCTCTGTCAGTGAGCATAAGGAGCATTTTGAGAAGCTGAGTCACGCCCGATCACACTGAAATTATTTAAGTGAGGAGTTACTTAACACAGCTACGTGTTAGCTGTGAGGGCATGTAGCATGCTTCTGTGTATGTTTTCTCTGGGCATAGTGAAGTTTAAAGAGATTTTTCACTTTCTCTGTACTTTTAAAATTTGATAATGATTATGTAATTTTTTATAAGTAGCAAACGCCACCAAGTTTTCCCCCCTAGGCTGGGAAGAACACAAAAGTATCATGGAGGAAATGCTACGTTTGAAATAAGTTTTAAAGAAATATGACCATAGAGACAAAAGACCACACGCGCGAAGGAATCTCTTTATTTTAATTATTTCGTTTATATTTTGAGATTAATGTAGTTACATCGTTTTCCCTTTTCCATTCGTCCTTCCAAGCCCTCCCATATATCCTCTTGCTCTTTCAAAACCGTAGCCTCTTTTTTCATTAATTGTTTTTTTTTAAATTTTTTCATTAATTGTTGTTGCATACATATATGCAGAGAAGGGGAGAGAGAAAGAGAGAGAAGAGAGGAGAGGAGAGGGAGGGAGGGAGAGAGGGGAGAGGAGAGAGATTCCTGAGTACATAAAACAACTTTCTCAGTCTCTGTAGTGTTGCTAGCACGTGTGTTTCTAGGGCTGACCATTTGGCACTGGGTAACTGGTGTGCTTTTTCCTGGGGAACACCATTTCTCCCCCTTTCAGCATCCCTTAGTTGTCTGTAGTTTCTTGTGTCCGGTTGAGGCCTCCTGGGCTCCCCCTATGTGCCCCCCCATACCCGGCCCTGACACCCACCTTACATGTCTTTTGTTATTATTATCCTTGTTTTGCTCATGTTTAGGCCGTCGAGGTGATGGTGAGACTTTACGGGCGTAGCTTCTCACATTCCTAGGAGACAAAATTTAACAGCAAACTCCTTGATCCTCTGGTTCTTACAGTCTTTCTAGCCCCTGTTCTGCAGTGTTCCCTGAGCCTTAGGTGTGGGAGTGGCTTGTAGATGTGTCCATTGGGACTAGACTCCAATCATCCTGCAGTTTGGTTAGTTGTAGGTTTTGTCTCCTTGGTTAGGGGTGAGGACCACACTTACATCTGAAGGAATCTGTTTTAACTCTCATAATGTGCCCCTTTCTCAGTGGCTCCCAGGTTCTAAGCCTGCCTCCCCCTGGAGGCCTGCAGAAGAAGGCACACCTTCCATTTTCTTTCTTTCTTTTTTTTTTTTTTTTTTTTTTTTTTTTTTTTGGTTTTTCGAGACAGAGTCTCTCTGTGTAGCCTTGGCTGTCCTGGACTCACTTTGTAGACCAGGCTGGCCTCGAACTCACAGCGATCCGCCTGCCTCTGCCTCCCAAGTGCTGGGATTAAAGGCGTGCGCCACCACGCCCGGCTTACACCTTCCATTTTCAGAGAATCTGTTTTTTTGCAAAGCAAGAGGCAGAATTACACCTGGGAATTTGGGCCTGTAGCCTTGAGCTGGACAGCGGGGCCTCCCCTGTCTCCTGTCTCTCCTTTGCCTAATCTTTGGGGTCCTGGGCCTGAGGTTCTCCCTCTGCCCCACTGCCTGGTTTTCCTGCACCCTCGCTGGCCAAGCAGAGCTGGGATGGCAATTTTACAGTGCTGTTATTACTTCATTGTTGCCCACATTGGGCCCCACAGCCACTCTGTGAGCAGGCCAGACCTTTCCAGGGAAACGGTTTCCTACACCTTTACAATGTGAGAGGAAAAAAGGGGCCGTTAGATTTATGGAAACTATATAAAGTTTATGGAGTCTTGGCAAGCCAGAAGTAGGAATGCCTGCAGGATGGGGGTGGCGGGGGGAGTGCATTTTAAGATGGAGACTGCCATGTAAGTGCAGTGGGCGTCTGTCGAGACACTAGATAAAAAAAAAATCACTAGGTTTGGTGTGTGCTGTGTGAGCCTGGGGCCAGGGAAACTGGCCGGGAGGCAGCAGCTGCCAGGGATGGTCCCTGGGAGATCTCATGCACTCCTAACAGTCTTCCTTTGAGGTAGGCATGGCAGTCCTCATCCGTAGAGCGTGGAGTTGTACAGGGCGACATGAGGTAGTTGTGCTGGGCAGACTGAAGTTCCCTCAGACTCTCTTCTGTATATTGAGTGACGTGTCCCAGCTTTAAGCATTGAAAATACGGTCTTCATATTCTATATCAGTTCAGAGCTTGTCTGATATTTGTGACTGTGGCTGGCCGTCCCCTACTAGCTATCAGTGGTCACCATACCTACCCCTCCCTGTAGAAGATGATTTATGCTCAGATTTGCCTAAGGTATTGGGGGAAGAGGCAAAAGCCACCTCAGAGCAGGGTGTGAATACACAACTGTTGCCTTCTGGAGTCCCCCTGTGTCCCACTTCTCCTGTAGGACCGTATGACGTACAAAGTCACCTTGCCCCATCTCTGTCACCCTGGGCACGTCTAACCCATTTCCCCTTTCACTTGTACCTTGTGGGTAGCTTTGTTTCTCCCTCGTACCTGTTTGTGAATTCTTGGAGTTGCCGATTCCACAGATGCTTAATTCTAAGTTGGTAGTTTTGCCCACAGGGCCTGGCATCCCTCCAGCGTCTAGTAATTCTTGTATAAATATCTGCTGGGAGTGTGGAAGGGTGAGTGGATGGGCAGATCGACGGTTGAGTGGGTAAGTGGATGCCATGTTGGGTAGGTGGGTGGTAGACAGACAGACGGAGGGATGGTACCGTCCATGGTTGGATGGACAGATGAGTTGAGGAGGATGTGTGGTTGTGGATGGGGAGGGCAGTGCTTGTGTGGACCAGTAGACACCTACACTCACGTTTGCACCGCCACATGCAGTTAAGCTGTGAGATCTCTCTCAGCCTTCTTACTAAATGCTTTTCAGGGGCCTATACTTTGCCCTCTCTGAGGCCAGCTGGAGAGGCAAGCCTGGGTGTTTGAATGTGTGTGTGTAAATACTTTACAATCCCCATAAACTCGTTTAAAGGCAGGTGGGGGTGAAAGTATAAACTCGGGCAGCCTTTGGGGAGGGCAGTTTGGAAGTGGCTATTAAAATTTTAAATGTGCCTACCACTAAGACCCCGCAGCCCCGCCTTGGAGCTGTCAAGGATGAGAAATATACTCACAGGCTTGTGCACAATGCTGTGTGCCAGGGTGCTGGTGCAAGGCTGCACACTGAGTCATCACAATGTCCATTGAGTGGGGGATGGCAACCCATAAGTGCCCTGTGACACTCCAGCCACCAGGGAGAACAAGGTAGATCAATGTTCGGATGTGGATAGTTTTCAACTGACGCTTGACATGGAACACTTTCTCAGAAGTCCCTGGGACTCAGCCATCTCAGCAAGTGCCTCCTTGTCCCCGCTGTTATTTCTGCCAACTTTTCCCTTCCCTCTTGAGGAAGCACAGCCTGCTGGGATTCGATCTTTAAATCTCATGCCTGCTTGGCAGTGGCCCTCTCCTTCAGAAAAGCAGACAGGCGAGAGAGAAGCAGCTACATGCAGAATTACCATCTGCTGGTTCTTCAGTTAAAAAGCACGAAAGGCACAATATTAAAATCTGATTTATGGGTGGCACTATCTACCTAATAATGTGGCCAAGAGCCAAAAAAGCACTGTAGTCATTATGGAAAAGCAAAGCGTCCCCCCCTATCCCCAGCAGCAGACAAATTGGCTCTCATTTTCCTGCTGAAGGCGTATAAGATATTTGTCGGCATAGAAGATGTTTGTCAGCCTCCACTGTATGTTCTTCTTCTACTGTGCTGAAATCCAGAACTTGGTAATCTGGGAGTAAATTAGGAGTTGTCTGGCTCAGAATCTCAGGAAAGTTTCCTGAGAGGAGGCATGGTGGCTGGACATGGTGGTGGCAGCCACCATGCATCAAGATATAGACTCTAATGTTATACTCCTCAGAGGAACACCATCTAGTCTTTGATGGGACTGGGGAGTGGCTGAGACTACAGTACTTAGGACGGAAGGGAAGGAAGCATGGGATGCTTAGCCCCAAGTGTTCGTGCATGTGTGTGTGTGTGTTTGTGTGTGTGTGTGTGTGTGTGTGTATAAAATATTTGTGTGTGGATGAGTATAAAATTTGGGTAAGACAGGCGTGGTGGTGCATGCCTTTAATCCCAGCACTCCGGGGGGGGGGGGGTAGGGGGGTGGGAGGGCAGAGGCACGGGGATGGACTGTAAGTTCGAGGCCAATCTGGTCTACAAAGCAAGTCTAGGACAGCCAAGGCTACACATAGTAACCTTGTCTCGAAAAGAACCAAAACCAAAACCAAAACCCAAAACAAAACAGAAAACATGTGTGTAGATAGGTATGTACCCAGCCAGGTGTGCACATATGGAGGCCAGAGATTTTCCGGTATCTTCTTCTATCACTCTCTACCCTATTGTTTGAAGCAAGGTCTCTCAGTGAACTTGAAACTTGCTGTACCATCTAGACTGGCTTTTACATGGGCACCGGGGATTTGAACTCAGGTCTTCACGCTTACAGAGAAAGCATTTCACCCACCGAGCCATCTCTCCAGGCCCTGCTCAGTGAATTTTTTAAAAAAGTCATTGTTGAGATTACAGGTTATCACTGGGAGAGCTGGAACTGAGCCCACACTTTCTATCCCCAGGGCAACAGCTGATGTTGGGAGGTCCAGCAGGTGATCCCTGGCTCTGCTGCTTTCTCATTGCAGAAGGCCCCTGGATCCCTTCTGAGTCCCATTTTGTGCATCCTTATGTACTTTCTCCTTAGCAGAGGTATTGTAAGGCTCACAGTTTTATGAACACATGAACAGAACCAGCCCAGAACGTAACTGACGCATGGCAGTGCCCTGCCCAATGAGCGCTTCTCAGGAAGAAACTCAGTGGGGAAGCACTGTCCCCTGCAAGAAGGGATCCATGGTTTAGGTGCTCGCAGAACCTTCCGTTCTTAGCTCTAAAAATAAGAGCTACCAAGCTGGGCACCAGAACTCTGGAGGCCGAGGCAGGAGGACCCTAGACAATGTAGCAAGACTCTAGCTCAAAAACATCTGCAAAGAAAGACAACTGTATTGACCATGATGTGTAGGAAACCCAGGTTCCCTCTGTCAACTTGGGAGCGGGGCCCCTGATCCTCAGCTTGCTGGGCAGAAGTCAGGGTGGGAGGAAGGCCTGAATACAGGACGCTGGAAAGTGATGGGAGGTCTGACCCCTCAGACTGGGAGATTATATTTCTCCAACAGGCAGCCCATCCTGGAGCTCCCATCCCAGTTCCGAACCATCGCCTCCATCCCAGCCTGTCCTGCCTCTCTGGAGGCACGCAGGGATTACCCACTATATGTACTCTACTATGTCTGGATTTCCCTGGGTTCTGGGTATCCTAATTCTGGTCCTTACCCTTGCATGCTTTACTCAGTGAGCCATCTCCCCATGCCATGGCTCTATGCCCCTGCCTTAGGCAGCTGTGTCTTGTGCGAGCTTTGTGCTTTGCACCAGAGCGCATTCGTCTTACAGCCAGGAGGATGGGCACTCAGAATCAGTCAGCATTCATGAGGTACTTAGAAGCCCAAGCTTGGGCTGGAAACTGGGATTCAGTGCTATATAAACCCTGGTGGCCCCCTTCTGAGAAGAGTTCTGCTCATGCCGGGGACCCTGCTGGGCTCCTTGTGCCATCTGTCTATATGGAGTTTCCCTGGGAAGGGAGGGCAAGTGTTTGCCCCTGTTTCTTCTGTGCCCTGGTTAATGGCATTTCTTTCTTTCTTTCTTTTTTTTTCAGTTGAGAGGGAAAATGTGCAGAAGAGGACTTTCACAAGATGGATAAACCTACACCTTGAAAAGGCAAGTGGGGGGGCAGGGGTCTGGGAGCTGGTGACTGGTGCGTTCACATATATTCACTTGCAACTACACTGACGGTTCTGTACAATGGCGGGGAGGACACACGGCCCTCCCTCCCCCTGCCCCTCTCTCTGACTTTGTGTAGTATGTGGACATGTCTGTGTTCATGTATGTAAGCATCTAGAGGTGAGAGGACAGGGCAGTGTCAATCCTCGCCTTCCACCTCGTTGACAGAGGGGTCTCTTCTCCACTGCTGTACACACCAGACTCGCCATCCCATGAGCCTCTGTGGATTTCCCTATGTCCACCTCCCATCTCGACCATGGTGTACTGGGATCACAGATGCATGCTTCCACATCTGGGTTCTGGCTGTTGGAACTCTGGTCCGCATACTTGTGTGGCAGCGGTTTTGCGCACTAAGTCGTCTCCTCACGCCATGGCTCTGTGCGTTTGAGTCTTTAATGTGGGTCTTCTCACAGCTGTCCACTCTCCATGTGGGGAGCACAGAGTGCAGACACAGCTGTTCTGCAATTCCCAGTGTAGCTAGGGAGGGGAATCCATGAGTGGACGGTGGAAGGCGTTCTGTGTTGAACAATTCCAACGCTTCCGTGGACAAAAGACCCTCACCTTCCTGCTCAGACATATCCAGCTGTCCACTCTGGGGCTGTCAGCAGCCACAGGTAGCCATTTGAACTGACAATGGTTGTGAGCATCTTTTAGCAAAGCCACGTTAACACTGCTGTTGAGGAGCCATACTCTGCATCAGGTAGCCTACTTCATCCCTGCACACTGCCAGGTCTCCTTGACTCCTCCCATAGCCTAAAGTAGAATGTTAGAAGGAGGACACGGGCGCCCAGCCATCCCAGGGCTTTCCTGAGCTCTTCTACGGCTTCTCAGTGGCTCTTCTCTTTCTTTTTCTAAGAGCTACTTTATTTTTGTTTTATGTTCATTGGTGTTCTGCCTGTATGCATCTCTGTGTGAGGGAGTCAGAAGGTGCTGAGAACTGAACCCAGGTCCTCTGGAAGAGCAGCCAGTGCTCTAAACTGCTGAGCCATCACCCCAGCCCAGCGCCCTTTCCCTTTATTTCTCATGTTCTTTGACCATGCAACTTTGAGTTACATTGTGTCTGCAAGCTGCTGCTGCGTAGGGATGCAGCATCCAGGCAGCTGATGGCTGCATCCCCAGGCAAAAGAGAGAGGGGGAGAAGGGAGGGGCGAGTAGGTGAACAATATTTAGTGAGAAGAGAATGCAAGCTCTCCTTGCATGGGAGGCTGGACCTGTGAGCCCTGAGAAAGCAGGGAAGCGCCTCCCTCCCCCCCCCCCGCCCCGCCCCAGACTGAAGTGGTTCACTTTTACACTCGACCATATCCTGAGCTTCGTCCCTCCTTCAGAATGGGTGACATGGTGCTTTCACGTCACCCAAGAGCATCTCGGACACTAGAAGGAAAGTGACAAGGAATCAAGTCACACCTGAAGCATGATAAATCCTTTGCCGGTTGTTTGGAGCGTGGGTACCCTTTTGGTATTGCTCATAAAGCAGTACATTACTGCGGCTTGGGGAGGGCAAAAAAGGAAAGCCGGTCTCCAAACCTGAGCCTGGTAAGCCCCTAAATTAATGCCTGATGCATGTCAGCCTGGCTGAGGGCTCCTAGCAGGGGGTGGGGTTGAACCAGAAAGTCTTTCTCTCTTAATAGTAAAAATAAATAAATACTGAAAAGAACAGAGAATTGGACCACAGATTCCCCAGACTCAAGCACTGCCCAGTGTGAACCTCTTTGAACAAGCATTTGTCATGTCAGGGACATTCTCCTTGGCCAGGCTTGCCTTGTCCCTTCTCCAGGGAGGGGGGGGGCAGGTAAGTAGCAAATAGCACCCATTCTGAGGATAAATCAGATAGCGCCTGAGATCTCTGTGTAATAAGCAGAGAGAAATTAACAGCCCGCTTCCAGCCCCTGAGACTTTCAAAAACAACCTTTCATGTGCAGGAAAAACCAGGAAATCCTTGGTGAATTGGGCTTAACTACAATTTGAAGGCTGTCAGGAATATTTACTGAGTCTCTGGCTTCTGGAAAAGTTCCTTCATTTACAGAAGGAGTTTGATCATGCAGAAAGCCCTGGGGAGGTGGGGAGTGCCGTGGTTCCCGCCATGACAGACTCCTGAAGCCCGAGGAATGCTGGGCCAGGGAGTGTTTGGGCTGGCTGGAGTGGTTTCAGTCTTACCCCCTGCCATCCACCCTGGACTCTGGCCAAGGTCACGTCTGATGCCACTGCAAAGGCCCTTCCAGGAACAGCCGATGGAAATTAGCCTTCAGGTTTAAGTCCCAAGTCAGACTCTACCTGGAAATTTTGTTAGCACGTTCATCAGGGGTGTTGGGGGTCTCTTAAAAAGGAGCAGCGTGCCAGGCCTGGAATGTGCTTGAGGCTGCAAAATTTGCAAAGAAAATACATTGCCTTTTGGTTCAAACTCACTGATGCCCTTGGGGAAATGCCTCTGTGTGTGTGTATGTGTGTGTGTGTGTGTGTGTGTGTGTGTGTGTGCGCGCGCACGCGTGTGTGTGTGTGTGTGTGCTCGCGTGCACCTGCAGGCAGCCTTGTCCTGTAATTTGGCTAACTGGGGCAGGGGACTAAGACTCGTATAAAGGATGAGGAAATGCCACCTTCTCTAATAAACAGTAAAACACAGGCCTGTCAAGGGGCCAGGGAAGGAAGGAGGCTTTCCCAGAGGAGAAAGTGCTGGCTGAGCTAATAATATTGTGTGGAGATTTTCCTCCACCCCTGGCTGTGTGCTGTGAAGAACTGCCACTGCCCAGTTAGCGAGGGGCATTGCATCCTGTGTCCCGTTGTCACTAAGGCTATATGAAACAACCAGTCACCCTCTAACCTGGACAAAGGTAAGAGGGAATTCCGACCAAGGCCACAAAAGCTCAAGAATGCAGGCTTGGGGCCGGAGAAATGGCTCAGTGCTTAGGAGATCATGAGTTCAATTCCCAGCAACCAAATGGTGGTTCACAACCATCTATAATGTGATCTAATACCATAATAATACATAAATCTTAAAAAAAAAAAAAAAGGAATACAGGCTTTTGGTGCCTATTGCATGAATCTGTTGCATTCATTCCAATGGTTGAAGACCCAAAAATGGGATTTTACCAAATATCTATTAAATGATCACCTGGCCTCTTTGGGCTTCAGTTTTCCCAAATCTGAAGTGAGGGCTTGTGCTAGATAATTTCCCATGAGCCCTAGCGTGTGCAAGCATGCATGTTTTGATGGGTGTGCTGATGCATGCATATGGGGAGAAGATGGCTGCATGTGAAGGCCAGAGGTCAGCCGCAGATGTTCTCAGCATCCACCCATCTTGGTTTTTGAGGCAGAGTCTCTTGGTATGGAGGCTCACTGATTCATCAACGGTAGTTGGCCAGCAAGCTTCAGAGATCCTCCTGTCTCCACCTTCCACCATTGGGATAACAAGTGTGCATAGCCATGCCCAGCTTTTTATGTTTGTTTGTTTGGTTTTTTTTTTTTTTTTGAAACAGGGCTTCTCTGTATAGCCTTGATTGTCCTGAACTTGCTTTGTAGACCCCAGGCTGGCCTGGAACTCACAGAGATCTGCTTGCCTCTGCCTCCCAGTGTGCTGGGATTACAGGCTGCTCCACCATGCCCAGCTTCCATGAGCAGCTTTTTTTTAATTAATTTATTCATATTACATCTCAATTGTTAGCCCTTCCCCTGTTTCCTCCTATTCCTCCCTCCCTCCCGCTTCCCCTCTTCTCCCCTCCCCTATGTCTGTGACTGAGGGAGACCTCCTCCCCCTGTATATGCTCTCAGGGTATCGAGTCTCTTCTTGGTAACTTCACGAGCAGCTTTTTTAACGTGAGCCCCAGGGAGTCGAACCCAGGTCCTCATGCTTGGGAGACAGACAATTTATCAACGGAGCCATAGCCAGGACCCAGAATTCTCTTATGATCTGGGAGCCTATGAAGGCATGCCACTTCTTTGTCCTCTTAAACGGAAACCTGAATGTGATCCAGGCTTGGGGTCTGAGGTTGTGTTGGGGCGGGGCTACCAAAGCTGCTTACTCAGCCCCTGCTGCTGTGTCTGTAGTCAGTCTGCATCGCTCGCTTGTACAGCTCTCCCGTCAAGCTGCCATACACCCGCTGGCCAGAGCTCCCTTCCAGGGCCATAGGCTTGTGTATCTTCGGATGATCCCTCAGCCTGCAAGTTTCTCTCTTGAGTAAGAACTGCATCGAGAAATAGCTCTCTTGATCACCCAGGTCATTAATCGACTTTTCTCTTTTCCTCCTGCCCCACAGTGTGACCCGCCTCTAGAAGTTACGGACCTGTTTGTTGATATCCAAGATGGCAAAATCCTAATGGCGTTGTTAGAAGTCCTCTCTGGGCGAAATCTGGTATGTGTGTCACAGCAGGGAAAAACTCGTAAAGAAGTACTACCACCAAGGGTTCATTTTGGCGTCAGCTTTCTATCACTGTGACAAAATACCTGAGGTAAACATGTTTAAAAAAAAAAGGAAAGGTTTGTTTGACCTCAGGTGTTCAGAAGTGTCTGTAGCCATTTGGTCCTGTTGCTTTGGGCCTGAGAAAAGACAACCCATCAACTCATCATAGACTGTGTAACAGGGAACCTTGTCATCACATGGCAGCAAAGAGAAAGGGACCAGGGACCCTAATGTTATCTTCAAGTACATAACTCCAAAAATCAAACTTCCTCCCAGCAGGCCCCACCTCCTAAAGGTTTCATTACCAGCCAGTAGCCCGTAGCCTAGTGTGTATAGGCCAATAGCACCTGAAGCCCTTAGTGTGCAGGTCCTGGGGGAGCACCCCAGATGCAACCATAATGCTGGGTGTAAATGTATGCAGACATTCAGACAGAGTGTAACTCAGTATTAGGAAATGCTGAAGAATGACATTCCTTTATCACATGAGGTCAGCAGCTAAGAACACTTCCTGCTCTTCCAGAGGACCTGAGTTCTGTTCCCAGCACCCACGTCAGGCAGCTCACAATGGCCTGAAACTCCAGCTTCAGGGGATGCAGCGCTCTGAGGACACCTGCACACATGTGACAGACACATATGCATAAATTGGTGTAGAATAAATGAAAGTGGCAAGACAGGTGGAGAGATGCCTCAACAGAGGTTCAGTGGTCAAGCAACACACGTCAGACTCACAACCATTTGTAACTCCAGTTCAAGAGGATCTGATGCCCTCTTCTGGCCTCTGTGGGAACTACACACATGTGGTACACATACACACAAGCACTCATAGATAAAAGTAAGTGACTTTTAAAGAAAATGACTGCTATGAATATATGTAATTGAGTGTATCTGTTTTTCTTTTATTATTATTTTTTATTGTGCATCTATACACACACATGGCAGTATGCACGCAATAGGGTATACATATAGAGAAGCCAGAGGACAACTTGAAGAAGTTGGTTTTACCCTTCCATTGTGGATTCCTGGAACCAAAGCAAGCACTTTTTTTTTTCCAACCTGCTGAGCCATCTTGCTGGCCCATATCTGTTTCAGTTTGTTGTTTTTTTTTTTTAAGCAAATGTGTTTAAATAGGAAAATAAATAAATGGATGCCCAGTGTTTTCGTTAAGCCTAAGAATTAAACCTGGAAGGTTCAAGTTAGCTGACTGAGCACTGTGCTAACTAGAGTGACAGCTGAGAATTAAGGAAAGCCACCCTGTGGTTGCTGGATGAGCTAGGAGCACCAAAAATGTCCCCAGGCATTGTCAGCTGCCCTCCTCCCCAACCAGGTGGAAAATCCATCTGGCCCAAGATGCCAGTCGTCTGGGCTGGATAAATGGCTCAGCTCAGCTATTAAGGGTGATTGTGGTTCTTGTAGAGTTTGATCCCCAGCATCCACATCAGGTGACTCACAACCCCAGGAACTCTGGCCCCAGAGGATCCAAAGGACTCTCCTGGCCTCCAGTTCCCCTGGCATCTGCACCTGTGTGTACGCACATACATATAAATAAAAGTAAATTTTTAAAAATGCAAAATGCTTAAGTTGAGAAACTGGCTCTAGGCTTGAGTGTTTGGTTTGGTCTTGGTGGTCCTATCATACCTGTGTGAAAGTGACAGATGTAGTCTGCTCTGGACCTGGCTTTAAAAGCACTTCTCCCGGGCTGGAGAGATGGCTCAGTTGTTAAGAGCACTGATCGCTTGTCCAGAGGTCCTGAGTTCAATTCCCAGCAGCCACATGGCAGCTCACAACCACCTGTAATGAAATCTGATGCCCTCTTCTGTCTGATGTTCTCATCTGTCATGCGGTCATACATGCAAACAGAGTGATTATATACACAAATAAATACTGTATTTTCCA
The DNA here is from genome assembly GCF_964271855.1 of Acomys minous. NCBI lineage: Eukaryota > Metazoa > Chordata > Mammalia > Rodentia > Muridae > Acomys > Acomys minous. The sequence goes on from NC_140489.1 coordinate 15,081,264, forward strand.
GTGTAGAAGATGACTGGGCATATAAGATGACCCCCAACTTTTCCAGTTAAAATACAGAGTTTGGGATATACTCACCATATAAGACCACCCCCTTCCAATGTACACCCTTGCAGCAGACTCGAGCACATATCTATTTGCAGGTAGGACATAGACAGCCAGGCACTTTATTAAATGCCAGCAGACAGCCAGTGCCAGCCTACACTGCCCTTTTAAGGAGAGCCAATCCATGCTGACATTCTCCTCCTTGAGGTACAGGAACATGTGTGCAGCTTGCTCCTCCCCACACAGAGTGGGGAATCGACCAAGGCACCCCCCACCAAAATGCACCCAACATATAAAGCAAGGGGAAGCAAGCTGCAGGTAAGTACCTGGCATATAAGACAACCCCCGACTTTGGCGATGATTTTTCAGGGGCAGGGGTATTAAAAAGTTGTCTTATACACTAGAAAATATGGTAAAATCTTAAAAAACAAAAACAAAAACCCACTTCTCACCTAGCCTGGTGGCACACGCCTTTAATCCCAGCACTCGGGAGGCAGAGGCAGGTAGATCTCTGTGAGTTCAAGGCCAGCCTGTTCTACAGATTGAGTCCAGGGCAGCCAGGGCTACACAGAGGAACCCTGTCTGAAAAACAGACAGACAAGACAGGCAGCACTACTTCTTGGATCCCTGTGGCTGGAATTTGTCACGCCCATTTAACTTTCTCACCTGGGCTTTCCCACTCATAAGCCAGAAGATGCCCACGAGTGGATTCAAGGGAGGAGGCTGTGCAAAGCTGCCTGAGGCATTCTCAGCAGGTTTCAGGGAGCATGCTGCAGGATCCCCTAAAGGCTTTGTAAGAAAGTGGGGTCCAGCTCCTAGTCTATACTCTCTGTAGACACCCCCCCCCCATTTTGAAGCCAGGAAACATGGCGTCAGCCTCAATGGCCTTCCCCTTTGACCCTGCAGGGAGCAGTTCGCCTCCATAGCCCATTAGTAGCACACAGTATGTTCCTCCTGGTTGGGCTAGCACATGCACTCTCTGGAGAAGATGCGCTCACCATGGAACTCTGTGTAGACCCCACAGTGTCAGGACAGGAAATGAGCTGCAGCCGTCAGCTGGCTCTGTGTGTTGTCCCCCCAAGCCCCCGGAAACCAGCCACATCTGCTGCTGCTGAGGAGGCTGAGCTGAGTGGTGATGCGGACAGCGAGCTCACTTCCCAAAGCAAAGAGTCACTTGGTGCTAGAAGAGCAGGCTGCTATGGGTCCTTAGAAGGGGAGAGACTGACAAGTCCTGAGCTGGTTGGGAAGAACACACTTGGACCCATTTGTCCTGTGTTGAGATTCCCCACCCACCAGTTTCAGTGAGCCAAGTCTCAGGATCCTGGTGTCATGGTGACATTTGGATTCCTTCTCCAAAAGCATTCGATAAAGATAAAGGAAAGGCGCCCCCTGTGGTCCTGGGGCGCTACTGCACCAGCACTGGCTTAGCTGCCTGTTTTGTTTTTCAGCTGCACGAATACAAATCCTCATCACACCGTATTTTTCGCTTGAACAACATAGCAAAAGCACTTAAGTTTCTGGAAGATAGCAATGTAAGTGTTTGAAGCCCGTCTCCGTAAGCACAAGCTTGCCCTGGGAACCGAGGGTGGGATTTGAAATTTGGTGCTGATCGCTAGGGTACAGTGGGAAAAGGCTTACTGGATAGGAAATAGCCGAGCTCTCCCAAGCTTTGGGTGCAGGGAAATCACTGGGAGAAGCTCTTATGTTTGAGATGTGGCCTCCACAGCCTGCCCAACCTGTTTGTGCCTGAGGGTAGGCAGTCTGGGAGAAGGCCAGCAGCTGGTTGGTTCTTAGAGCTTTGGGATTGACTGCTAGAATGCAGCTTGGTTCTTGGAACTTAAGGTCAGGGCACTCCGTGTGGCAGAGGGAATGGCAGCATCCTGGCTCTGTCATAGAGATTTCCGGATCTGCATTTGGACCTGTTTCTTGTCCTTCACAGGGGAGGCTCAGGGGTGGCATCCCCAAAGCCCCAGGGCAATCTGGGTGGAAACAGTCTTCAGCACTTATCTGTCCCCGTGAGCACAGAGGGAATCAGTAGCCTTTGAGGTTCTGTGTAATGAGACAGGCAGATGTGTGCTATCACAGCAGAAAGGGAATTGGGTGGATGTCCAGTGGCTCATGAAGGGACCCCGAGAATCCAGGATGGAGCCTGGGGAAAGCCAGGTACCCGGAGCATCTCAACCTGCTGAAGGGCAGAAGCAGGCATGCCCTCCCCCCCACACACCCCGTATCCTGATGCATCTGGCTGCTCTCACCCAGCCTGGGGAAGATGCTCACCACTGCAATAGCATCCCAAGCAGAGTGATGTGGATGTCCAGCCTAAGGCTGAGCCACATTCACAGGCCAGGCGCAAGAGGTGTGGGAAGCACATTTGTCACCACAGAGGAAGTGGCATCTGTCTCCCAGTCACCATGCAGTAGAGAAAGTCCCAGATGCAAGAGGACCAGGTGGTGGCCACAAACATCCCAGTGCACATTTGATGTCAGAGCTGAAACGTCGAAACAGACCAGAGGTCGACGCTTTTGGGAATATTACTTGGTTGTGAAAAATTAATTTGGGCATAGGGCCCCAAGCACAGTGTACTGAGTGACCAAGGCAGACAGACATGAAGAGTGCTTATTACCTGATTGCATCCATGTAACATTTCTGTGATGAGGAGTTGGCTTTAAAAGGAGTAGATTAGTGGTGGCTCAGCCTGGTGGAGGCAGAGGGATGCAGGATGATGGCCAGTGGGTCCAGGGATGCTCTTAGAAGTGGTCTACAATCTGCTGCAGTGGTCTTCACACATGTCTGCAAATACACCAAACCCACTGAACCGAATGCTCTATCCAGAGGCTTGAACAACCACTCTCAGCAAAGCCATTTAAAGGACAAGCTCGTCCCTGACCCTGTGGGCTCAGGAGTCAGCCTCTACTTGAGCGAGGATAAACCTTGTCTTGGCGTGACCAGGCCCCAGTTTCCAATCCTCACCTCCCCCACTCACTTCTAGGGACTGTGGGGGGAATCATATACCCCTCTCAATACAAGGATCAGAAACAGAGCCTTTCTCAGAGAGCTGGTTGGACTTGGGGTGCTGCCCACCTATGTTCCATCGTTATCACTTTGCTTTCCCAAAGCTATGCCTCCTCTGAATTCCAAAGGAGCCCTACCTGGGAGAGGAGACGAGCCTCAAGCATCTGCCTAGGCTCCCCTTCTCCTCTTGTCTGTTGACCTGGAGTTGGGTTGACCCTCGTGGGTGAGTCTGGCCGCAGTTACCCAGGCAGGTCATAGGCTTGCATCTGAGTGCCTTTCTGGATTTGGATGGCACCTAGCATTGCGGAGAATCAATTACGTAAGATGCACCTGAGCCTTAAAGATGGTTGGGGTGCGGAAGAAAGAGCATTCACGCAGGCAAGGCGCTGCTTGGCACTCCAAGGCGTGAAAAGCAGCCTCAGTCCCTCAGAGGTGAGGACATATGTCCTGAGGAGTCTGCACGTGAGGGCCTTCCTGCCGTGGCTAAATCTGAGCCTAGGTGCTGCCATGGGAAAAGCATGGCTGAGGCTGAGAAGGCCTGGCTTTCTGTTCTCCATGGGTGAGCCTTTTCCGAGCTGTCTGCTCTAGGGACCTTACAGTGCCGCGCACCACTGACCGCCCCCCCGCCTCCTCTTTTACTTACTTGGTTCTTACAAAAACTTTTAGAAATACACCAATGTGGATGAATGTTAGCTCAGTGCCTCATTTGAGTCTATTTCCCAGGCAGGTAGGGACAAGTGTTCCAGGGAAATGGTGACCTAGAAGGAAGATGATGGAGAGGGGACAGGCTAATCTCCCAGAGGCAAGCTGTGTCGCATTTCCAGGATCCACAGTATTGCTTAGGGAGCCTTACTTGTCCCTTTCTGTACCACTGCCTGAATTCCAGGAAAGACAGGCCTCAGTGACTCTGCTGGGTCCTCGGTGGCAGTGCCCCGAGCTGGGAAGTAGGTGCAGACAACAACCAAACCGGTTGTTCCGAGGTCCTAGGGCCAGCCAGTGTGCACCCTTCTTGAAAGCCTGCCCCATGGGACCAGCTCTGGGACCTCCAGGCCTAGCCTTGACTTTGTCACCTTTGAAACCGGGACATCGAGAACACTGGAGGGACTAACTTGGGAAGCCAGCCACCTGCAGGAGTCAGTGCAGGGAAACCATTGTCAGCTCAAGGAAGAGAACTGAAGGCCCCATAACCCACTGGGCTCATTTGTATTCAGTGTGGCCAAACAAGCCAAGTAAGGGGGCAAGGGGGAGACACTGTCCCTGAAGGTCTGTGGCGTGGTGACTTTATTGTTTGTCCATCACCAAGGATGGAAGAAGGCTTCTGACTCGGGGGGAGAGGGAGAAGGTGGGGGGGACTACACTGAAGATGAGAATGACAGAGTCCCTTAAGTACCTGCGGTTCACTGGACTAGAATGTTCTATAAACTGCAAACCAGAGGATGCTTCCAGGAAGAACTGGGGGGTAGGGAGGCAGGTATGGATGTAGACAGTTTCAACAAATGACTGGTCACGTGGCCTAAGCGCTGGTGGAGGAGCTTGGACTGAGCATTGGCTCTGAATGTGATGGGTTGTTTTTCTCTCAGCTCTGACAACTTCCTTCCTGGCCTCCGGTCCGCCTTTGCGATGAGCCCGCGTTGTCTCAATTACCTTCTTGGCAGTGGCTGCGAATGACGGCCCATCAACCAGGGAGCTGGGCAGTCAGCCTCAATTAGGCTACCCTGGGCCTAACTGATGTAGTCAGAACCCCCAATAAGCCGATAAGATCAGAGACCTGAGCCAAAGCCACTTAAAGACTTGTGATGGAGAGGGAGAGCGGAGAGAGAAACTGTTGTACAATGACCTCTCCAAGTTTTCCTTCCCCAAGTGTCCCAGGATAAGGTTCGCAGTATGGGTTAGAAAGATTGCTCTGACTAGCTCACTCAGCCTCCTTGGCCTGGAAGCTATGTGAGGTGGTGCTCAAAGGAACAGAAGTCTGTAGAGCTCGCCCAGCCCTGCTCGCTCGCCCACTCACTCTTTGGCCCTTTGCAGAGCGGTTGGCAGGAGGCCTCCCTTTGCACTCAGGTAACTGTTTGCAGAATGAAGTAATGGCTGCAGGCACCCACCCTCCCTCCTGAGCCCACACAGGAAACTCTGTGCAGTGCAGAGTACGCCCCAAAGGGTACCATCAGTGGGGGGCCTCAGAGGGTCAAAGCACTTGCTGCTGAAGAGGACGTGGGCTCTGATACTTGACAGCTAAAACCTGCATTAAAAAAAATATATGATTGCAGTGATTTGCATCTGTAACCCCAGTCCTCCTCTCCTTCCCCCCCCCCCAGGGAAAGGTGGAGACAGACACAGGAGGATGTCTAGAGTCATTGGCCAGCTAGTGTAGCCAAATCAGTGAGTTGCAGGGACAGTGAGAGACTTTGTCTAAAAACAAACAAAAACAGGTGGGGAAGCTGGACCTGGTACTTGGGAAGCAGAAGCAGACAGATCTCTGAGTTCCAGGACAGCTTGGTCTACATGGTGAATTCTAGGTCAGCCAGGGCAACATAGTGAGACCCTGTCTAAAAATTAATAAAATAAGTAAATGAATAATAATAATAAGTAAATGTAATAACAATAATAATAATAATAATGTGGATCCTGATAGAGGAAGACACTTGATATCAGCCTCTGCCATCTACATACAGAGACTTGAAGTGCACACTGTGGGTGTCGGGTGTCTGGGGGAAACACACCTTCCTTAACTAGGTCCTAGGATGCTGCAGGGAGCTTTAGGGGCTCACCAGGCACACCTTCATGTGGTCAGACACAGGTGAAATAAGCGAGTCACCTCTGAGCAGTTTCTCAGGTTGGCACATACACAGCCAGTTTGCGGGGCATTTTGTGTAGTTGCAGAGTGCTGGAGTCACGGTTTTTCTGACGGGTGGTGTCGGGGTTCTGAGTCTGTCAAAGGTGTGCTAACTCAGGAGGGTTGACGGTATGCATGTGGCATGCACACAGCCTTCCCGGGCTTTTGCCTCCCTTTTCGAAAGAGAATTGTGGCAACTTTGCATACTTTACAGCCTTAGGCACATTGTATTTAGCTTTCTTTCTTTTTTAAAATATTTTATTAATTTATTCATATTACATCTCAATTGTTAGCCCATCCCTTGTATCCTCCCATTCCTCCCTCCCTCCCGCTTTTCCCCTACTCTCCTCCCCTGTGTCTGTGACTGAGGGGGACCTCCACCCCGTGTATATGCTCATAGGGTGTCAAGTCTCTTCTTGGTAGGCTGCTATCCTTTCTGAATGCTCTCCTGACACATGGTAGTAAGAGAAGTGCCTACACGAGGCTTGAAGTTGGGGTAAACTGAGTCAGTACTCATGAGTACTTGTAAGGCTTTTAGGGTGGTACCCACACATGGTAAGCACTGTATGTGCTTTTATCAATACAGTTTTACATATTGGGTGACCTCAAGAGGTGGCCTTTGGCAGTGACAAATAGCACCAGGCAGGCAGTCAGCAAGCAGCACCAGCTTTAGGGCGGTGGGGGGTGGTAGGTCGGACTTCTCAGAGCTTTGTGCTTATCAGCTGCTTCTTTCCAGGTCAAGCTGGTTAGCATTGATGCAGCAGAGATAGCGGACGGTAACCCCTCATTGGTCCTCGGCCTGATATGGAACATCATCCTCTTCTTCCAGGTAAGCTGCCACTTTCCGTGGCACGCTATGCGGTCGCCATCTCAAGGAGTGTCCTAACCACAGAACGGCATGCCCCCATCGAGGGACACCACGAGACTTAGTTTCCACCGTTCAGGCCCCTCTGTCTTCTGATGAGAAACAGGAAGTGAAGACGGAAGGCTCGTTGCTTAGTTACGAAGGCGGTCCGCAAAGGGGGGGAGGGGAGGTTCGCGGAGGCTTTCGGGCGGGTGTTGTCCAGAGCCACATGCTCAGGCCCTGTTTGGAGCGGTGGCTCTCTTTGTGTATCAGCCTTAAACGTGAACCTCAGGTCCCCCAGCCGGGGATGCAGAGGTGGTCAGCAGATATGCTGTGGTGTGAGAGATTTGCCCACTGCACCAAGTTTGCACAGAACCCGGTCACTCTGGAATCTGGCTTCCAGAGAGATGCTAGAACACCAGGAAATGTGCTGGAGGCCTTGAGCGTCCCTGACTCCTTCCATGTGTCTGTTGAGTTTCTTCACTATTGCAGATGCTAGCGAAGGAGGGCTCTGTCTCTTGGGTCGGGGGGGGGGGGGGGGGAATCACAAAGACATACAGAGTTTATATTACTATAGGGAAGCTGGGCATGGTGCCTTTAATCCCAGCACTTTAATCCCAGCACTTGGGAGGCAGAAGCAGATGGATCGCTGTGAGTTCAAGGCCAGCCTGGTCTACAAAGCGAGTCGAGAACAGCCAAGGCTACACAGAGAGAGAGAGACCCTGTCTCAAAAAAACAAAAACAAAAAAACAAAAAACAAAAGCAACAACAACAACAACAAAAACCCCATATTGCTATAGGGTACAGATCACAATTGAGGTATGAGCAGGGCTTTGTAAAAGCTCTAAGCAGGGACAGCTACCTCAAATGGGTGACCAGGATAAGGAAAACATACCCAAAACAACTGGGTTTTGAAGTGTAGGTAGGAGTGTGCTTTGAGCTTGAGCAATGCTTCTCAGATTTACTGTGCATACGAATTGCATGGGCACGGCGCCGAGATGCCACCTGCATCTGTAGGTGGGTCTGGGGCAGGCCTGGGCGTCTGCATTTCTCACATGAGCTCCATGGTAATAGTTCAATGCTGGAAGAAAAGGACAGCCAGCAACAGGTCCAGAGTGATCAGGGTCAGTGAAGCTTGGAGGAGCAGGATGCATTCTGGGAGGGACAGGTTATAGGAGAGCAAAACAGAGACTCTGGTCAGGAAGAGCATGTGTGCCCAGGCTGGTGAGAACTCTGGGATTATCTGGGGAGAAGCTTCTTACACACTAAGAACAAGGTCTACACGAGCTGGACTCTCCAACCGGGATCTCATGGCTACCGGTCCGAGGGACACACTGGCCAGGAGTCCTTGTGGGTCACTCGGTCTGATTTGTCCTTTTCTTTCTAGATAAAGGAGCTCACGGGCAACCTCAGCAGGAGTTCTCCATCTTCCAGCTTGTCACCTGGCTCGGGGGGCACAGACTCCGACTCTTCCTACCCACCCACGCCCACCACAGAGAGGAGTGTGGCGGTATCAGTGAAAGACCAGAGGAAGGCCATCAAGACGCTGCTGGCATGGGTGCAGAGGAAAACGAGGAAGTAAGCTGCAGTCTCCCCCTCCCCAACCTAACCCCTGCCTTAGGCCCACTAGTGTCCACCATGGGCGTAGCATACCCCATAAAACTGTTTCCAGGCCCTGCGAGTGCTACACATGGGCCTGGGTGGGTAAGGGAGATCCAATTCCATCTGCCAAGGTGCCAGGTGGCCACGGGCCCAATGCTTTACATAAACCATCAGGACAGGAACGAGATGTACCTTTCCAGTTTATGTGTGGTGTGTGTGTGCGACTGTGTGGGGCATGCCCATGCAGGCACACTTAGAGGCCAGAGCAAGCATCAGGTGTCGATTGCTCTCCAGTTTATTCTCTTAAGACAAAGTCTTTCAGTAAATGAGAAGCTTGCAATGTCCACTAGGCTGGCCAGCAAGCTCCCAGCATTCTCTGGCCTCTGCTCTCCAATGATAGGCTTGCATATGTGCACAGCTGGGCCTGACTTTTTGTGGGGGTGCTGGGGATTCAAATTCAGGCCCTCGGGTTTGTGCAGCAAGCACTCTTCCCCCCCCCCCTCATTTTCGAGACAGGGTCTCTCTATGTAGCCTTTGGCGATCCTGGACTCACTTTGTAGACCAGGCTGGCCTCAAACTCACAGCGATCCTCCTGCCTCTGCCTCCTGGGTGCTGAGATTAAAAGCGTGCACCACCACGCCCAGCTGCAGCAAGCACTCTTAACCATTCCCTAAGCCTGCCTCTAGCAGCCTTCTGCCAGGCCTTTTAGTAGCAGAGCTGTGTCAGAGGTGCCAGGCTAGTGTAGAGAAAGCCACACCCACTTGGGCACATCCCAGCTTCTCTGTGTGCAGCCTAGGCGGCAGTTGCTGGTGTCTCACTTACCTGTCCAAGCTTCCCCTATTAAGTGGTGACATCATTCGTTGCCTTCCAAGGCGGTTGGTTGTGACACAAGTTGGGAGAGCAGCTTGGGACCTCACACCTAACAGCCACTTAATACATTTTTTTTCCCACGCCTCCCTGGTGGCTAGAAAGAAGAGATGGATCAGAGGCTAGACCTTTGGGGAGTTGATGGAGGGGAGGGCGTTGAGTGTGAATAATTAGAACCAATTGCTATGAAAAACTAGGCAATGCTTAAAAATAAATCAAGCCAAAGAGATCATTGCCAGGGGCCAGGGGAAGTGTAAAAAAGAGGTGGCATCTGGGAAGACGAGAGTGCTCTGTGCTGCTTATGGCTTACCCACGTAACTCTGCACTTGGACAAGTGCGTGTGACAGCTGGTGACTTTGGCTTGGTTCATAGCCTTCCTAAGGATTGTTTTGATGACTGTCAGCGTCCCCCGGCTTTGAGAATGTATTCTGAGCAGGTCACAGGGGCCCAGACTTGCAGGAGCTCAGCCTAGAGGGTTTGAGCCTGTTGGGAGCCTGATGTTATCCCACACTAAAAGGTGTTAGATTCTGTTGGTCCTATAGCATAGTAAGACAGGAAAGGATGGACACTAAAGAGAGCCACACTTCCCGGCATGCCTCTCACTTTGAAAGCTGTGATTTTAGAGCCGGAAGATGGCTCAGTGCTTGAGGACCAAAGCGTGTTTTTCCAGCATCCACAGGCTTGGCAGCCCATCTGTAATACCAGAGCTCAGAAGGCTGAAACAGAAGGACTCCTGGGGCAAGGTAGCTACCCAGACTAGCCATGTCAGTGTACTCTGGGTAGCAATTAAGAAGACTCCTAATAGTGGGCTCCAGCTTCCACACACGGGTGCACCCATATCCCACATGCAAACACACACACACACACATACACACACACACACACACACACACACACACATGCTACTACCACCCCCCACATGCACATAAGAAAAACAAGTTGTGATGCTATGTGTACAGATGATGCTGGCAGCTGACTCCCATCAGGTGTCTTCTGTACTCCTGCTCCACACACAAGGTTTAGACATGGCCGTGCTCGTGGGAACTTCACTCTTCCTGTAACACGAGGTTGCCATGTATTCATCCTGCTTTATGACTAAGGTGCTAGGGGCTCAGAAAGGATGCGTGCCTGCCCAAGACCACAGCGCCAGACGTGTCACATAGCAGCAGCAGAGATAGGAACTTGAATCTTTCTGCCTGTGTCTATAATAGTGTGCCCCCTTTTAATGACATGTGCAACGTAGAAAGATCTCTTCTTTATGTATTTAAAGGCTTGGGAACCGAGGGTCTGGTTTGCTTTTTTGGATAACACCTCTTGCTCCATGTGGAAAATTCTCAGGGAAATTTCATTGTGGCTAGGGCCAGGGGTGCCTCTGCGGAGTGAGGGGAACAACAGGGTGAGGGGAACAGCACCCAGCCCCTCACCCAGAGAGGCTGCTGCATGTACCTTGGTGCATGCTGCATGGGTCCCTGTGCTAAGCTGGGTGTTGCTGTCCCTGCCGCTTCTCATCAGGTATGGCGTGGCAGTCCAAGACTTTGCAGGCAGCTGGAGGAGTGGGCTGGCTTTCCTGGCTGTCATCAAAGCTATCGATCCTAGCCTAGTGGACATGAAGCAGGCTCTGGAAGATTCTACCCGGGAGAATCTAGAGAAGGCCTTCAGCATTGCACATGATGTTTTGCACATCCCCAGGCTTCTGGAGCCAGAAGGTACAGTGACCCTCCCTCGATGTCCTTTGAGCTATTATTTGTACAAATATGCCATCTGCTCTTCCAGGCAGGAAACTGAGAAGATAACAATAAAAGTCTAAGGAAGAAAATATTTTATTTCCCATGTTATAGTCTTTTTTGTGCATCTAATTATAACATTTTTACACAATTGCTATCATTTGGTAAATGTATAATTTTGTCTCTTTTTCTCACTCATTGTGTATAATATTAGTATTTGCTGGTACATTGCTATAATCTCCTGGTTACATATTTATATTGACTGCATAATAGTCCACCTGTAGACTGAGTCCTCCGTGCCTGAGTCATTAAGGTTACTTCCGAAGCGATCACTTCTGGGTTTGGAGAGGTAGCTGTGTGGCGAGTTAGATCCCCAGTTCTGTAGATGGAGGGAAGGAAGGAGAGAGGAAGAGAGCTCTTGGCCCTCGCTGAGCCTAGATTTCTTCCAGGGGAAAAGAGATGTGTGTGTCCGTTCCTCATCCATGCCCTGTGGTTCTATGGAGAACGAGTGTGTCTTTGCTAACGCCTTTGTCTCTCTCAACAGACATCATGGTTGACATGCCTGACGAGCAGTCCATTGTGACGTATGTGGCCCAGTTCCTAGAGCGCTTTCCGGAGTTGGAGCCTGTACGTTTGTTTCCTTTGGTTCACCAACGGGGCATTTTGACTGGGTGCTCAAGGGACAGACGCAGCTGGGCTTCAGGCTGCGTCATTCTCTGTGGTTATGGCAACAAAGTGATCTTAAGTTCCCTGCCTTGCCATATTTTAATTTCTAAGCCATCTGTGACATAATACAGCAAGGTCTCAAGTGGAACAGAAAGCCAGTCACATCTCACACAGACCTCTTCCCATACCAGAGTTGATTAAAATGACAGAGCTGTTCACCTGTCATCCAGATTTGACTCTTTAGATACCCAGTGGTGTTTTCCAGCCATTCACCAAATTTTACCAGAAGGCTTAAAATTATGAAAGATAATGTGGGGTATCAGTATTTGTGTGCATGTGTGTGTGTTGGCTTTTTGTTTGTTTGTTTGGGTTTGTTTGTTTGTTTGTTTTTGAGACAGGATCTCATAGCCCCAGATGTCCTTGAGCATTTGGCAATCCCCCTGCCTCAGCCTCCTCACTCTGATAATGCAATATTTGCCACTACTCTCCGATCACACTTGTGCTTTTTAGAATTTCAGATTACACTTAAGGATAGGATTTGGGCATGGATGGAGGCTGTCATGAGAGTTGATCATACAACTTGATCATGACCCTTGTAGCTTCAGGCTTTCACAGTGACCCACAAGGTCAGTAAGAATGTGGCTCCTCAGCCAGGCTAGCTCCCCGACTAGCTGGGTGCACAGGGGTGAAGTAGTTGAGTGACTGTTCACTGAAGTACATTGACCACTCCAATGTGTTAATATCTCTTTGCACCCATAGTTTTGAAAAAACGTATTTCGTATTTTTATTTAGCTGGCATTTTTGTCCCTCAGTGGGACAGAACCGTTTTGTGATGGTTGACTTGACCATGAAAACTATTGTCAGCGTGGCTTTTCTGTTTGGGTTTGGAGGAAAGGACGGAAGGTGTACTTGAAGGGAGAACCTGTGGTTTCATGTTGTCTGGTGTTTCTCTGCAGGAAGAGTTTGTGAATCCAGACAAAGAAGCCCCCATCGAATCCACCTTTGTCCGAATCAAAGAGAGCCCTTCTGAACAGGAGAGCCGGGGGGTCCTCCTCCTCAGCGAGAACGGGGAGCGAGCGTACACTGTCAGCCACGAGAGCAGCCACCCGCCACCTGCCAAGGTCTTCGTCTCTGACCAGCCTGAGAGCGTAAAGGGCTTCTCTCTGGGTGGTGTGCCCAGCCACAGACTCTCAGACAGCTCCACAGAGTTTATGCACCAGATTATCGACCAAGTCCTCCAAGATTGTCCAGGGAAGACCGGACCCACCAATGAACCAGCTCCAGAATCTTCCATTTTATCAACCAGAAAGGATGGCCGGAGGTCCAACTCTTTGCCAATCAAGAAAACCGTCCACTTTGAGGCCGACTTGCACAAGGATGCCTCGTGTAGCAAGGACTCTTTCTACAGCTCGGACTTCCACTTTGAGGAGAACGCGAGGGCGGCAAAGGAACTAACGAAACAGGATGGCCACGTCTCATTGGTTGAGGTTGCCAAGGAAAAGAAGCCAGAACAGGAAACCAGGCTAGTGCCGGAAGCTGCCTCAGACAAGGTCCCTGCAGCCATTGTTGGCGTGGATGGTATGGTCCATGATGCTCAACCTCCCCAGGACTCCTCGTTCTGTAATGGCACTGTAGAGAGTCCTGCCGGCCAAGCTGAGACAAGCCCTTCTCCTCCATCCCCTGGAGACCACACTATCCTGGCCAACTCCACTGAGCTCAAGGTCCAGCTGCTGACTGCTGAGCCTATGGGCAAAGATGACTATTTTGAAGGCACCCCCCTAAAGGCTTCAAAGTTCAACAGAGACCTAGCTGACTTTGCCTCTACCAGCCAGGCTTTTGCTAAGGATCCGTCATCCCCCGAGAAGACACCTGGGGAGGAAGAGGTTTTGGAGAATCATGCCGAGACACTGGGGAAAAGGAAATCCAAGTCTCCCCATGCAGAGACAGAGTCCCCTGACTCCGAAGTGGAGCCCGACAAGCTCGAGCCTGCTCCCACGGGCCCCGAACAGGAAGACCGAGGTCCTGCTTTGCCCCCAGAAGAAACACCTGCGGATAAAAAGCCCGAAGTGTATGAGAAGGCCAAAAGGAAGTCCTCCCGGCACCACAGCGAGGAGGAAGGGGAGGCAGAAGGCGGCCTCTCCATGGTTGGCGGAGAAATGCCGTCCAACCCTCCGAGTACCAGCGTCAGCCTGGAAACCCTTAGGAGTCACAGTGAAGAAGGCTTGGATTTCAAGCCTTCTCCGCCTCTCTCGAAGATCTCCGTCATCCCCCACGACCTGTTTTACTACCCGCACTACGAGGTGCCTCTGGCCGCGGTGCTGGAGGCTTACGTAGAAGGTGGGGAGGACTTGAAAAGTGAAGACGTGGACTTAGAGGGACTGGAAGGGAGCTATCTGCCAGACTCCAGGGAGGAGGAGGAGGAGGAGGCCCACAGCTCCCAAAGCAGCTGCAGTTTCTCCTCGCCCGTTGACAACGGCCACCCCAGCTTCAATGACCAGGTGTCCCATGTCGATGGAAACTCTGAGGGGCCCACATCCGCCTCAGCACCTGGTTCTCCGCCCTCCCAGGAGGACCACCAGCCAATGGAAACCAAAGAGAATGGCCCTGTGGAAAGCCAGCAGGTATTTGAGGTTTGGGAGCTCAGAGCTTCTCCCCCTCCGTAAGCCTTCCCTTAGGGAACTCCTTAGGCGTAGGATTTAATGTACTTCCACGAGGCTCCAACAAGTCCTGGGTTGATCCCCGAATGGGAGTCCCTCCTAAAATTTTGCATCTGATCTTACTGCAGTCCAGGCCCTACTCAAAGGGCTTCTAAGGGCACATGCATGAGATTGTGCATGAGGGCCCAGCAGGGTAGGGAACAATTACTTAAAAGCAGCTGTTAACAGTGAGCTCTCAGGTCATCTCCTAGGGCCACCTGGGAAATAGGGCTAACGCGAATTAGACTCCAGCGTGACCCTTAGAAGCCCTGGCTGTGTCCTGCTGTGTCCTTTGGTTCCTGTGAGTTGCTACGGATTGTGTAGACAAGAAGGGGCCACTCATTCTAAGCTCAAGCTACTGAGCACACACTTGTCAGCCATTTGTGTTTCCGGTCTATCTAGCTAGTAGTTTAAGGAGGGTCCAAGAGCGGGCAGGTACACAGAGCCCTGGCCTGATGCCCAGGGGAGCGAGCAAGGTTTTCCAATGAAGAATCCTGGAGGGGTGTCCAAGCCCTGCTGGGATGCAGAGATGCAGACTCGCCTGACAACTCAGCAGAGGTTTCCAACCTATGGGTCGAGAGGCCCCTTGGGGCCGTCGATCAGGTAGATAGGCCGAATATCAGATATTTGCATTACGATTCACAACAGTAGCAAAATTAAGTTATGAAGTAGCAACAAGATAAATTTATGGCTGGGGTTCACCACAACATGGGGATCTGCACTGAAAGGGTCACAGTATTAGAAAGGCTGAGGCTGGGTGTGGTGGTGCATGCCTTTAATCCCAGCATTTGGGAGGCAGAGGCAGGCAGATCAACGTGAGTTCGAGGCCAGCCTGGTCTACAAAGTGAGTCCAGGACGGCCAGGGCTATGCAGAGAAACCCTGTCTTAAACAAAACAAAACAAAAAAACAAAAACAAAAACAAAAAAGAAAGGCTGAGAACCACTGGCTCAGCCCTTTGGAAGAAGCATCGTGCTTGGCAGCGTAGCAAAGCGAGAGAGAGGGGAGGTGCGCACACACTGCTTAGGACAGCGGACGCAGAGACTGTGCCATCAGATGTGGAGATGGCCCTGCAAAGTGTTCAGCAGAGGAAAATTCCTCAGACCCAGAGAGGCTGTAGGGTGTGGAAGAGCTACTCGGTGTGGGGGTGGGGGTGGGGGGTGGGGGGTGGGGGGAGCACAGTCCCTGAGTGCTAGAATCAGGCTAGGAAGGGAACCAGCTTATACCAGATTAGCTCCATCTCTGCTCTTCATCTCTTCTTCTATGTTTTTCCTCCTATCCCTTCCAGTTCAGTCCTGAGCAGCGCAGAGAGGTGACCTTGAAGCCTAAGACTTACCTCATTTGCCCCCTAGTCTTGCCTCCTTAGTATAACCTTTGACACTTTTGCCTCCCCTACCTGAACACCCACCCCTCTCTGCCTCTTTCCAGCAAAGCCAGTTTCTCCTGGTTCCCAGGTCCCATGCTCTGGGTGGTCCTCTTCCACCCAACATTTAGCTGGGTGTCATTCACCCTTCAAAGCTCTGTGCCAAGGTCACCTCCTCCTAGTTCCTGCTGTAGGGGAGCTCTTGCCGCCTTAGTTGAGGACAGCCACACTCTGGCAGTTCTTTCCCGTTTCCATGGGGTTTGTTTTTCCATCCCAAGAGTAAGCATGCATCTGTGTATTCATTCTTGGACCCTAGAGACCAGTGTGCCTGGCAGGCTCTGCCAAATGCAGGGATCAAGTGCCTATTGCTTTGTGAGTGAAACAGGAAGGTAAATGGGTGGGCTTCTGAGTGGTACTGCAAAGGCTAAGAAAGCCTTTACGCTCTGGAGGGATGCAGGCAAGGGAGTTTGGGGAGCCTTCAGAGATGCTTCAGATTGAGATGGCATGCCGCCATCGTCAGCGATTGCTGTGGCTCAGTTTGCCAATCTAGTACAATGGGGGAGATTTCTCAGTCCTCGGCCACGGAATGGCTATTTGGGTCAGGGCAGGGAGCAAATGCACTCAACAGTTGTAGGGCAGATGAAGGAGAGGGCTGGTGGGTCCAGAGGTGCCAGAGACACACCTGTCTCTTCTTCCTGTTTCTGAGAGCTGCTCCACCCACACACTTCTTCAGGCATGATGTGCAATCCAGGCAGGGGTTCAGTGAGATCAGATCTGGTGCCTAAGCTGAAGATACAAAGGACAGACATATGGTTCTCATATTGCGAGGGGACAAAAACTGTGAAGGGCTGAGTCAGTGGATGAGAGCCCAGGTTGCATCCAGTCTCCTGGCCTCGGGCAGGCAGCCTATGGACACTAAAGGCTGGCCCTTCGTTCTTTTGTTTGTTTGGTTGCGACAGGCTCTCTCTCTCTCTATCTTTTTTTTTAAAAAAAGATTTATTTATTTATTACATATACAGTGTTCTGCCTGCACACCAATAAGAGGGCACCAGATCTCATTATAGATGGTTGTGAGCCACCATTGTGGTTGCCGGGAGTTGAACTCAGGACCTCTTGAAGAGCAGACAGTGCTCTTAACCGCTGAGCCATCTCTCCAGCCCCATGACAGGCTCTCTTGTATCCCAGGCTAGTCTCAAACTCACTATGTAGCCAAGAATGACCTTGAATGTCTGGTCCTCCCGTTTTCCTCTCTGAGTACCACTATGCCAGGTTTGTGTAGTGCTAAGGATCGAACCCGGGCCTTCTTTCGTGCTAGACAAGCTCTCTACTGACAAGGCCACGTGCTCGGTGCCTGGCCCTTCGTTTTTTATAGGCTTTCTGCTAGGGGTTGCCCAAATCAGATCGAGTGTTAGATGATGGATAGGGGTCTGTGTGTGGCAGCCCTGGGTCAGAGTCATGTGATCAGTTAGAAGATTTAGAATCTCCTCCTGCCCCAAGTCTTACTGTGGTCAACGGGGCTGGGGGTGGGGCAGAGCAGACTTTCTTCCCCAGCTCTGAGCACAGCCTCCCGTATAATCCAGGGGGAATGGATATCAACACCACTTGCATTATGGCTCTGACCCACAGCCTTGTTTGTCTCCTGCTTCCAAGCCCACTTTGCACTTGGGTCCTCAAGTATAACCCCTGTTTCACCCTGGGAGCGAGCAAAGCCCTTGGGGTACAGAGCCCCGAGTCTGTTTCCTACCACACAAGAAAGTGTGATACCTGGTCCTCCTTTCAAAAAGTAACAGGAGGACTATCTGAGCAAGCCAACGGCTATGAAATGGCAAGCTTTTCTTGTTCTGGTCATTCAAAATTAAAATAAATAAACCCCTCTCCTCGTTTCCTGTTCAGGAAAGGTCTCTTTGCGCAACCATGAAGGACAGTGGTCTCATGTGGCTGAGAGCACTTTGCGTTCCTGCCTGGAGCTTTGCCCAGGGTAGTTGGCATGCCCTTCAGATCCCCTGGCTGGACCCTGTTGAGCATGTCCTCCCTGTTGTCCCCAGACTTCTAGATTTCAATGGGGGGGGGGTTGCTGATGGGTATCAGGTACCCGGTGTGACAGTGCCATCTATTCCCCTTTTTAGTAAATAATAGAGATGGGGCCCTGTGATCCCTCCCACCAAAGGCACAGTGTCACTGTCCTCCCACAGGCTCTGCATTTGCCTGTGTGTGTGTCTCTCTCTCCAGGGACCACCCTTGCCCTTGGCCACCTGGCTCTCAGGGACATCCTTTTAGGGAACCCTGTGCTGCAGATGGAAGAGGGTGATGGTGATTGTACCCATTTGACAGCTGGGAAAGTGGGGCTCAAAGAGAGACAGTCAGTGGCTCGAGGTCAAGTAGCTGACTCAGGCAGAGTTTCATATCAAGAGCTCCAAAATTTTCCACCTTCCCTCCAGCGAGTCACAGCCCTTGATTTCTGCACAAGGAGCAGAAAGTGGGATGGGCTTCTTCCCTGGGCCATGCATTCTGGAAGGAATCCATAACATGAACTGAACTGGACGGGACACTGGCTGGGTTGGAGTAGAACCCAGGTAATAATGTCATCTACTTCAGTGGGGATTTTGACCTGTATTTTGACTGTTTTGTATTCTAGTCCCAAGAACCCCCAAACCCGGAACTCCCCAAAAAACCATTAGAAGAAAAGTTAATGGAAGCCTCAACTAGCAGTAAAAAGAAAGAAAAAAGGAAACATGTGGACCAAGTAGAAAACTCATTATTTATAGCCCCTGGGACTGTCCGATCCTCAGATGACCTTGAAGAAAACCCCTGTGAACACAAGGTCCCTTCCAGGTACGTCGCTAAGCTCTCGTCACTTTAGAAACAGAGGCAGGGGCTTGCTCTCTAGGGGGTAAATGGGCGTCTTTGGTAAACAGTGCATCAGTGGAGGGTACAAGCGAAGCCCAGCCCATGGAGATTGGCTGAGGAAAACAGACAAGAAAATATCTCTGTCCACGGGCATGAGGTCTGGTTGGCCACACCCTACACAGAGCCCGGTCACTGGTCATAGAACAGGTAGCAGTTACCTCCCAGTTCATGCTTCCTGTCTCATTCAGGCACAGTGTGGCTAAGGATGCTGCTGTGCGGGTACAGCTAGTTAGCACAGCGAACTCTGCATTCCCAGGCAAGCAGATAGCACTGAGGTGAGCCCAAGTATGTGGAGGAGTCCTGGAGCCTCCACTCGCTGCTCTCAGGGTAAACGGAGCTTCCAGGAAGTTGACACTTGGCTGGAGGTTACAAATCAGGACGATTCTCTGGGTACCTCTCTCCTATAAATGTTTTCCTAGTCATGACTGTTTGTCTCCTTACATACTATATTTTTCAGACCCAGCTTTTAGAGAAGAAAAACAGTAAAAAACAGCAATGAGACCATAAGGTGCACCTTAATTTCACCCCTACTTTTGGGAGGGGGAAGTGAGTCTTATGGTCTGAAAAATATGGTAGCTTTTTACTGGCCTACTGGCCTAGACAGAGATGCCTAGGAACCCACAGGACCTGTGTGATCACTCATGTGTGTACTAAACACTTCTGGCCTTGGCCTTCTACCCTCAGTTGGGTTTGAACTTTGCTTTAGGCTCCTTCAAGCTGGAGAGCTGTCCCTGTGCCTTCAACTCTGCTCCCTCTCTCATTCCAGCTCATCCTCTGGGGGCGGGGGAGGGGGAGAGCAACTCTGTCACACTCCCTCCAAGCAAGTGTCTTGGATTTCCCACAGGTGACTTTTCATATGTTCTTGTACCATAGCATCTGATTTTTTTTTTCCTTCATAGAACAGTCATTTCTTTCTTTTAAAATTTTTGACTGCACTGGAGACTGAATTCATAGCCTCACGCATGTAGCCTAGGCTGGCTTTGAACTCCCTCTTATAGCCCAGGCAAAAGCAAGGCCTGGGGTTCACGGCATCATTTAGGACGGCACTGGCTTGCAGTGGGCACTCAGTTCTTTGGGTAGATGAGTGCATGGTTGGCTGTGCTTCCCCTGGCTTTTAGAGGTCAGGAGATGGCTCCTCCACACCTGGTTGCTGGGAGACTGAAGGTCAGGCAGGGTTCACACCCACTGTAAGGCTCGTATTGATAGGGGGTACTGCAAACCACCTGACAGGAAGCTTGCGGCCACAAAGGGGACAGAGAGACCATTCCTTCCCACCAGGAAAGTGCTTTTGAGTTAGGAAGCATCGCCTACACACATGGGCAAGAAGGGGTTTCTGCAGCTCCCAGTTGGAGCATGGGGGATCAGGTCACCCTGGACACTGCTGGGCTCTAGGCCCCAAAGTCCATTGTGCCTCTGAGGTTTTATTTTGCTTCATTCCTGTGCTGAGGTAGCAGTGGGGAATATGTAGCAAGACCTCATACGGGGACTTTCATTTCTGAGGCCAAATGCGAGGCTCCTGGAGGCCGTGTAGTGCGTTTGCTTAAAGGAAACCGAGACAACAGTGTGTCAAGGTGCATAGCACCCACGAGGTACCTGGTTCTGCTAGGCAGCAAGCCAGGACCTGAGGCATTCTGAAATAGATGGAGTGATACGTTCTTTTCAACTGGTACTGGCAGCTCCCAGCCAGGAACCACGCTTGATGGCTTGGGATTCCTCTGTTTCCATCTTGGGGATGTAGCTGGGCATGGTGGCGCATGCCTTTAATACCAGCACTCGGGAGGCAGAGGCAGGTGGATTGCTGTAAGTTCGAGGCCAGCCTGGTCTACAAAGTGAGTCCAGGACAGCCAAGGATACACAGAGAGACGCTGTCTCAAAAAAAAAAAAAATTCCTAGGCCATCTTGGAGGTGTCAGCTCTGCTCAAGATTTGGGCATCAAATCAGCCTCCTTATGTATGAAAGGAAAAGCGGTGGGCTCACCTAGGGCTACAATAGCAGAAAGTAACCGCATAGCAAGAAGCTCCAAAGAGGAAGTCCAACCTCCAGGCCTTGTGCCCAGTCCTGCCCTTACTGTGCAGAGGACTGTAGGTGAATCCCAAAATCTCAGGATACCTGGATGTAACAGC
This sequence comes from Acomys minous, assembly GCF_964271855.1. NCBI lineage: Eukaryota > Metazoa > Chordata > Mammalia > Rodentia > Muridae > Acomys > Acomys minous. The sequence goes on from NC_140489.1 coordinate 15,101,938, forward strand.
ACCAATCCTGGCCCCAGTCTTCAGAGTCTTAGAAATGTGTGGCCTGCTTTCTATTTAAACCCCTAGTTTGCATCTTGATATAGCTGAGGGCCCAGTGTCTGTGGCCACACCTGGCTGTGGATTTCAACAGTGTGGACTGGTAGTTACAAACTGTCCCTGAGTACGAAACTATAACTGTGCTTGAACCCAGCTGTGGAAGACCTTGGGCCAAGGTGACTCAGGTGACTGTGTGACTGGGCCCCTTGTGCCCTGGGTGGTGCCCTTCACAATGTGCCTTTGCTTTTCAGGAATAGTCACAGTGACTCCAGCATTTACATTCGGCGACACACTAATAGGTCTTTGGAATTGGTTAGTATGTGCATTTCTTCTTTCCTATGGCTCCTGCTAATCAGTATCCTTACGTCCTTCCTCCCCACCCCCACGCCAGCCCTGAGCTTTGAGATTACTTACTGACCTGCACCAACCTGACATTGGGATAGAAGACAGACACACTTGAAAGCTTGCTAAGCACAGACCAGTTGGATGTCCAGTTGGGGCAAGAAGGGTTTAAATAAAGCATTGATTCCAAAGGCTTCTTTGTCATACAAAAAAATAAATAAATAAATAAAATTAACAAAAGCAAATCCAAGACACCCTGTACCCACACCTAGAAAGATCACAGTCAAAGCGAGCATGCATGATCACTAAGGACCCTTGTGTAAGACCTGAGAGCTCCACAGGTCCTTACTTCAGATCCAGTCTAGGTGGTGGGTGGGCCTCTTCCCAGTCACCCTTGGGTGGGGAGGCCAGGGGAGGAGGCAGTGGTATCTACTGTTTAGCAATTTGATTTTTGAAACTAGATGTTTGCAGTATCGCGAAAAGCATGGCACGGTCGGCTTTGTAAGCTTAAAATCACCTTGTTTTCTGTTTCAGAGATTTCATCTTTACTAATTGGGTTGCGGGGTTTTGTTTATAAATTTCACTGTAGGACCATTTTAGCTATGTTCAATTGAGGAATGCAGCCGATCTGGATGACAGGAGAAACAGAGTGCTAAACAGGTTGGTGGCTTTGTTCCAGAAGTTTGTGGGATTTGAAAATATTTTCGTGTATTTATTTTTATATATTTACTTATATATTTAAATATACCTATTTAAATATGTGTGTGTGTGTGTGTGTGTGTGTGTGTGTGTGTGTGTGTGTGTGTGTATCCTGCCTCACAGGGGCCATTATTTTTTTCAACTGTGGTTTATTAGTCATGTTGTTAATAATTTGGGAAAATACCAGAAAATAGCCATTCCAAATGAAATGATGTAAAGTGATGGGGGGACGTTAGATGCTCCTAAGTATGGACAGAGGGGCAGAGCACAGCTCAGAAAGCTGTGAGTGACAAGATGGGTCTGAGTTCTGAGTCTGAGGCTGTGTCTGATTACTTCCGGGGTAGAAGCCAAGAGCTGTCTACATCCCATCTGCCCTGTAGCACCTGACCCTGTGTCCCTTCTGTCCCACTGCAGGTACAATTCTCAGAAGCTCACTGAGCTGGTTTTACAGTTTTACGGCATCAGAGCAGACATGAAGCGGGAATACAAACATGCCAGGCTGTCTATGAAAGTATTCATAACTGGGGGAGGAACTAAATTGTCTAGTTGATATTTCTCGAGTTACCGTAGTAAGCCGGTCCACTTAGAACCTGAGAGACTGGAGCAGAATCTCTCTAGTTCTGATGTAGCCTCACCCCTGTTAAAGTCACAGCAGTACTTTTGTATTGTCTCAGCCAGGTTTGCATGAGCTTGGAAGGATTTTAGAGGATGGAGGTTGAGGGGGTAGGGAGTGGGGCGGGGGGCGGGTAGGGTGGAGTTGGTAGTCTCTGCCCAACACTCCAGGAGCTGGGTCCTTAGACCTCCACTCTTTTGAGTCCTAGAAGCAAATACAAGCAGGATCCCCTGCCTCCTTCCTGGGCCTAAAGTGGAAATGCTAAATTCAGTTTTCCACCAAAAGGAGTTTGCAGCTAGGGAGAAAATGCTTTTTAGCTCTGATCAGGTAGAGCACTGAAGAATGAGAGCTTGACATATGTGGGTTGTTTCCTGCCTCCAGCAAAAAATATAGTTTATATATGTTCTTCTCTATGAGCCAGAGAGAAATTCTGCCCAGTGTCTGCTATTCAGGCATAATCAGTCTATTGCAGATGTCACAGCCCACCCATCACTAGTTAGGAGATAGTTTGGGCTTCTCATAGCCCCCATCCAAAGCCCGAAAATGGCCCTGAGAAACTCCCTTGGAACGTTTGGGGCCGAGGTTTGGTTCTCACATCCACCCATGCTCTCCTGTTAGCACCGTGTTTATTTCCTGGCAGGCAGGAGCAGCAAACTGGCATGTTAAACACTGCCTCCCATTACATAAAAGAAAGGTAATTCTGGCCCCAAATCAAAGCTAGCAGTTCTTCTGAAGGCAATATTTCAAAGACAAAACTTGGGGTGACTTTGTTTGTGTCTGGTGGCTGCTTTGAGATCATCTGTCAGAGTCCCTTTACTACCTGAGGGGTAGCTGAGAGCTGGCCCTTCCTACCTTCTCCTTCCCTAAAGGTTGTGGAGATTGCCGGAGTCTGTGTGGGTGCTCCTAAGGCTGCCTGGATGGACCCAGTCCTGGGGCATACACACAGATAAGGACCGCCCCCCCAAACCCTGTTGTATCATGGGACCCTTCATCTGTAGGTGGGTGGTGGGGTTGAGCCTCAGGATGTGGTCCTCCGTCCTTAGGGACTCCACCAGTGACCATCCTGTCCCCTCTCCTTCCCTCTGCAGGACTGGCACCAACTCCTCTGGAGAAGCTGTGCCCCTGGGGAGCCCGAGCTCACCTAGCGACTCCCTGACACAGTTTGTACAGCAGCCTGACGTGATCTATTTCATTCTCTTCCTCTGGCTCCTGGTTTACTGCTTGCTGCTCTTCCCCCAGCTTGATGTCAGCCGGCTCTGAAACATGTATCCGGAGAATAAAAAGACAGGACCCTGGACCAGGGTGGAGTCTTCCTACCGCACCGTACTGTCAGTTTGGGGCCGAGCTACTTCTAAGAGATGGAAGACTTCAGGGGAAGCACAGGCCCCACCTCCTGCCGCTGTCTGGTTTCAGTCTTTGCTCACCGTCTCCCCTTGATTCTCTAAGGCCCGAGAGCATGCTTTCCTCCCTGACTATGTGCTCCAAGGTCGGCATTGAGGCTGGATCTGTGGACAGGATTTCTTCTTATGTGCCTTGTATGGTCAGATGCGAGTCCTTACTAGTGTATTTGCCAAACTTGGGTCTTAGCATATGCACGTGCAGGTCTCTAAGGTTCCGGAGGCGCTTGAGTTACTTACTTTTATCTCAGGGAAGGGTCTGCCTGATTTCGAGAAAGAACAGGATCCATAGTAGGAAGAAAGGTACCCAGTTGGCCTCCAAGTGTGTTTGAGTGAAGTCTCTATGACTCCCATGAACCTGTCCCTGCCTGATGACCCATTGCGTCCACTGGGGGAGTTCAACAGCACACACCTACCTTCTCCCCAGAAATTACACCTGGGCATCGGCAGACTCCAAGGAAGAGCGTGCTCTGCCACACCCATTCGTCTTTCAAGTTGGCGGTCTTGGAGGGTCACATCTTTAATTCACTTTTGCATCAATTAGATTGAGGTTGAGCTGTGGTTTACAAGCCTTCCCCACCCGTAGGACCTCCTACCAGATGAAAGCCAGTCTAGATTTGCATTAAATACAAGGCTCTGGCTGACTGGGATAGCCCTGAGAGTCCCTCCCACTCTGTGGAACCTGAAGTCCCTGTGGGGCGGTACGAGGAGCCCAGTGGGGCCGGAAGTAGCTAAGCCGAATAAGCTCCCACAAATGGTAGCACTGGGTTTCTGGACTCAGTATGCACACCTTGGCACTGACATCCTTTGTGGCCAGCCGTAACAGACATCTTGAAAGGGCTTTCTGGAGGGCACCAGGGTGTAGGCTGGGCCAGGCATCTTGCTAAAGGAGAGAAGTTTCTTTCCCTCACCCTGTCATCCTCAGCTCCCACCCTAGCATCCTCTGTCCTCTTCTCTGCAAAGACTCAGGTCCAAGAAGATGTAGTCTCCTCCTCCCCCTTGTCATCTCTCTCAAGAGGCACCTTCTAAGCTGCAACGGTGAGTCGGGAGGGGCCCTCAGGGAGCATCTTGTTTAGCTGAACTCAGAGAGGCAGAGCAGGCTGGCCAAGGTCACACAGCCCACCAGAAACAGAACCGGCCTTGAGCCCCAGGCCACTTAACCCCAAGTTCAGAACTGTTGCTTTTTCAGTAGAAAACTTCCAGCCAGGTCCACAAATATCCTGGAAAAAAAAAAAAAAACTAAGTAAAATGTCCTCACTCTAACAAAGCCATCATTTTTAGACCTTTTAGTAACCGTCAAGCTTATTCTTTGCTCCTTCTAGAATGTTCCAGCTGTAAAAGCTAATGTATTGGTTACTCCTCTTGCTGCTGTGACATAAACAACTTAAGAAATGAAGTGGGGAGGGGAGCTAGGGATCACAGTTCTAGGGTACGTTATCTGTGATAAAGAGGAGTCATAGCAGTAGGAACGAGAGGCAGCAGGGCACATTGGGACCACCGCCAGGAAGCAGAGATGAACGCCGGTGCTCAGTTCACTTCCGGCTTGTTGTTCAGGGTGGGACCCTCCCCCCACCCCACCCCCTGCCCTGCAGCCCACGGAATGGTGCTGCCCACATTCAGGGCGGGCCCTGCCTCTTTCTGGAAAGACCCTCAAGAGTCACATCCAGAGCTGTGTTTCCATGATGATACCAAACCCAGTCAAACTGACCGATGGAGATGGCCCATCACATCTTGCTTTTGACACATGAGCATCGTTCCTGGTCCAGGGCTCATTCTCCTTAGGCAAGCCAAGGACTTGCTTATTCTGAGACACCATTCAGACAAGTTACACAGCCCATCGAATCATGGCAACCCATAACCTAGCTTCTCAACCATTTTGATTGCCATCTGCCTCCCCTCCCCCAAAAGGATTGAGGCTTTCCAAGGGGGAAAGCTTCTGGGAACTTGGGACAATTCCAGGTGGAAGGCCCAAAGCTCCACAGAAAGGGAATAACCTAATGAGCTCCCTGGTCCCATGGGAAGTTCAAAAGTATAGATGATGAAGGCTATGTATGATGTTTTATGACCTTGCACTTTGCACAGTCCTTGCCCAGATGAGGTACCAAAGAAGAGCTGACCCATATGTGAATCGCTTATTTTATGGGTCTAGACCGTGGTCAGAAGTCTCTGCACACTGCTTTTCTCCCCCCACAGCTTCTCACAGCTTTTAAACTTCTGCAGGCAAGGTGCCCGAGAGTCATTTGGTTCAGACTGGCGGGAAGGTGACTTTATTTTAAAGGGGGGAAAACCCAATCTCATTTGAGGGTAGGGATATATAGAAGAGACTGGATATCAAAAGCTGGGCAAGCCATCCGATCGCTTGACATCGTCTTAAAAATTTTTATTTTTAAAGTGTGTGTATGTGTGTATGTGTGTGTGTGTGAGGGAGAGAGAGAGAGAGAGAGAGAGAGAGAGAGAGAGAGAGAGAGAGAGAGAGAGAGAGAGAGAGAGAGAGAGAGAAAGGGTGCACGCTTGTAATCCCAGCACTCAGGGAGGCAGAGGCAGGTGGATCTCTGTGAGTCTGAGGCCAGCCTGCTCTACAAAGCGAGTCCAGGACAGGCACGGCTACACGGAGAAACTCTGTCTCAAAAAACAAACCAAAAAGAAAAAAAAAAAAGAATGCTGTAGATTTGAAATGGGAACGGCTGCCCCGGAGGCTCGCTTGTGGTAGTAGTCCCATTGTCACTTTCAGCTTTTTCATCTAATAATCCCCTGTGTCTCATAAAACATCTACTGGCTTGCCAGTGCCTTAGATGGGAGTTCCCCTCTCACCACTACCATCCAGGGTTTCCCAGTGTAGTTAGATCATGTGACTGACGCACCCTATTTAGTGATCATGTCTTGCGCATGTGGGGACTGTACTTCTGAGCTAAGTTGTGGGCTGTGCTTACATATCCTTGTTTGTTGGTATCTCCTTCCTTCCCTCCTTCCCTTCTCTTCCTTCTATGTCCCCTCCCCTTCCCCTTCTGTCCACTCTTCACTAACTTCTTGAGAAATGGAACATGAGAAATAAATGTAAATTTTTTTCATGACTTCAAATGCCCCGACCACATGACTGGACATAGATCTGCAGGTGGGAATGGCACCCTTGCTGCTGCTTTCTAGGGACACTCTTTAGATCTCAGATGCCGTTTCCCACGCCCCTCCCCCATGCCTTTATGCATGATGTGGACTCTCCCCACCCCTGGAGACATCCCCAGTCTCTTCCTCTTGGTGGCCTGACCTGAAGGTGTTGCGTCCTTGCTGTGGTACCTGTGATGAGTCCTTGTGGAAAATTTCTTAAGTTCTTTTGCAATTACCTACTTCCTTTCTGAATCCCTGGCTCTTCCTATGTTGGACCTCCCTGATACATCCTCTAATATTTTTTATCTCTTAAATACCTCATCTCTGTTTTTATCTGCCTTCAGGGAGACTTAGTCCATCTCTTTCCAACATGAATGTTTTCTTTTTAACCACAAAAACTTCCACTTGGCTGAGTTTTGTTGCAGAGCACCCTGCTCTTGGTTCAGGGGTGCAGAGGGTTTTTTTGTGGCTGATGCTGTTGTCACCCAGTGTGCTGGCTTAACTCTGGATAGCCTGCCCTATCCGTAGCTGCATGTTTCTTCTGGGGCTAGTTCTGTTTTCTTACAAATCTTCCCACCTCTCCTCTGCCTGGAAAAGAGGCACATACAGGGCTGCCACTGGCCCATGCAGTACACTTGTGCAATATCAGTAATGGAGTCCCTCTGGGCAGAAGCCACCAACCATACATATTTGGTTTAATAGGCAGAGGAAAGCTATTTTCTTTTTCTCTGAGCAGAGACTGTCCTCAGTATCAGCAGGAAGTTGCTCCTGCCTTGCTTAGTCTTCTGTACCTGGGTTGTGATTTTTCTTGTTCTCTATAGGAGGGGCCAGAGGCACAAGAGTGTCATCTTACCTTACCTTCACCATTCCAACTCACAAGCCCTTCTTAGGTGCCAAAATGGAAGGTTTCTCAGTGCTGCCCCCTGCAGGCACACGGTATGAGGACCCTTCCCCGCCTCTTTCTCAGTGGGCTCCCCTTCAGCTCTGTTTGGGTGGTGTCTGTGTGGCCTTTGGCCTGTCCTTCCCTGTCCACGACCGTGGAACTATTTCTCCTTTGCATTTATTTATTCCATCAGGTGAAATTAGTAAGCATATATGTTTTAGACACCATCTTTTGTTTAGTTTCTTTCCTTTTTGCTTTTGATTTTTTTGAGAGGCGGTCTTACTAAATAGTTCAGGTTGGCCTTGAACTCTTGATCCTCCTGCTCCATGCTGACCTCATTATGAATTTGTCTTGAGTGAATCTGCTGATGCTATGAGACATCAAGACCAGGAGAGCATCAGGCGCCACAACAAAGCTCTGTTGCAGCTCACGGCTTAGAGTGGTCCTCTGTCTTCCTTTCTAGTTCTGCCACCTGTTCCCACGGTCCACTTAGATCTCCGAAATCCTTAGAGACACGGTCTCTGTGGTTACATGGTTTCTAGCCGCGCTGTACCAGCCACCCAACTCCCGACTCCCATGTAGGGAACAGGTTGTCTATACTGGCACTTGCCAGATAGCAGATAAGGTCTCTACCAGTTGGTATCTGGAGTCTGGGCTGGATTTCCCCCTAAAAGCTTGTGGCTTCTCCTAGCTGTAAAAGGAACTGTTATGTGCCTGAGGTAATTGATATCTCGGAGGCTTACTGCCTCCTCCTTCTAACCTAGGCCTAGTCTTGGAAGCTTCTAGCCTCCCGACAATCTAATCTAGGCCTAGCATGTTTTCAGCCTCTGAGACCTACTATTTAATGAGGTCACCCTTTCTTGTTCTTACTGAGGTCTGGGCTGGCTGGTTCAACTCAGCTGTTGTGCCTCAAACTCCTCTCCCAGCTGACTTATTCAATCTGGCTTCTCTCTTGGCCTCTGAATTGCTCTGCTTGGCCTCAAACTAACTCCAGTAATCTTTTCTAATCTTCTGGCTCCTTCTCATTCTCTGGCTCATTCGTCTTTTCCTGTGTCTAGCTTGTTCTCTCTCTGCCACCTATTACTGTACCAGTAAAACTGCCTTCTCTCTCTCTCTCTCTCTCTCTCTCTCTCTCTCTCTCTCTCTCTCTCTCTCTCTCTCTCTCTTCTCTCTCTCTCTCTGCATTGCCCCTTTGGTAGCTTCCTTTTTGTCTCTCTTCTTGTGAGAGTTGGGCATATCCTATTCTGTCAAATTTTTCTCTGAGTCACCATATTTTCTGCTACCCAAATAGATATCACTTTCAAACATGGGTGCTTCCTTCTACAAACTAACTTTACTTTTATTGTTTGGGATTAAAGGTGTGTACGAGCACACCTGGAGCTAAGCTTTTCTTAACCTGAAACTTGCTCTATACCAGGCTGGCCTTGACCTCAGATCTGCTTGCCTCTGCCTCTTGGATCAAGGGCGTGTTTATATTCCAGCTAGTTCACACTAACCAAAAAGGTCTTTGAGTGTGATCTCTTGCCAGAGCAGCCATGTTCTGAATTAAAATTCCTCTACACTTTGCTGTTGATGACAGAGCCTCGGGGCTGCTGGACAGGCGTGACCTTGAGGAGAAATGTGCTCAAACACGATTCTCCAAGCCACGTGTTTCTCCACTGCTGAGCTCAGCCCAGCTCGAGCTGCGCTCACCTGAAATATAAGCCATGGCATTAAGAAGGCAAGGCTTCTCTAAGCCGTAGTCTGTTTAGTGGCCTTGGGGGCCACTTGAAGGTCTAACACTTTTTTTTCTTTTCTTTTTTTTTCTGAAGCAGTGTTTCTCTGTGCAGCCTTGGCTGTCCTAGATTCACTTTGTAGACCAAGTTAGCCTCGAACTCACAGCAATCCACCTGCCTCTGCCTCCCAAGTGCTGGGATTAAAGGCACGCGCCACCACTTCTGGCTGTCTAATGCCTTCTTTAGAGATGAAACTGAGGCAGGGGATCCTGAGTCTCTAGCTGCGATGCCAGTCCAGGCAATTCAGTAAGACGCTATCTCAGAACAAACAAACAGAAAACAAAAGTGAGGAAAGATGAACTCATTACCTCTCTAGCTGGTGATCTTCCCACTTAAGGTTTGTATACAACTCCAGCCAGCAACCCTTAGGGAGGCCTCGAACACTACTAGAGCACATCTCACCATCAGAAGTCAGCCAGTGAATTGAAGGGAGGGGCACCTTGGAGGACCATAATGAGCATGGCTTCCGTGGTGAGAGTTGGCATTTCTGTGGATGTCATTGGCTTGATGTCAATTCCTTTGATATGAGTTCATCTTTTCCTCAAACTCCAGAGGGCTGAGTGGATTCCAAGGTCCAGCCTCCCTCTCTGTCTTGCTTGAGACTTTGTCCTTAGGGATCATCTGCCTGGACTCCTGTTGAAGCAGGTGCAGCATCCAGGATCCATGCTGAGTAGCAGCTGAGGCCTCTAGCATATCGCCCCGGTGAAGCAGCTGTTCTTATGAACACATCCAGGATCAAGTGGCTGGACATTGTTGGTGCTGGCTTTTTCTCATTGGGTGAAAATTGCCATGGAGGTTTCCCTTTCGCCATTAGCCCATGTGAAACAGCCCAGAATGAGACAGAATGGCCTTTGTGGGCACTGCGCTTCCTTCCCTGACAGTCACTGGACTATGGCTTCTGCCAGCTTCTCTCTAGTCCCATTCTACCTTCAAGCTAGCTGCCCAGTCTTTTCCAAGACTTTTACAAGAGGAAGTGTTAAGCCATTGTATACTTGTAAACTCACTTGGCCCAGCCAACAGTCCAATGAAGTATTTTCTTCTGTGAGGATCAAAAACACTGTACAGAAAATAAGGTGGTCACAGCTTAGAGCCAGCTAGCTCTGACTTTTGTGATGAACTTTGCTGCTTAGAAAAACAAAGTGAGGCAGGTGTCATGGCGCATGCTTTTAATCCCAGCACTCAAGAGGCAGAGACAGGTGGATCGCTGTGAGTTTGAGGCCAGCCTGGTCTACAAAGCGAGTCCAGGACTGCCAAGATAACATAGAGAAACCCTATCTTGAAAAACAAAACAAAAGCAAAGTGATGGGGCTGCAGAGATGGCTCAGAGGTTAAGAGCACCAACTGTTCTTCCAGAGGTTCTGAGTTCAATTCCCAGCAACCACATGGTGGCTCACAACCATCTAGAATAGGATCGGGTGCCCTCTTTTGCCATGCAGGCCTATGTAGGCAGAGCACTGTGTACTAAATAAATAAATAAACAAACAAACAAACAAGCAAAATGATAACCCGAGGACTGGAAGAAACTGACTCTGGGACACCAGTCTATGTGGGGGTTGAGGGTCAGCCCTTACCAGTATAGCCTACCCTTCCCCCAGTGTCTTCACACCAAGTTTCTGTAGGCTTTGACCCAAGCTGTGCCATAACTGCTTAAATCCCCAAGGAGCACATGAAATCCATGGCTAACGTACAACTGCAAATTTACAACCACCACAGCAAAAACACCATCCAAAAGCAACACAGGCGTCCCCTGGGAACTTCAGTCAACACCAGGTCCCACCCTCAACTGCTCCCCATCTCCACTTCCAACACATGCTTCTCAGAGAAAGAAGTCAGGCTCTCTCCTTCAAACGTGAACCTAGAGAAAGAAGGGCTAAAAAGAGCGTAGTGGAAAATAAGGATTGGCAGCCAGCCATGGCGGTTCACACCCACAATCCTAGCCCTGAGGAGTCTGGGACTAGAAGGTTGGGAGCCTGGACTGAGGAGTGAAATCCTATCTCAACAAAACAAAAGAAATCTGAACAATGCCCCGCACCCCCAAATATATGCAAAATAAACTTTAAAAAGATTTTATTTTTGCTATGTGTGCGAATGTTTTGCCTGCATGTTTATATTTGTTCTATGTGTACAGTGCCCTTGGAGTTCAGGATCGGGTGTTGGAACCCCTGGAACTGGAGTTACAGTAGATTTTTAGCCACCTTGTGGGTGCTGAGAGCCAAACCCAGGTTGTCTGTGAGAGCAGCCAGTGCTCTTAATCACTGGACCATTTCTGGAACCCTGTAAAACTTTTTAAAGTGTTAAAATGGGTGGAAGACTGTAAATACCTTGGATCAATTTATAACCAACCTATTACATGAGAATCCTTTTTCTTTCAAGTTTAAAAATCATGAATTTTGCTTTGTTACTAAAAAAAAAAAAAAAAAGAAATAGAAATAGAAAAATCTCACTTGTTTTAGCGAATACTTTTTTCCAGGACATCAAAAGTCAATAGGAACTAAGACTTCAGGCTGTGCGTGAAAGGGCAGCCATAAAATGCCTGTGCTCTCTAATGCCATGTGAGGACTAAAACAAGTATTAAAGGCAAGTTGTGGAATTCCTGAGTTTAAGGCAGCCCTTGCCTGGGACTCACACCCTAGCTTTGCCACAGGCAGCTTGGATAATGCGCTTCTCTCTCTGGCTGGAAGGTTGGAGGACTGGAAACAAAAGCTCTCTCCTGCTTTAAAGCTTCAGGCTCAGCAAGGCATCTCTGTTTGTTTTCATCTCAGTGAGCGGCCTGTTCGCTTCATAAATGCATTTGTATAAATGAATGGAGACTGCTGTCTGGTTCGGTGTCTGAGAAAGGTGCCTTGGGGAGAAGTTTCGTCAGAAAGGGATAGCCTGACTATTGCAGGGTTTGGGGTAGAACCCTGGGGGCTCTAAGTCTGCACCTCATACAGTTTTCCATGGGGAGGGGCGGGTTCTTTGAAATTCAAAACTTGAGCTATAGGGATAATTAGCTATAGGCAATTTCTAGGGATCTTTCCATCACTCCCAGCCTTTTCCTCTTAGGCTAGCAAAGAGAGCTGCATAGAGCATCCCCAGGAAGAGATTGGTATGGAGGAGGCATCTACAGTGAAGGGTGCACCTGCCTTCTGCCTTTGAAAATGGACCCTAAGATCCTACCTGCATTATTTACTTTTGTGCTGATAACATCAGCCAATGACAAATAGAAAAATGTCCTGCCCTCCCAAGTACTCTTGGGACAGGTGGTTAGACTTGGAGACAGGACTGTGTTCAGGGTATAACCCCCTGAATGCTAATCGGGATTTCATTTTTTTTCAGGGCCTGAGATATAGTTAACAGATTTAATGTTTTCTTAATGGCACGGTGGAGGACCTCATGGCTTGTGCCTGAAAGTTGCAGAACAGTCGGGGACAAAAGCAAAATGTTATTTTGTGGTACAAGGATTATTTTGCCTATTTTGTGTGCATAGCTATAGCTTTATGAAAACCAAGGGAGCTTTGTTTTTAAAAAAAAATGCTGTACGGATGTGCACTCTTATTTATTGATTATTGTAAATGAAGATATAAATGGATATTTGCATAATTTATACCTATGAGAAAGCCCCTGGAGTATTTGTTACTTGACTGTTTTCTATCATGGAACATTGGGCCTGGTGCTATGGTGAATGACCTTGTGAAATCATGTGTATTCTTAAGAAAAATTTTCATTATAAATTTCTTGAACTGATCACCTTTCTGCTAATTCCTTTGTGCATGTGCACGGGTGCGTGTGTGTGTGTGTGTGTGTGTGTGTGTGTGTGTGTGTGTGTATGAGAGAGAGAGAGATCTCACCAACCAGAAATGACAGTCCTTCCCTCCTTTCTTCTTTTTTTTTCTTTCTTAAACTTATTTTAATTTTATTTTATGTGCATTTATGTTTTGCCTCTATGTATATCTACGTAAGGATGTCATATCTTGGAGTTACAAACAGTTCTGAGCTGTCATATGAGTGCTGGGAATTGAACCCTAGTCCTCTGGAAGAGCTGTCGGTGCTCTTAACTGCTCAGCCATCTCTCCAGCCCCCGTCCTTTCTTTCTTAAAGTGGTACTTCCACCATCGGCCTTCACAGGGAATATGCTCTTCCTGGCCTATGTCCACTTGCCTTGTGTCTTTTTGAGCAAAGTCCCAAGAAGGAATGACAACAGGATATCATCACGAGGGTCTGCAGGAGGCTGGTTCTCAGACTTCTGTGGGACACCATAGTCCTTGGATGCACAGGTTGAAAATACAGAGATGTGACACACATCCGTCTTATACTTCAGTCACTCAGGCTTACTGAAGATATTTACTGGTACATGTGTGCTTATGCAAACAGTTGTCATATTGTTTATGGAATCGTGGCAGGAAGATAGTCTGTCCCTGCTATGTGAAGTACAGATTCGTGTGTGTGTGTGTGTGTGTGTGTGTGTGTGTGTGTGTGTGTATACAGTTTTTTTTTTTTACCCTAGTTGGTCAAATCCTCAGATTTGGAGCCCTCAAATGCACAGTTGTGTGGCTCAGAGCTAGACTGCTGGGCTTGCATTCCTGGCCCCTTTTCATTAACCAGCTTTACTATGATCTATAGTAAGCTGTAATAGCCTGATTAGTCAGTGCACACCTTTATTCCTAGTACTCGGGAGGCAGAGGCAGGCGGATCTCTGTGAGTTCGAGGCCAGCCTGGACTACAAAGCAAGTCCAGGAGCTAAGGCCTCACAGAGAAACCCTGGCTCGAAAAGCCAAACAAACAAACAAGCAAACAAAACAAAACAAAAACCACTCAACAAACCAAACCAAACCAAAAACAAAACTTGGACCCTCAGAGTCAGCAAGGAGCACTTTAACTGGGGAGCCATCTCATCAGTCCCACATAAATTATAATTTGGGTGTCATGACCCTTCACCAGCCTCTTTGATGCTGCACAGAGCTTGCTCCTAGTTTGAGTGAAGAAAGAAGACACAACAGATGGGGGTGCTGTGTTAAGGAGAGGGGAGAGTGGGAGACACCTTAGAAAGACAATGCTGTACACAAGAGCAATAGAGCCAGAATCCGGCTAGGCGTAATGCTGTTTCTATTTGGCAGTAAGTCTTGCTGTGGGCAGGAAGGTCATGCCATGGGAAACTGCAGGTGTAAAGATATGGTGGCATTTTTCTCTCGAGTAACTGCTGTTATTTTTTTTAGAATTAATTTCATCTGCGTTTGACAGGAAACTCAAATGTTGGTGGTTTAAACCACCTATGGAGAGTTCTGGAAAGGGCTGGAGAAGTACCTCAGTTGATAGAGTACTTACCCACAACCTCCTGGGTTTGATCCCCAGCACTGTATCAACAAGCATAAGGGTCATGCCTATAAATCCAGCACTTGGGAGGTACAGACAGCAGAGTCAGAAGTTCAAGGTCATCTTTAGCTATATAGTGAGTTCAAGGCCAGCCTGGAATGCATGACACTTTGTCTTCAAACAAACAAACCAACAACAACAACACATGGCGATGGCTCAGTTGGTGAAGTGCCTGCTGGGTAAGCAGGAACACCCACGTTTGGATCTCCAGCTCCAGGAAAGGCCAGCATGGCTGCCCACATTTGTAATCCTAGCTCTGGGGGTTGGGTAGGGGGCATGAACAGAGAGAGATAGCTGTATCTCCTGAGCTCATTGGCCAGCCAATCTAGCCAATCAGTGAGTGAGCTCTGGGTTCAGTGAGAGACACTGGATGTCAACTTCCGGCCTCTACATTGCAGGCACACACATGTGCACATGAACTTGCACTACACATAGACATAGAAAAAGAAGGAAAAATACAGTAGCTGACCTGTCCTGAGAAGAACTTTTATCCCGACTTGATTCACAAACACAAGACAGAGCTAACTGGAAGTGGTGTGAACTTTTGAAAGCTCAAAGCCCACCACTCCCAGTGACACACCTCCTCACATGGGGCCACACCTCATAGGCTTTACCAAACATTTCCACCAACTGAAGACCAGGCATCCAAACGTAGGAGCCCATGGGGCCATTGTCATTCAAACCACCAGAACATGGAAGATTTATTTTTACTCAGAGTCTCAGAGGAGTCAGTCTCTAGCTACATGGCTCTGTTGCTGTGACCAGAAGCAAGTCTGAGCATCATGGTGATCATGTGTTGGCAAAGCAGTTCACTTCATGTGAACAGGAAGTAGAGAGCATTTCTGGGGAGCAAGGTGGGAACAGGGGAAGGCACAGACATATTCCTCAAAGGCACAGCCCGGTGACCTAATTCCTCCAGTGAGGCCCTACCTCCTGGCATTTCCACACCTAGTAATGCCACCAATTGTAAATCAACCAATAGATTAATCCATTGATGAAATCAGAGCCTTCATGATCCATCCTTATTCCAAAAGCCACATCTATGACCACTATTTTCTCTGGGGACCATGCCTTCAATACATGAATTTGGGGGGAATAGATACTTTAGCCATAATAAGAAGTATAGTTTGGCACAGCATCCTGGGTGGTGCTTGCCTTGGTTCTAACGGTCAGGGGTTGGGCCAGCTGTGTCAGCTGGCTCCCTCAGCACACTGGCCTTCTGGTTGGGCTTGGTGACAGGTCAGAAGGAGGTCAAGTCTACCTTCCCCCTGATGGAGCACTTCAAGCATCTCGGCAAGTGTTGGGCACTCTCCCAGATGCCAGGTGACACATCACACAATCCCGACCCTTCAAATGGTGGCTGTTGCACCCTCCCACAAGAGGCAAAGATTAGAAGAAATGTTTGAGATGAAGGGACCTCACTGAAATAAAACTCCTCTGAGGCTCCAGGAATTTCCTGGCACTTTAATGTTAATGTGCTTTCGGAAGCCCCTTCAGGTAGCCCCACCAGAACATGGTGACCCAAGAGGTTGAAGCCGATCTTGAGAAGGCCTTGCAGAGGCTCCCATGAGAAAGCTGGCTACCAGGTGCACGGAAGGAGACTACAGGAGCCTACAATGCCCTAGCTCAGCAGTCAGCTCAGAATCTCAGGGACCTCAGAACAACTTTAGCTTTCCCAAGGCCAGTTCCCATCCCCCTTGCCCCATTCCCACTGTGTGCTCTAAAATGAGCCTCATGGAAGTGACTCAGGTGTCAGTAAAATGGTGCCATCCTGTCTGTCCACCTTGAAGTTCCTTTTTCCTGGAGCTCAACCCTTTCCCCCACCCACTAGTCTTCCTTCCTGGACTTTACTGTGCCACCGCCACAACAGATCTGGGAAACATCCCTGGCGGCCTTGGGTTTTCTAGCCTGACAGCAGCTTTTCTCCTGGGCCACCCTCTCTAGTGTGTACCCTGGCCTAACAAAAAGGGCTGCAAAAAGGCAGCAAGGAAGCCACAAGCCAACAGTTACAGAACCCTTGTGTGGGGTCATCCAGTCTTGCTGGGTTGGAGAATGGCCTATTGTGGTGACCAGAGAAAGTGTATGTGTGTGTGTGTGGTCATGTGATAGTATTTACACCTTGGATGCCATACTGCAGGTGGTTGTTTGCTAAAAACTGCGTGCTCTGTCTCTGAGGATTGTGGGAAGATTCCAGATGACATACGTGAGGTGATAACCATCTGAGGTGAGAGCTTAGCTGGGAGCCTGGGCTGGATCTGGGCCCTTCTAGTGTGTGTGTGTGTGTGTGTGTGTGTGTGTGTGTGTGTGTGTGTATCCCCCCAATTGATAGCCATTCACAGGGTCATTGTCATATTGTATGTATCCCCCCCAATTGATAGGCGTTCACGGGGTCATTGTCATTCAAATCATATTGTGTCACAAAGGCATAAAGCACTTACATGCTGGTCCTTCAGTGTCATGCCCTCCCCACCCCTATTCCCGGTGTGACACACAGGGCAATGTGTTCAGGGCTCTTGCAGTGTTTGTGGCATTGGGAGAATTCTGATTTGGCTTGGTTCTGTCTGGTACTCTGCTGGTCCTGGAAGATGCCACTGTGGAACAGCTGGCCAAATTCTCTTGGAAGCCTTGGCATCAGTGTCTCCCCCTGGCAGAAAGGGTTCTTCAAGTAGTGAGGAAACCCACTGTCTAGGGCTGTGGTCAGAAGACGGCTCACACTGTCCTGGTCTAGTCTTTTACAGTTTTCCCACTACAGTTTCCTCAAGAAATCAGGAGGCCCAGAAAGTGGGCACAGGCCTGCCCTGCTGTCTGTCTTCTCCAGAGTGTGCTGTTGCAAGAAAGCCTCTCCTCTCCAGCCTCTTCACTCTCCACCACCACAACCAGAATCAGTAGCAAATGGCTGTTTAAATAGCTACACCACCAGTCAGATAAGAAATAGGGAATCTCTCCGACCCTTACAGGGCCATCAGAACAAACCGGAGGGCTGTTTGCTAGTATCCTGCCCCCCCACCCCTGCCCACTGAGAGCAAACTGGGGATGGGCAGCTGAGGCAGGGACTTGGAGAAGTGACTTAGCCATCATATTCAGTTTAATTAATAATCACTCTGGTCGAAACTGCACTTTTCATTTGGAATGTGGCGAGCGTACGTTGGTCCCGTAAGTGCCTCCTAAAATGGAATTTTGCTGCTCTGACAGACAGAAAGACCTTTTTCTTTAAGCCCCTCACCCATCTAGATTGGGAAGCCTGAGTTTGATGTTTCAAGAACCCCTTGCCAATCAAGTAGTTTCAAGATATTAGTATTTTATGTGTTTGAGTGTTTTTGTCTGTGTGTATGTCTGTGTGTACCATGTGCATGCATAATGCCCACAGAGGCAAGAAAGTTGTGTCAAATCCCCTGGAGCTGGAGTTACATATGGTTGTGAGCCACCATGTGGCTGTTGGGAATCAAACCCAGGTCCTCTGTAGCAGCGGCCAGTGCTTTAACCACTGAGCCACCTCTCCAGCCTGCTGAGCAACATTCTATTTATTTGCTGTCTACATTCTCTTACTGTTTGTCTGTTCATATTCAGTAACTGGGTTTACATTGCTAAGTTTAAAAAAATTAATAATACATATTACAGAGACCAGTCATTTTTTAGGATAGGCATTTGGAAAACATCCTTTCCAAATTTGTGGCTTGTCTTTTGATTTCTTAGCAGTGTCTTTTTCAGATGATGGAAGTCTTAAATTTGGAGATATTTGATCTATTAATTTTCTTTGGCTTAAATATTTTTTTTCCTATCTGAGAAGTATTTGTCTGCACCAAGTCTGAATCTATTTTTCGGCACTGTTTTAGTTAGAAGTAGTATCCTTTTGGGTTTTATATTTTTGTCTGATACATTCAGTTTAGTTTTTGTACATATGCATTTTTTTTTTTGCATATTAGAAACTGTAACTGCTAATTCTGTCACTTGGTTCTAGAATTAACTAGCATCTCTGATGGCATTTCCTGGAAGGACTAATAGGGAAGATGACCCTCCCCTAGAGTGGGCAGTGCTTTGTGGCAGTGGGCCAGCCTTTGCCCTTTGCCGGTGAGGGCCTGGGCCCTGTTGAGGAACAGCTGCCATCAAGACATCCTAAAGCTATGTCATTAACAAGGAATGGTTTTGACAAAAGGACAAGTGTGTAGAAGGATGGAAGGGTATAGCACATCCATTCAAAAACCCAGTTGTTTGTGTTTAAGATGTCAGTGGAGCTCCAACCATTGGTACGGAGTACTTAGCTATCTTTGTTAGAGTCCTGAAGAGAAACAGAACTGACCCAATGATTGTTTATTAGAAGGGGCTTCATCAGATTGGCTGAAAGGAGACAGGGTTGGCAGTCTAGCAATGGCTGGCTGGGAGCCTAAGAATCCAGGAGCTGCTCAACCCGTGAGCTTGGACGCTGCAAAAGTCCTCGACTTGGTTCTGAAGTCCAGGAGGATTTCTGAAGAGCCACAGGTCTTCAGTCAGCTTCAGAAGCCGACATCAGCAGAGGGTGGCACATACAGAAGGTGGCTATTGTGACATTGCAGCTGCTTAGATTCTAATAGGAGTCTGGGGAGAACTGACATTTGTGCAAGGCTGAGTCTCTGCTCCATGAACATGGTACACCTCTCCATTTATTTCACCGTCACTTTCTCTTATCCACGTTTTCTAACCCCCAGCTTATAACTCTTACAGGATCATTAGATTTTACTCAAAGTAATTTTTAGTTGTAGGTGCTTTAGACAAAAACAAACTGATTTTTTGCTTCCATACTGCAGCAGTCATCAGACTTGTGACTTCCAAGGGTGTGGAGTTTGCTGTCTGCCAGAAAGCAAGTAATCCTTCAGTGGATGCCAGGTCTCGCTTCTAATCCTGCTCATTTCTGACGTTATCAGCTCAGTAGAAGCATCTGACCCAAGACTGTCAATTATAAGGTTGTTGCTAAGCAACCAATTACAAATTGGTATTCCTATAAAGTCACTAGAACAGCTCCCAGAATTCAGGGAAATCTATAAAGAGAATTGCAAGGTATAAAAAAGGAGGCATGAACCTTCCATGCCCTCTCAAAGATGCACCTCTTCAGGAACCTCCAGATGGCTCTATCTGGAAGCCTCCAAAGTCTTTTACATTTCTTACGGAGGCTTCAGTGCATAAATGCTGGGTGATCAACTTGAGCTCCACCCTTTGGGGAGGCTGGAAGTTCCATCCTTCTAACCCTGGCAGTGGCTACCTGACGCTATAGACTGCCAGCTGCCAGTTACTTCATTAGCATACAAAGGCATCCTTCTGAAGGTTCCGGGAATTGTATGAGTTATATGCCAGGGAACAGGAAGCGCACACACACACACACACATACACACACACACACACACGAGAGAGAGAGGGGGGAGTGAAACAGACACACAGAGAGAGAGAGAGACAGAGAGAGACACAGAGAGAAACAGAGAGAGAGAGAAACAGAAACATAATAATGCAATATCACAGACGCCATTGTATGACACTTATAACATGAAATTTCAATTACTTATATCATAGAAATACAATTATTTTCATATATTAGCCTCATATGCAGTGACCTTGGCAAAGTCATATGAGTTTAAGTGGCTCTTTTGCAGCTTTTCAAAAATAGCTTTACTTTTCCTTGTTTTGTATTTTCACTTTTTATTTGAAAGTAACTCTAAATCTAGCAATGGCAGGAATGTGCAAAGACCTGTCCTATGCCTTCCTTTCTCAGTCTCACTCACTCTCATCAGCCAGACCTATACTGTTTTTGGGACAAACAGGGATCACACATTTTATTTAGTTTTCACTTGCCTTCAGTCTTCTTAAGTTTGAAACCATTTAAAATTTATTTTATTATTTGCACATGTGCATGTGCGCACATTTGGAGATTGGAGGGCAATTTCCATGTCCTGGGGACCAAACTTAGGTTGTCAGCTTTAGCTGCAAGGCCTCTTACCTGCTGAGCCAGCTTGCCACTCCTCTGAAATCATTTAGGCTCTTCTATGATTACCACATCTTAAGAATTTTGACTACTTTAAAATTTGGGTCTGTCTGGTGGTTCTAGAGTGCATCCGGGAAATGCATTTTTGGCAGAAACACTACCAGTGTGGTGCTGTGGTCATCGCTGGCGACACTAATGACAGAAGATGGATCTGAAAGACCCTGGAGCTTATACCCCTTCCTCTTTGGTGAGAGAGCTGACTTCTGGCTGAGGTGAACAAAGCAGGACTGTGGAGAGACAAGACCCTGGACCAATATGTACATCCCTGGTAGGCAAGGCTGTGTCCAGGGCTTCTTACGGACAGACCTTGGCCCTTGGCATGCATAGTCTTTAAAGTGTTACATAGAGTTTTTTTTTGTTTTGTTTTTGTTTAATAGTAAGAGAAACTAGGAACCCAGTTAGACTAACAAAAGCATGTAACAATGCCCATCTTGGGCTGTGGTTGTTTGCTGCACATCCAGCTGCTGGCCAAAGCAGACACTGTCCTGCTGGGACTTTGGCCATGAGGCATACACATCTGTGCTCTGCCCACACTGCATAATAATGAAGGCTGGGGTCTGCACGCACTCTGTCACTCTCTGAAGGAGCATTTCCCCTCTGAACCTCTGCCATAGCTGTACTTACAACTTGACACTTAGACATTATGCTGACAAGACGGAGGATGTGACTCTAGTGGGCTATGTCTGTGATGCCTTCCCATGACAGCTGACTCCATCTGGGTGAGATGGCATCTGCTAGATTGCTCTTTTGTAAAGTTATCACTTTTCAAAGGATTAACAGGGAGATGCTTTGGATCTCTGTTAACATCTCTCATGCCTTGTTCAATGTCTATCCACCACAGTTAGTAAACACAATTGCCAAATGGTGATCATCGTTCCCCTGCCCCCACTACTTCTTCTCGACTTATTCTGTGGTAAAGAAAAGCTCTCCCTCTCCTCCTCAATTATTGTTATCATTTTTTAAAATCAGCGCGGACTCATGAATTTCTGAGGGAAAAGAAAAGTTAGCTCACAGAAAACGCATGGCACATGGTTCTGTACCATCGATTAATGTGGCTTGAAGTATCAGTTCTGAGATTCCTGGAGATCCAAACAAAATGTGAAATGCTATCCCTAAGTTTTCATATCCCCAGATTGAAAACAAACTGGCAGCTAGAGCAGGAACAGACAGACCGCTGGAATGGAGACGTGCAGAACCCAGACAGTCTACAAACAGCGCGATTGTGTAGGTGTCTGGGGGGAAATCGCTGGGAGTCATGCCTCACCCCATATACTGGGTCAGTTCTCAGTGGTCCAAGGCTGAACTGCCAACACTCACAGCCTGCTGCACGCCTGTAACAGAGACCCGAATTATAGCAAGCCCAAGGGCTCTTTCACATTGCTACAGACAACTGTTCTCTGTGTTTATGTCTTATATTAAAAACAAGATACAGCAAATGTGTACTGAACACTAGGTTTTTTTTTTTTTCAAGACAAGTTGGAAGCGTGAACAAAAAACAATAGGTTGTTGTTTGGGGCAAGAGAATAGGTATGGGGGAAGAGACTGTTCTTTACTGTTTATTTTTTTCTGCTGTTGTTGATCATAGTCCTGGATGATTCATCTTGAATGCTAAAATCCTGAATACTGAAAAACTCAAAGATTATTATGGGACAACTTTAAGACACCCCTCCCCCACACACACACACACTGAGCAGGGTGTATGGAAAGCACTTTCCTGGCATTCCTGAGGCCCCGACTTCAATGACCAGCAGCCCTGAATTCACAGCTCTGAAACACGAGGCCCACATGTGTAAAAAGGGGAGGGGAGGGGGAGGGAGATCATAGGGGGAGGGGGAGGATAGGGATATAAACGAGGACCAGAACACCGAATTGTGGGGAAGAAATTGGTGCAGTTTTGATTTATTGTTTGTTGGTGAGAGTCTTTCCAGAGGCGGCTAGGATGGGTTGGGAGGACCAGGTGGGAAGAATCTCTTCTGAAGCTGTGTTTCTGAGAGGAAGTGTTCTGAAGAGCTGGACACTGTCCACCTGCAAGCATGACCCTTTGTGGATACAGATAGATGATATATACATATAACACACACACACACACACACATACACCCAGAGCTTTGGCAGGTAGCTCAGGCTGGCCTTGGTCTGTGATTTTGCTATTTCAACCTCCTCCTCATGCTGAGATGATCCAAACCCATTTTGTTTTTGAAAGACAGAGGCGGGGTGGTGGTGGTGGTGGTGGTGGTGGCGGCGGCACATGCCTTTAATTAGAACTCGGGAGACAGACGAAGGTGGATCGCTATGAGTTCGAAGCCAGTATGGTCTACAGAATGAGCTCCAGGACAGTCAAGGCTACACAGAGAAGGCTACATCTATCTCAAAAAAACAAACCAAACCAGACAACCATCCCATCCCTACCCCTGTTTAAAAAAAAAAAAAAGATAGATGGACCATATTGCCTCCTAGCTATTTTAAACAATAAAGTTGGAAACATCCGCTAATGGGCAAGCCCAGTTGGTCTTTTAAAAAGGTATCTTTATTTTTGTGCTGTGTGCCTGTTTGGGGTGGGGTGGGGTGGCGGAGTGTGTGCAACAGTATGTGTATGGAGGTAAGAGGATAACTTTGAGGAGTCACTTCCGTTTCCACCTTTATATGGGTCTGGAGATTTGAATTCACGTTGTCAGGCTTGTCCGGCAAGCACCTTTACCTGCTGAACCATCTTGCTGGCTTTGAGCTTGTCCTGGAAGGGCAACAGGAACAAACATGTTTTATCCACCCACATTTCTGCTGCCAGGGTACCTCAGTGCATCCGTAACTTTTTTTTTTTCCGAGACAGGGTTTTTCTGTGTAGCCTTGGCTGTCCTGGACTCACTTTGTAGACCAGGCTGGCCTCGAACTCACAGAGATCCGCCTGCCTCTGCCTCCCGGGTGTTGGGATTAAAGGTGTGTGCTACCACGCCCGGCTACATCCCTAACTTTTATCAGAGTTCATTCTGCTTATCAAGGCCCTCTTTTAAAAACCTTTTATATCTCCACTGGGAGACCTATTGCCCACTGTGCTTTAATATATTAAGAAACATCATTTTGTAAATGTGGCCAGGCCAAACCATCTCATTTCCTGATTTACCCACGGTATTCTGGTTAACGGTCGAGCCAATTCATGATAAATACATGACCAAAATTTGGGCACAGGACTGAATAGACATCTCAGCTCAGAAGACAGCATAAGACTCAAATCTGAGACGCTCACATCCTAGCTGCAGTTAATTAGTGGAGGGCTTACTCCAGATTCTTCCTCTTTCCAGATTCTTCTTCTTTAAAAGGGGAAGCACGGGGCTGGAGAGATGGCTCAGAGGTTAAGAGCACGGACTGTTCTTCCAGAGGTCCTGAGTTCAATTCCCAGCAACCACACAGTGGTTCACAACCATCTAGAATGTGATCTGATGCCCTCTTTTGGCCTGCAGGTGTACATGCAGGCAGAGCACTATATACATAATAGTAAATAAATAAATCTTTAAAAAAATAATAAAATGAGAAGCACACAAGGCCTGTGCACCTTAAATCAGTGCTAGGACTCTTTCACCCGGGTCACCTAAGACCACTGGAAAACACAGATGTTGAACCTTATAGTGCACAACAGTAACAAAGTTATAGTTATTAAGTAGTAACGGAAATAATTTTATAATTGGGGGCTCACCACAACTTGAGCTGTATTAAAGGGTCTCAGCATTAGGAAGGCTGAGGAGGCACTGCCTTAGAGGACGGACCAAGGGGCTGGAGAGTGGAGAGCTGGCTCGGAGGACAGGAGCCTCATGTTGTGAAATCATGAGAACCCTAGCCCAAGCCATGCACCTCAAATATACCCACTAACACACAAATAAACGAACACATGAAGGCGTGGTGGCACACACCTTTAAAACCCAACAACTGTGAGGCAGAGACAGTTGGATCTCTGAGTTCGAGGCCAGCCTGGTTATAGCGAGACCTGGTAATAACAGTAATAAAAGAACGAAACAAACGACACTAGTATTTATTCTAATAAAGAAATCACTTCAACCGATGACTTTACAGACTTTACCTTAATTCAGAGAGGTAACAACCACCACTTGGGACTGGTGGCCACTCTGCTGAACACTGAGAAGATGGACAGCGGCCAGTAATCGCTTCCAGGGCAGAGAGAAGTCTGGGGCTGGTACTAACCACCCCTCACCTGGAGTACAGCCGTCTATCGGGGTCACCTGGAGTACAGCCGTCTATCGGGGCGGGATCTTTTTGAAGAGATGATTACACGGGGTCCGGGAGGGTCCAGCACTAATAGGGTTTTTCTTAAAGTCCTCCTCTTTACTCCTTTGAACTCAAAGGAGGAGCGGTGATACCCCAGACCTATAAAACCAAGACTCCCGTACATCGAAGACATTTTCTAGTTGTCCAAGTTGGCCTCGAGGGCTGGCCACAGGGCCCAGTTCTGATGACCCTAAGAGAGGTGCAGGGGGGCTTGCAGAAGGGGGCGATAGGTCCGCGAGGGTGCCGACGTCAAGGAGGGAGAGTCCCTAGAGCCCGCAGGCTATTCTAGACCAAGCCCGGCCTGCGTGGCACGGGCGGCGCTTACAGCACTCCGAGCTGACCATCACACTGAGCAACACTGCTCAGTCTTCGCGTTGGGCCCGCAGACGCCAACTCGGTCCCACTCCGATGTCTCCCAGCTCCTGAGTGGTTAGCGGACCGGGATTAACCTTTCACCTCCGCGCTCTGTCCAATCACAGGGCGGCTTTCATGCGGCCGCCGGGCCGAGCAAGCGAAGGGGGGCGCGGAACGGCGGCGCGACGCCGGTGGGATTCTCCAAGCCGCTGTGCGCCGTCGCCGCGGGCCGAGCGCGGGCTGCGGGCGAGCAGGGCGCTGCGCAGTCTCCGCAGGCGCGGGCGGGAGGGGGTCGGGGCGCGGCGCGGTGCGGCGCGGGCGGCTCCGGGCCCAGGTGAATGGAGTAACGTGACAGCGGGAACGAGGCGACGGCGAGCGGCAGGAAATGGCGGCGGCGGCGGCGGCGCCGGGCGGCACCGGGAGGCCTGGGCTGTGACGCGCGCGCCGGAGCGGGGGTCCGATGGTTCTGGAAGGCCCGCGGCGCCCAGTGCTGCAGGTGAGGCGGGCTCCCGCTGGGCCGCTTTGTGTCCGGGCCCGGGCGGGGGTGGGGATGGCAGTGCCCGGCCCGCCTCTTGCGCGAGGCCCGCGCGGGCGCCAGGAGCAGGCCGCGACGCTGAGCCCGGGCGGGTGACGGTCCACGCGGGCATCGGGCATCCGGGGACCCCGAGCCAGGGCCTCTCCGTGCCCCCGCCTTGGGAGGAGCGGGCTTTGACAGGTCCTGTTCCACCTTCGAAGCCTGGGCGAAGACAGGAGGTGTCCATGCGGGCCGGCATCCCGGGAGCGACCCGGGCCTGCCGAATGGCGCAGGACCCCCTGGACGCTTCCGGGGATCAGGAGGGGGACAAGGCCTCGGCGAGGTGCGGGCTGGAACCCTGGGAAGGACTGGACTGTTGTGTGTTTATTGGCAGGTGACCAGGCCTGGCCCCAGGGGGGTGGGTGGCCTAGGCCATCTTTCTTTGCTTCTTCCCCTCCTCAGATCGTTGTGTTTGGACCCTGTTGTAGGAGCCTTCCTTGCTTGAAGAGGCTTTCATTAGGTGTGCATTTCCAACTAGTACATCAGATTAGTGTGGGCTGCCTAGCAGAGCCGAGCTGCCCTTGTCACTTTGTGTGCATGACAGAACCAGTGTCCTTAAGATTTGCCTAAAGGAGTCGTTGATCCATAGCCCTTGCTTTTGTGAGCAGAGTTGTGGTTAAATAATACTGTCATGTCCCAAGTATGATGATCAAGTGGTGAAAACCTTCATCTGAGGAAAGAGAATTACTTGGGAGTTCGCTCCTGCCTGAGTTTCTGAATCTCTGCAAGTCCTGATTGTCAGTTTTCTGAGGAGCTGCACTATCAGTAGAAAAGGGCGCAAGTTAAGAGTTGAGCAACTTGGGAAATGTGTTTGAAGCTTGCTGTAAAATACATCCACTAAGTTGGAAATTCGTTGGTATAAATGCTTTCTAAGTAAAATGTCCATTTTAACCAAAGGCTCAGAAATTTACTAAAAGGTGAATTCTGGGTGAGGCTTGTAGCGAACAGTAGTTTTGATATCTTTGGAAACTGAGTTCTGGAATAATCTGTTCCATCAAGTGTCTCTCAGGCTACCTGTGGCACATGCCGTGCACATGCTCATGAGTGGAGTGTATTTCATAGAACTGTAGGCACCAAGAGTTGCTTTTCTGTTTTGTTTTTCGAGACAAAGTTTTTCTGTGCAGCCTTGGCTGTCCTGAACTTGCTTTGTAGACCAGGCTGGCCTCCAACTCACAGAGATCCGCCTGCCTCTGCCTCTCAAGTGCTAGGATTAAAGGCGTGTGCCACCACTGCCCTGCTAAGGGTTGCTTTTAATGATCAGTGTAGTAGCCTAAGTTTGTGAATTTACTTCTGGCTCCAAAAGATGACTCGGTTGGCTTTAATTGGGTGATAAAAGACTTTGCAACCACTTTAGTAATGTTTCTCTTTATGTACTGTGTTTGGCAGTATCTCTGGGTGGAGCTGTACAGCTAGGTTGTTGCCTCTTGAGCTTTCTTGTTTTGGTGTAGCTCATGTCTGTCTTCCTTGAACTGGGGATGCTTCTGCCTCAACCCCTGGGGTCGTGGGGTTATAGGTATGTACCACCAGCCCTGACTTTCTCGGTTCTGATTGGATAGTGATTTTGTGGTCATATATAATGAGTGAGTAGTGTTTAGGTGTGGCTCTGCTTTCTAGGGAGGACAAGCTTTATATGTTGTGTTACAGCATTGCTACATCTCATTCTTTGCTGCTGTCTGTTGATGTCAGACGGAGATGTCACTTGAGAAGGTGGGTAGGCTCCTTAAGTGGTCCTCTCTGCAGCTTACACATGCTCTTCTGTGGCAGGTAAGAAGGACATTTGGTAAATCTCATCCGTATGTGCCAAGATATGTCAGGCTCTTTTCATACGTTCTCAGTGTGTTGGTGCAGTGTCCTTCTTCCTGATTTTACACTCGAGGGAAGTACCCTGATTTTACACTCGAGGGAAGTGAGACTCTGTGATGAGTGCTTCCAATTTCGAGTCTACCCAAGCCTTGACTGAATCCTGGCTTGGTTTCAGAATCCCTGCATGCTTGCTCCTCAAAGTGTGCCGTCCAAGTGGATTTTAGGTAGCCTGAACAAAGTGTGATACATTGTCTGTTAATGCAGGTCAATGAGTGAAGCTCTGTCCAACTGAGATTCTCAGGTGACCTCTGCTTTATCTAAATGTTTCCAGTTGTTTTAAAATGTAACAAAACACTCGGGATTGCAGTTTTAGCCATTAACTGCACAGTGCAGTTGCATTCACATTTTGCAGTTGTTACCACCTGTCTCCTACCTTTTTCTTCCCTCACTAGAATACTTTCACCACCTAAACACTAACCCCACATTCTGTTCTTCGTTCCTAAGGGATCACCATTTTCTCTTCTCCTTATCCTTGAATTTGGCTATGCTCAGAACCTCATGTGCATATAGTCATTTAGTATTTGGCCCTTGGTGCTGGTGTATTAACACCTAGCATAGTGCCTTTGGCTTCATGTCATATGTGGATCAATTCCTTCATTTTGAAAGGCTGACTGATACTCTGTATTATGTACAGATAGATGGTCCCTGGCTTATAATGGTTTGACTTGACATTTTTTAGACTTAAGATGTGCGAAAAAGTACAATTATTGTAGTACAAAATTTTGAATTTTGGATTCCCTTTCCTGCCCCAGTCAGCACGTGATCATGAGGAGTGACCAGCAGTATTCCTTACAGCGTGCTTTGTTGTTCAGCCAGAAAAGTTTGATATGCTAAGTATACACTTTTCCTCGGTTCTGCACTTTCAACTTGTAAGTGGATTTCTAGGGCTACTGGTGGTGGAGGAGCACCTGTGTATGTATGCCCTGTCCTGCTTACCCAGCCATCTATGGATGGCGACCTTCAGCTCCCATCTTTTGACTGAGAGGCCTTGCTACTGTGAGCACAGATATTCCTAGGACCGTTTAGGGCCCCAGTGTTGTCCCTTCTTTTGGATATATACCCGGAAGTGCTCAGGTTGCTTGTTGATCATCAAAACACCAGGCTCAGGCTTCTTCCAAATTCTCAATTTCCTACAAATAGTTCTGTGTCCATAAAAGACTAGAGTCTTCTCTAGGTTACTGCTTTTTAGAGGCTGCTCTGTTCTTATCACAGTATGCAAACAGGGATTCTTATCACTGGATTTGTTCAGATGATCAGCAGGCTGTTTTGTCCTGATGGAGCCAGAGGAAGGGGCTGCTAAGGTTTCTGTGTACCTTGTGCAAATAGAAAGTTGAAGCCAGCTGATTATTTTGTTTACCTTAGGCTTTGCTGTTTCGGCATTCAAGAGTTTAGCTCATCTTGAAAGCCAACAGATGAGTGTGAGAGTGAGTGTGTGTGTGTGTGTGTGTGTGTTGTACTGGCTTTTATTTACAGGTTTCTTTGCAATATCTTCAAAGTAGGCTGTACGCTTTTGAGGCAACATTCTCTGGAGGCATTCTGCCTCTTTTGGCTTGGCTGCTTAGACATTTTAGCCCTTGTTTCCTAATTCTTTGATGTTTACCAACATTTTTGCTAAGGAGACTAATTTAAGAAAATACACTTATAGACGACCTTTGTGTAATAATTATGTTCTTTTAGAAAAGATGTAGAGCATTCTTATAATAATAGAAAGATGTTTAGAGGACTATGAAAACGATAGTTCAGGAGTAGGATAGCCCGTGGGTTAGGTGGAGAGCAAGGTGGAGAGCAAGGAGAGTTTACAGCTTACATGTAACTAAAGTGCTTTTACTGTTTTGTTTTAATTTGCCAAAGTGAAAGAGGAACTAGGGCTAATTATAGGTGCCATTGATTAATGAAGGAAGCATACCAGTCAGCCAAGAGAAACAGATTTTCTCTTTCATGAATAGCGGTTAGTTGTTTGGACTCTTTTTACAAAATGTCGTTGTTCATGTATGGTGACAGTGTTGACCTTTACAGACGATAGAGAAACATCTCCCATTCCTTTATGAAGCAACCCAGTCAAAAGTGTGAGGCAGAGGCAGAAAGCTCTGGTAAGACAGGCATGTGTGGTGCCGGTGATGCCGTCTCCACAGGAGTTGAAGTGTCCTTTGTAGCATGCGGGCTTTGATTGACGGCAGATAACAGTTTAGTGAGGCGGCCAGGACTTTACAAACAGTGGTGGTTTTGCTGGCCTTCAGGAGTGTGTGTTGGATGAAAAAGTAAGACTGCTTCTATGGCAGTATTGACCTGATAATGGAAGCAAACAGAGAGCAACGTGCGTGGTTAATGGGAAATTCGGGCTATTTGAGAAGCCTTGGTTGAACTGCAGGTGCACAGTGGCTTTTGCGTCTCTCTAAAATGGCTGGTTAACCGTTGGTACTCCTGATCTGATAGTTACATGCTGCCAGTCGGTGACTAAGATGGTGGCATGGGCTCCTTACTACTTGCTGAGTCTTTGTTTCTGAGACATAGAAGCACATGTGGTGTTCTTGGCTACACTCAGGGTATAGAATCACACGGATTAAGCACTTCATGCATTGTCACGGCCACACACAGCACTTGGGTAAGGGGTACTTGGTTTCGCTGAGTAAACAAATTAGTTTATATCACTTTTTGAAGGTTTTAGAAACTGACAGTATTGTGGGGGAGTGGTACTGCTGACATCTTAAGGCTTTTGAAAAGAGACCATGATATAATGGACAGATCATGCTTTTGGTCTCTCTGCCTCTCAGCTACGCATGACTGTTCATAGAAGAAAGTTGTAGTGCAGCACTCAGGGTTTGGAGTCTTGTTGGTACTGGTGACATTTTCATTGCTGAAGTGGCTAGTCCTGACTTACTTTTTTAAGTGACAGATCAGTCTATGTGAGAAGGATTTTAAAAACACATTTGAAAGAATTCTCTTGGATGTTATAAAACAAGACAGTCAGCTCAGAATTTTCTTAAAAATTACACTTAGTTAAAATAATAAGCAGAATGCTAGTTTAAAAATGTGCTCTTTCGGCCGAAGCAAGAGCACTTGCCTAGTGTACGTGAGGCTCTGGCTTCAGGTCTCAGCATGATTGAACATTGGCCTTCAAGATGATAGAAGACAGTTGTTTATTTGCTTGATAACTAGATTCTTAAATATTTATTTATCCTTCATTTATTTTGAGACAGGGTCTCACCATGTAGCTGTGATGATGTAGATTAGGCTGGTTTTGAACTTCCAGAGATCCCCCTGCTTTTAACTTCCAAGTGCTTGCGTTAAAGATATGCACCTACTATTTCTGGCTAATCATTAACTCTTTGAAGGAAAAGGGAAGGCAGTAGACTTAGCTAATGCTTTGGAGCCATGTAGAAGTCAGAAGTCAGAGAGAGTAAGGGACTGTGGACATGCCTGTGACTCCCTCCTTCCCACATCTTGCTGCACACCATCCATTCACCTGTGGCATCCTAGTGATAATGTATGCTTCACCCATTTAAAACCAACTATTACGTTTTTCATAACGGTTGAGGCATGTTTAGGAGCTAAAGTTCGGTGTTGGAGGACCACTGTTTAACACCAAGTCTCCTAGCTCATCACTGAGACACACTGTGAAGCTGGCAACTTCTGGAGCTGCATCTTCCTCTGTGAGGACAACAGTTTTCTGCCCAGTTCTGGCCTATTTTGTATTTTTGATAAACTTTAGATGGTACTGTTTTCTTCAGATATGTATGTTAGAGAATATCTGCTATGTTCTTCATGTAACTAGATTATGTCATGACTCTCCATGTTACTAATGAAATAGAAATTCAATTTTATAATGGAAGATGGGCCAAAAAAGAGGACTGTACACCTTGTACAGTGTTTTCATAGATGAGTTTTCTTTTTTGGTATTTATATATTTATGTACATATATAGGCAGTAATAATATTCAAAGAAAAGGAAGCTGTCAGTTTGAGAGGGAGGAGGAGGATGGGAGGGACTGGAGGGAAGAAGGGAATGGCGGGGGTGCTACATAATTTTTTGCATGTTTTTTTCCCTTGTATTGAAAATAGATTTTTTTCATCTCACATAATATATTCTGATTATGGTTTCTTTCCACCTCTCCTCCCATCCAGATCTGCCCTTTTCTATCTTCATTAGAAAACAAACAGGTTTCTAAGAGATAATAATAAAATATAATCAGATAAAACAAAGACTAGCATATCAGTTGTCTTAGGGTTTCCATTGCTGTGAAGAGACACCATGACCATGGCAACTCCTATAAAGGAAAACATTTCACTGGGCCTGACTTCCAGGTCAGAGGTCTAATCCATTGCCACCATGGTGAGTTCTCTATCTTGATCCACAGGCAGTAGGAGACCGTGTGCCACACTGGGCGTAGCTTGAGCATATATTGAAACCACAAAGCTCACCCCTGCAGTGATGCACTTCCTCCAACAAGGCCACACCTCCTAATCGTGCCAAGCATTCAAGCACAGGAGTCTGTGGGGGCCATTTTCATGCAAACCACCACATCAGAACAAGACAAAAGAAACCGAAGAAAAGAGCCTGAGAGAAGACACAGAAATGGTACAGATGAAGAGACCCATTTGTTCACATACTCAGGAATTCCATAAAAACACTGAATTGGAAGCCATACTATATACCCAAAGGACTGGTAGGATAAAACAAGAGAAATAAAATAAAATAATAAATAAATAAATAAATAAATAAATAAAGCCCTGACACATTATGAGACAAGCAACCTCCAAAGATGCCATTGAGCTAATTTTGTGTTGGCCATGCAGCCTACCCTTAAGAGTAGTTTGCTTTTCCAGCCCCTTGGAGAAAAATAGCTATCATTTGCAAGTGGTTATCTGTTGGAGACAGCTTCTAGGTTAGGGATGGGGCATTTGCCCACCTCTCCTCTCAGTTCTAGGACACCATCTAGTACTGACCTCTGCATGCTGTCTTGGTCTCCGTAAGTTCATATGTGCATCAACCCTATTGATTTAGAGGGCCATGTTTCCTTGGTGTCCTTCGTTTCCTCTGGCTCTTACATTCTTTGTGCCTTCTCTGCCTAAGGGCTCCCTGAGTCCTGAGGGGAGGGATTTGGTGGAGGCATCCTATTTAAGGCTGAGTGTTACAAGATTTCTATCTCTTTGTGTATTGTCTGGCCTTGGGTCTTTGTTTCCATCTGCTTCAGGAGGAAGCTTTTCTGATGATGGCTAATAGCAGAATGTTTTTAAGAGTCATTTATTGACACGTTCTTTAGTAGAACAGTAGTATGTGATTTTAGTATTTGGTCCCTGGGCTATCTAGTCTCAGGTTCTTTGTCACCCAAGCAGTACTGGGTATGTGTTCCATCTTGTGGAGTAGGCCAAATCACGTATCGGTTGGTTAGTCCCACAAGCTAGCATATTTTTGCAAACAGAACACCATTGTAGATCAAAGCATTTGCAGCTGAGTTTGTGTTTACATTTTCATCTTTGGTAGCCTGCAGAGTACCTTCCTGTACCAAAGACCTAACACATAGGGGTGAAAACTCGTTGTAGGCATCAGCTTGATTTTTCCATATTCAATGAGTTGTGTAGGTATTGTCTTCAGTAATAGGGCTTTGCCACATGGATAGTTTTCTATAAGGCTCATCCACACTGGTTGCTTGGATTTCTGTGATAGTTGTGCCAGGTGTAAGAGTGTCTTAAATATCTCCAACTTGCCCCAAATACCCTTATTTACCTGTGATGCATGAGTAGATGTACTGCTCTGAAATAATGCTTCAAGCTGGCCTTTTTATGTGTTGTCTGACCTGATGTAGAACAGTCATTCTTGGGCTTTGACACTTCTGGTTGGATAGAATATATGACTCAACCTCCCCAAATATGCATCTGTAGTCATATTTTTATATAAAATAATAGGAGATAAAAGGCAAGCCCATCCATCTATAGACACTTGAGTTAGGCTATGGTTACTCATAAACAAGTATTGGGCTAATACAGGGACAGAATTCTGAATATTCTTAGGGCAGATATGTTTGAAACAACTATCAGTGGAAACTAAGCCATGATTTAAAAACTATGGTCAAGCTGAGATGACAGCAGCATATACCTGAAATTCTGGGAGGCAGGAGGATTAAAGCCAGCCTGGAGCAACATGATAAGATCGGCCTCAGAACATCAAGCCTCAGTGTCCTCTTCTAGTTGACAAACTGGTTTATGATGGACTACTGGCTTTGTTTTTTTCCTCATAAGTATAATGACCAAGTAATTAGATCCTTCAGATACCTTACAGTCAGTAATCTCAATCCTTCTCTCCCTCCCTCCCTCCCTCCCTCCCTTCCTCATCCCCCCCCCCCCAGGCTTTCTCTGTGTAGCCTTGGCTATTCTAGACTCGCTTTGTAGACCAGGCTGGCCTCGAATTCACAGAGATCCACCTGCCTCTGCCTTCCAAGCACTGGGATTAAAGGTGTGCGCTACCACACCTGGCTTAGTCAGTAATACCTTAAACACCCCGAAATCTAGGGACTTCTCCATTTCAGATTGAGACAGTGCACTAAAAATAAGATCTGGATAGATGACCTTTGCCAAACTTACAAATGGTGACTGAAAACATGGGGATGATGGAGCTGAAAGCTTCTAGGCAGAGTGTGCCTTGGGAGTAAGGCCTGAATGAGTACTAGAGAAGGCAGCAGCTTAGAGATGGCAGTCTTCCGTCTCCTCTAGTGCAGCTTGATGTTGCTGACTGAGAGTCTGACAGACGCGTAGCTTTGCTGCGTCTAGTGTAGCAAACACCATGGAGCCTGTCCATGTCATGCTCTTACTTTATCCCACCTGCTATGCCACCATGCTGCTGCTGGCAGCTTTTCCTCAGGATAGTGCATGCTGTATAACTAAAATCCTAAGAGGGGAAGTAAAATCCCCAAATTCCACAACTTTATGTCTACTCGTTACACAGAGTCACTCAGAAAATGTCAGGGTAATTATAATGGTGAGAATCTTAAGGACAAGACGAGCTTTTGGTGATAAAAGTCATAGAAACCAGTAGCAGTAGAATAACCTAAAGTGTGTGTGCAGTGCGCAGCAGGCCGGGCTTCTAACACTTTGGATCAGCAAGGCAATTTTTTATTAAGATGGACCTTAATTTCTAGCTTCTTCTCCAGCTGGGTGTCTGGGAGCTTTGTTAAGCTGGTTTCCTTGTATGTATAAGAAATTTCAACTGATATATGGCAGACAGACATTTTTAGAAGAATGTATTATAAATGTATGAAGACATAAGAAAATAGAAATCACATACAGAGAAATACAGTTGTGTAGATATATGTGGTGGCTGTGGCTCCGTCAGATGCTTATCTGCGTTGTCTGTCTGTATCGTATGAAGAATTCAGACTAAGACATGGTTTCTAGGGTATACGGTTATTTAGCTTATTCTAATACTTTATTTTAAAATAGCACTTCTTATTTCACTAGAGAAATAAGGTATTATGTAGATTCATTTCAGGATTTCACTTAGTTGTCCTGTTCCATCCTCTTCTTCATCTGAATGGTTCTCAGCTTTTTTCCTGATGCTGACTCTTGAAGACTCTAAACCACTTGTTTTGTGAAGTGAATATTAGGTTTGGTGTGGCTCCTGATGGTTGGGTTCAGGCCTGGCCTTTGGGCAGGAAAGCTTCATGAGATATATGTTGTCAGTGTTCTGCTGTCTTCAAGGATAGACAGCTCACCTCTTATTAATGCAGAAGAGAATTTTGAGCGGCTCTACTTGGATGATGTCACATTAATTGCTTTACAGATTGACACCGCTATAGCTTTGACAGTTTCATCCTAGCCATTCTTTGGAAGTCAGAGTGGCAAGGATAGAGATAGTAATCTGTTTAAATAATGCAGATTAAAGTCTTTTGGAAATAAAAGCTATCTAAACTGAGTTTTGTATATTAACCACAAAAGGCTGCTTTAGCTTACTAGATTCAAACTTAAGGTTAGAGCAAGAAAGTTGGGCTTTTGTTTGTTTCTGTGTGTTTTTAAAGTCAGCCTGTATCCTCAGGTTGGCCTTGAACTTGGAGACTTCCTGCCCCAGCCTTTCCAGTGCTACCTGTTCAGTGCCTGAATTTCAGAATGCAGGAAATGCTAGAGCTGGAGTTTATTCTTAACTTAGAATTAGTAAGTGACAATGGAGTATGAGTGTTGCTCTCCTGCATTGCAGACACAGTTTGGGGTTACAGTAGGGTAATAGATGAGCAGAATAAGGTAGCTAGAGGGATGTGAGTGAGGCTGGGGCTCTCTTTCTTTTCAGAGATCTTAAGCTCTTGGGGTGCAGGGCAAGAGCAGACCCTGACTTGGCTGGTTATAGCCCACATGTGGGGTCAGTGACAGGCTCTTAGAGAAAGCTGCCATGAGCTGTGTGAGTGGTGAGAGGGAGTGGTGGAGTAGCGAGTGGACTGGATATGTTGTGAGGAGGGTGGGTGCCAGGTGCTACACACCTTCACTCTGGCCTGGAGCTTTGCTGTCTCTTCATATTTATTAAACGTCCACTCCATACAGTAGTCACTTAGATTTGCTCTGCAAGATTAACTCCTTAAGTGGTGTGTGTGTGTGTGTGTGTGTGTGTGTGTGTGTGTGTGTGTGCGCGTGTGATTGCACGTGCACATAGATATCCTTTGGTGTGATTGATGGGTAAAAGATAGACATGGACCAGATACAATTGTAGCATTTGCAGCACAGTGTTAAGAACAAGGTACAGAGGCGTAGACATCAGTGTGAGCCTGAAAACTCACCTTGGAAGCTAATGGTGTGTTAAATATTTACCTCCACAACAGAGCTGCAGAGTTGCTGTGATTAAGGCTGATGGAAAGGTGTTCTGTGGTCCTCCGATATTGTTTTTCTGAGAAGGGCTCCAAGGAAACAGACAGTTGGCAAGCAGCCTAGGGATATTTTCATATAAACAGTTTTGCTGGGTAGAACTTGTTAAAAATGGCATTTTAATTATGTTACACTCAATTTTGGAAAATATAATGAAAATCTGAGCATGATACAGTTGTGTTGCATAGAACCAGGCCTGGTGGACCACAGCTGTCGGGAAGTGCATGCTGGAGGATCAGTTTAGGGCCATTATGGTGACATAGGGAATTTGAGGCCAGCCTATTTTACATGAAACCATATATCAAATAAAGCCAAACAAAACCACCACCATCACCATTACCACCACCACCACCAGCAACCCCACCACCATGATAACAACAAAAATCATTTATATAACAAGTGTAGAAAACTCCAGAACTTGGGCTTATAGAGACATGCATAAAATGAGATTGTGAATGACAAATTCTGGGATAAATTTTACCACACTTAGTGCTTTGAGAGGTTGCTGCATCATCATCATCATTACCATCACCATCATCTATGTTGTAGTCCTACAGATCTTTAACTATTGTATTGTTATAGATCACTCCTGGTTTGAAAGTTTATTCTCCATTTCTGAAGTAATACATGCTCAATTGTAGGAGAATCTAAAGTAGTCAAATGTAAAGGAAAAGGTAAAGTCACCTTTTGGCAGTAATCTGTATTCAGTGTTGGGCAGTCTCCCCCTCTCCATCCCTTTCTTTTCTCTAGGTCTTAACTAACACCAAGCAGATCTTAATGTGTAAATAGAAATTGCTTTCCAATTGATGTCACAACACGTTTGTCTGTTATAATCTGTTTTGTCTGTCCTTCTCAATGGCCGGACTGAGTTAGTTGCCTCTTGAAACCAAACCCTAGTTTGCCAAAATACTCCCTCATTCGCTCTTGTTCTTTGACATGTAGCTGTGGGGTGTGCTGTTGGGAATAGCAGTGGTGGAGCAGCTGCTCTGTTTTTATGGTAATGCTGTAGCCTAGCTAAGGCTCAAGCGCTTTTTAATAATGACAGCTATGACAAGCAGAAAGTAGAAACGTCAACATCTCCTGTGCTCTTTTTAGCAATCTAGAGAGTGGTGTTTGAATTCTGGCACTCACTGATTATTCCATTTCTTTCTTCTTTAATCTTTCAGATAAGTATTACTATAATATATGCACTAAAAATAGTTGATAGATCCTTTATGTAATTATATTATATACTGTAATTGTTTTGTATATGCTCTACTTTTATTTTGTCTTATATTTTAAACTTTCAAAACCTACCCATTTGATTGTCATTGTTTCTTTTGTGTGTGTGTGTGTGTGTGTGTGTGTGTGTGTGTGTGTGTGTATGAGTGTGGGCATGGGTGTGCAAGTGCAGAAGCCAAAGAGGAATCCAGTCTCCTGCTTGGTCACTGTTCCTTTGAGACAGTTTCTCATTGAACCAGGAACTCAGAAGTATACCTTTTTTTTGACAAACTGGTTGACCAGTGAGCTCTAGTGAGCTCTGCTCTCTGCCCCCCCCCCCCCCCCCCCAGTTTATCCTGGAGGTTGTATGCAAGCTCAGCAAATGTTCTTACCTAGGAGCTATCTCGCCAACTTCATTGGGTTTTTTATTTATTACTTGAAAATTTTCTCCTTTCTTTTTACTTCATGTGTATGGGTGTTTATTTACAGTCACAGTGAAGTGTGATAAATTGCAAAATAGCAGGAAATGAGGCTTGGGCTTTCAGGGCTAGGACATTGGAGGAGGTATCTAGAAGTATGTAGAAGGAACTAGTGGAGGTTCAGGGCTGCTTAGTCAGGTTTGTTTGACCAGACTAGTCACGAGCCATCTCTGTCTGCTAGTATAAGGCTTGATCTTTTCCCTCTGGGGCAGGCTGGAGAGATTTATACCTTAGTTTTTGGTATAAAGGGGAAGGCGGAGAACTTTTCCTGAATCTGTTGATCCCCTACTGCCTTGAACTCAAAATAATCAAAATGTTTAAAGGTGGTATGTTATGTGCTTTATGTTACATGCAAAGTTGTATTTTCTGTGTTGAATCTTAATTGTATTATAGATTTTTCTTTAAGAATTCTTAAGCCAGCCAGGCGGTAATGGCACACACCTGTAATCCTAGCACTTGGGGTGGGGGGCAGAGATAGGTGGATCTCTGTGAATTCAAGGCCAGTCTGCTCTAAGACAGCCAAGGCTGTTACATAGAGAAACCCTGTCCTGAAAACAAGCAAAAAGAATTCTTAAACTGGGCAATGATGGGACACACCTGTAATCCCAGCACTCCGCAGACAGGCAGATCTCTGAATTCAAGGCCAATCTAGCCTACAAAGCAAGTCCAGGACTGCCAAGGCTACACAGAGAAACCCTGTCTTGAAAATCCAGAAGGAAGGAAGAAAAGAAGAAAGAAGGAAGGAAGGAAAGAAAGAAAGGAGAATTCTTTAACATTTAAATTAAGAAGTATAATTTCTGTTTGCTTTACCAAGCTTAAGATCTCATTTCATCCTGTTTCCTGCTGTTTTGGGCCAGGCAACAACAGTGTTGGAGGGGTTGGGTGCATACACTTTGACCTATCTGATGTATTCCCTGCTGGATAAAGATACCAGAGAGACAAGACTGTCTTAAAAAAAAAAAAAAAAAAAAGACTGACTACCTTAGTGTGAAGAGGGCAGAGCCAGCTTGACTTAGGACGTTGTCCTTAAGGACAGCTGAGACATTGTTCTGACTAACTCAGAAGAGGAAGGTATTTGGGAGGGGTTTTAACCAATACCAACCATTGATTTTTTTTTTTTTTTTAATTTAGCAAGTGTTGTCCTACTTTGCTCCATCTTTATTTTTAAACTTCCTCCCTCTGTGCTGTTGGGGAACATGTTTTATGATTTCTCGAGAACTTAAGTTCCAAGAAACAGAATTTGGTATTTGGCACGAATCTTGCTTGAGAATTGGGCTGTGTTTAAAGCATTTAAAAGCCATGTTGGAGAAACATAATTTAAAAAATCTTCCAACACAGGAATTCTTTACATAGAGGTAGAAGAAACAGAAGACAGCTTCATTATTGAACAACGTTAAACTAGGCTGGTGTGCATCAAGGATAGCTCTGAAGACAGGAAGAAACATGATCATCATATACTTAAGTGGTGTCTATAAATCCAAGTCCAGAAACTGGAGGCAAGAAGGTCCTATGAACTGATGTTGAGATAGCTTTGAGTTTGTGAGCAGCGTGAGGCAGTGTGACTTGTATGGAACAAACTGGGTTTATAACAGGCAGTAGGGAAACTACAAATTCTTTTGTGGGGAAACTTCTGTTGAAGCTGAGAACAGGTGATATATAACAGGACCTATGTGACTAGTAGAAAGGAAGAAAAGAATATATATATATATATATACTGAGCCACACTACCATCAATAAGACTCTGGCCTCTAGAAGTACGTCTTATGTATGGCACACTCTGCTTGTCTGTTCCAGGCCCTGCAGTCAACAGGAACCGCAGTTCCTCTGGCTGGCCACAGGGTAAGACTTTCCTTTGCAGCTGTTGACTTGATTTCATTATTACTTTGCTTTTAGTGGTTTGTAGACCATTCCATCTATGCTTTCAAGGTAAGCTTTCTAGTGTTCTGGCTTGATGAGAGGTTAGTTTTATTTTTGGGAGTCAAGTGACCTGTTAGGACACTAGTTGTTCCCTTCCCTGTAATATTTCAGAGATACCGCTTGGGCCCTGGAGGCTCTTGGGCTCTGTAGTGAGGGCACTAGCAGCTTGAGTTTCCACACACTGAAGGGGAAAGAGAAGGGAATTCTGAAAAGCAAAGGAAAAGGGCTTTCTTCTGATGCCAACAGGCCAATTTATGAAAACTCACTCTTTTCACCCCATGCCAAGTGATCATCTCAAGCTCCCTTGAGCTCCCTGGCTGATGCTGGGTCATGTAGACTTGCTTGCTGTAGGTCTTCAGATCCCCATAGTGCCTGGGGAATGTTCAGTGCTAACATGTTTGGCTGCATGTTAATGCTGTGGAGTTCATGCTGAGTCTCCCCTCTTGCTTACCAGGGTTTGTGGAAGTTGTATCTAGGAGCTCACGAGTAGGATGAGTGTGTGAAGTGACTCTGTAAAGTTAGTAGTGGCAGAGTCGATGTGATTCGGTAACTTGCTTTGAAGTTCATACCAGGAAGTTGTAGTTATAGCAAGCTTTGGACCGGAAGGACTGTCTGCCTCTAACTGCACCCCAAAGGATACAGCCTTACTGCTGTAGTTGAGTGCTGATGGGAGTTTCTTGTTTGTATTAAACTTTAGTTTCACTTGGAGCTTATCTTAAGGGGACCCATGAAACAGGATTTTGTAGATTTGTAAGATCTTATTATCAATTAAAGTTAGATAATGAGTTATTAACTTTTTGTTACCAATGTAAGTCGCTATCCTATATTTGCCAGTTGGCCTTTCTGTGTGTATACAGATTATCTACTGGTGCAGCTAAATAACTAGATAATCCTCTACTGGTTGACTTTTTGGTTAGAAGATGGCTAGAAACAGGCGAGGTATGAAATGGACTAGAGCCTGACCCATCACTCACTGTTTACTTCTCTCGAGGTGGTAGGACCTGGGAGAACGGAGCTGATAAATGAGGTGAACTGAGTTGCATTCAGTAACCAACTTCATTCAGAGCATCAGACTCTTCATACTCTGAGGGTTAAGTAGAGTCACATGAGTAAGGCATTTCAATCACAAGACAAGCCACATGTGTCAAAAGCATGCTTTTTCCATAGAGGCATGTAAACAAACAACAGTAGCCAGTTGTAGTGAGTAATCTAAAGTGAACTCACTCTTATCTGCTACATCTGAGAGGGAGGGGCATGAAAACACATTCTCTAGGAACAGCCCATGGTATGGAGGGACAGAGATTACTTGTCTTGGTTATGTGGAGTTTTCTCATGAGGTCTCAGAAATTTCCTCACACAGTTTTGTTCATGGTCCATGTTCTGACAACCCATGTTGGTGTATATGATCTTTGCATCTTACTGGGTAGCATATAAATGTGATTTAAAATCTAGTGAAGAGCCGGGTGTTAATCTTAGCACTCGGGAGACAGAGACACAGAGAAATCCTGCCTCATGAAAACAAACAAACAAACAAACAAAACAACCCAAACAAACAAAAACCAGTGAAGGATCAGGTAGCATTAGAAAGCAGACAGATACGCTGGAGGTAGGGAGGCATGTGTTGCTATAGACTTGTCATACACTCAGGAAGTAGTCTTATGAGCAGGGAAATGTGCGGTTGTATCTAACTGGATCACACAACAACATTGTTTCTGTTTTACAGTTGTATGAGAACCTAATACTGGTTATAGCAGGTAGCTCTTTCAGGCAGCTACTGTTTTCTTATCTTTCAGTAGATAATTTTATGAAGAATTTTGTTCTGATGTTAAATATAAAAAAATGATCAATTAGCTAATTGTTAACTAGTTGATTTCTTAACATTGGGTTTTTGTTTTTTGTTTTTGTTTTTTTTTAATAAATGAGTTGTGTCTTCTAAAATACTCTCTCTGGTTGCTTTTAGGTTACCTAGGTTATGCATAAAAACAGACTTGGAAACTCTGAAAGAACTTAGAGTCAGCATTTCGAGGTAAATATGTGTCTGTTAAAGTAGTGTTAAGGTTGTCCCAGTCTGATTTATTAACAACTAGCTATCAAACAAACAAGTGTACAAAATGAGAATTTACCTGCCCACGAATGTTCAAAAGACTCAAGATTAATGAGTGGCAAGAGCCAGCTGCCTATTGGCCCGTCCTTGGTGTATGATGGCAGTGTAGGTGGAGAAACTAAGGAGCCAAGCCCAGGTCATAGCTAATAAGATCAGTGTTTGTTGATCACATTAAGCTTTTCGTAGCAGTTCCTTATACTTTCTTTTTGAATCATAATAATTATCATTTAGGAAAGCCATCGCATATTTACATTTCTTCCGAGCACTATCATTGTAATTCTAGTCTTGAACTATCTAATAAACTAGTTGGATGAAAGGATGGATAGAACAAGTTTAATAGTTCTTGGAGCTTGTATTTAATTTTATTTGTTAAATTGTAATTACTGTTGGATTTCATGAACACACTAAAGACTTACTATAAGATTATCTGGATTTTTTGGCCAACTACCTCTTCTGGTGATCTTTATTTGTTTTTTGTAAATGTGAACCTTTTTTGTTTCTCTGTAATCTGTAAAGCATGGTCATTAGTGTTTGAGTCGCCTATGTTCTTTTAGAAATTGTTCCTTGAGCTTGGCTGTAGCTTTCTCTTTCTGTGGTGGGTCAAGGTTTCCTTTGTTGTCACTCACTCTCTGTTCTTTGTTTTAGAAGAAGACTTGGCATCCAAAAATTACCCAAATGTCTTTTGTTTAAAAGTTGATACAAAATAATGGCCTGGCATTCAGTTCCCCATCTGGGTAGGACTCTGCTGTGTGCTCCCTTTACAGGACTCTTATTCTCGACTTTCTGCATTTATTTTAGAGCAGAAGCTTGGGCATGCTGTGATTTTCCCATAACCTATCACAATGTCAGAATGCAGTTCAGACAGCAGCAACACAGAGCTCGCAGACATTAAAACGGTAAATCTGGGTTGTCGTCTGTGGAGAGGATG
Organism: Acomys minous; assembly: GCF_964271855.1. Classification (NCBI taxonomy): domain Eukaryota; kingdom Metazoa; phylum Chordata; class Mammalia; order Rodentia; family Muridae; genus Acomys; species Acomys minous. The sequence continues at coordinate 15,144,677 of NC_140489.1, forward strand.
AGGGCTTGGTTTTGTGTTTTTTTTTTACATTATTCTTTTGTTTGTTTGACTTTTCTTTCTGTGGTGTTGGGTATTGAAGCATGACTTTGCTTGGTATTAGGTAAGTGCTCTGCCCCTGCGCTGTACCCCACCTCACTACACATTGCTAAGTGAGTAACCCACAGGAGCTGGCAGACAGCTTTGCCAATTTCATGAGTGTTGATTATTTGACAAAAATAAAAAAAATAAAACCCGAAACTGAAAATAGTCACTTGGGGTTAATCATTTGGTTCTGCCAAAGAAGTTAATGATGGTTCATCTATGAGACTCAAACTCTTATATATTATCAGGGATTCTGGGCCTTTCACTTTTGGCTAAGTTTAAAGCAAAATTAACTGAAACATGCCAAAGAAAGTAAAAGTTGGCAGAATTATAGGTTTTCTATTATTACATGATTAGGTTACCTATTGATGTTTTAATCTTCGACTTGCTTTCCTTAAATACAATGTGTTTTACGGGGGCCAGCCACCATATATAAAATGAGTAAAAACGAAATATTATGATCTTATGGAAAATATAATTGGAAGGGTTCAATTGCTATCTTCCACCTCGTAAAATCTTATCCTCTACCATCAGGGACAGGCAGCAGTTCATTTCCAAACCAAATAAGGTGCGCTGACTTGCCCATGATTGTATTCTGTACATTATTGTGTGGCCATTCATGAATCTCTGACTCAATTTTACAGACACACACACACACACACACACAAACACACACACACACACACACGGAGCATGAGAGCAGCAGATTTAATATATACAGAAAAATGGAACCAACATCTTGTTCCCAAGGAGCCTGTGTTCCAGGAAGAACAGAGGGGGAGCCTGTATCTGCACATATGTAAAGTGGTTATGTTGTAAAAGCCAGAGGAAGCTGCTGTGCCACCTAGCTGACTTTGCTTTCTGTAAACTTGAGCAGTTTGTTCATTGTGTCCCAGCTGTGGTTTAGGACAGTGGGTGACAGGATGAAAAGAAACATACAGCTCCCAAAGTCAAGGTCACAGTCATTTTAAATAGTAGATGTTAAATAATAATAGATGTTTCAAAGCTAAGTATTTTTTTTAAAGTTCTAGAATAATTTATGGATATTAGTGGTTTAAAAAATACATATAAGGACAAATAAGGAGAGAATGTCTAAACTTCAGAAATCATGGCAGCTTCCAAATGGAGGTCATTGTGGTTCTTGCATGAACTGTGCTGGACTCCTGGATGTTGTGCTGGAAACAAAGCTTTTAGCTTGTGATCTGGCTGGCTGCAGGGCTGGGACCTCAGGTTTCTAGTCTGATGGCTTTCTTTCTGGTATGGTCCTGACTTTCCCACTTCTTTCTTCTTTCCTTCCTCTTATTTCTATTCTTTTCTTCTTAAAAGAAATCTAGATCTTTTAATAGAAGCAGTAATAGTGACTTACATTGTCATTTGTTCAGCATTGTATAAAAGTCAACTAGTGTTAACCCAGTAAGGGGATTTGCAGGCTAATGTTTTGGGCTCATGTTGTTAGGCTGGTGTATGATGGCAGTGTAGGTGGAGAAACTAAGGAGCCAAGCCCAGGTCATAGCTAATAAGATCAGTGTTTGTTGATCACATTAAGCTTTTCGTAGCAGTTCCTTATACTTTCTTTTTGAATCATAATAATTATCATTTAGGAAAGCCATCGCATATTTACATTTCTTCCGAGCACTATCATTGTAATTCTAGTCTTGAACTATCTAATAAACTAGTTGGATGAAAGGATGGATAGAACAAGTTTAATAGTTCTTGGAGCTTGTATTTAATTTTATTTGTTAAATTGTCTCTTATATATAGGATTTAGTAGACAGAGTTCTCTGACAAAGTGAGAGCATAGGTGACAAGGGTAAGAGTGTAGGAGAAGTGAGGAAATTTTGATAGGGAGTAAGTTCTAGAGCTCCAATAGCCAGTGGGCTACAGCTGATAACAACTATGTATGTTGTACAGTTGAATCTGCTAAGTGTGATTTGTTAAAGGTCTCACCACACCAGAGCATGGGAGCTGTGTATCAGTAGATGTGCAGGTGAGCTCAACTGTAACAGTCAGTTCTTTGTGCATGTGCTGCATCACACTTCCTTAGAATAGCCAGTTTCACTGTGAAAAGGTGTCATCTGGGATCCACCCTGAGATTAGTTACTGTGTTTTGGTGTCATGCCTCCTACAGTCTTCTTGGGTGCAGCACATTTTCATAATTTCTTCTGTATTTTATGATACTGAGTTTTGAAGAATAGTTTCCTTCTGTTTTAATAATTGGAGCATACTTAAGTTCCTTTGTAGATCATTTTTCTAGATGGATTGTTATTATTACTAAGGTTGTCTATTTGAGAAGAAAAGAAGCAGGGAAGGTTCTAGACAGGAGGGAGCTGCTGGTCTTATGTGCATAGTGTTTGGAAGTGGAAGAAGTTGTGTTGGCTATTATTGTTTCTGTCTTTTCTCCTTCTTTTTAGATTCTTGTTCCCCAGGATATAGTCTTGTTGAAACCTTCCACAATGCCCTGATGAGCCTAGATCAGCATGTGTGCTGTGTGAAAAGTGAGGGGCCAGGCTTCAGGTCAAGGGTTCCTAGACCAATGTGGTTGTGACGTAAGCATCTCAGAATGGTGGTAAGCCAGGAAGCTCAGGGAAATGCTGCCTTATTTGGTGGGCCTTCAGGGTGGCCTCTTCATTTTTACAAGCTAGGTGAATTTGACACTTCCATGTGAGATGCTTGAGTGTGTGAAATTTGGAGATGTGGGTGTCAGTGTGGGGCAAAGGGAATGGCTTTTAGACTTTGGTTCCAATAGAAAGTGAGTTGATTATTTCTCATGAGGAATATGATTTCTTTGATCCAGTAGGAGGAGGAGGAAGAGGAGAAGGAGGAGGAAGAGGAGGGAAAGGGGGAGGAGGAGGAGTGATGTCCTGCTAATTTCTCCAGGAGTGCTCTGTACCCCTTGCATGCTTCCTTGCTTTGAAAAGGGTAGTGAGAATGAAAATGTTTGTTGCTGTGGGCAAGCTTTCTTGCGGAGGTCCTCAGTGCCCTGTGCTGCTTCCTTACAGCCAGGTACAGCAGTGCCTTGAAGGAGCCATGGACCGAGCCTTCAGTATCATTCTTATTGCCCTTTTAAACAAAGGAAGGAGGCCTGCAAGGAGTACAGAGCTGAATTATGCCATCTTGGTTTCTGAAACAAGGGTGTGGTGTTGTTCCTTGGTATGAAAGAGACTAGGAAGCAGAGTGTCTGGTTTTCAGGAAGCTCTAGAGCTGAATTCTCTTCCAGTCCCAGAGTAATGCCAGTGAACAGCACAAACCAGAGCAGGGCTAAAAATTCCAAGTGCAGGATTAGTAAATTCTGCTCAGTGCAGGGAGCTAGTGATTGATAGGCTTTCACATAGAGTCTTGACATCCTAGCCTTCTGTTCTGGTTGAGACTTTTAGAAAGATTGGACTGGGGATGGATAGCCCAGGGGGTATAGTGCCTGCAGTGGGAACGTGTGGACCTGATCTTTGGATCCCAAGCACTTCTGTAAAAGCCAGGCACTGTGATTGCTATCTGTAACCCCAGCACTGAGGGCAGGATGGTCCATGTGTATGTGGTGCTTGCTGGTAGAGATGGACAGATCCTGAGGTATCAGTGGCCAGCCAGTTATTATGATCCTGCAGACTATGTCAAACGTTTTGAGATCTCTGTCCCTTCATTCCAGTGCTCCAAAGCCAAACCAAAATACACCACCACCAAAGTCAACTTGGGAGAAGCCAGTGAGTGTAGTGGGTACACTTACAGAGCATCAGTAAGGGGTCACTTAGAGGAAAGTGAGTGACCACAGAGCAGCCACACTACTGGAAACTCTCACCCCTGCATGGAAGACAGCTTCCTGTAGTTGCATAGATGGAGTCCCTTGCTCTGTTAACCTTCCACTCTAGACCTCCTGAGGCCATGTGCAATTAAAGCAGGGTTCCACACAGATGGCAGGAGGTGCAGGAGGGAGCAGCTGGAATTGCAGGTAAGTATCCACTGGTCCTCCTCTCCCTTCTTCTAGGAGGAAAGGTCAGCACTCAGCAAGATTTGCCTTGGGGGTGTCTTGTAAGTGAGAGTAGTGGCTCTTAAGCGCAGAGGACAGTGCTCTACAACAGCAGTGTAGCTGATGGTGAGTTCCGGTTTCAGTGAGAGTTCCTGTCTCAAAAAAAAAAAAAAAAAAAAAGAGTGAGCTGGAAGATGACATTGAGTGTTGACCTTTGGACTCTACACTTGCACATACTGGCATGCATGTATGTGCACACACACATAACATTCTTAAAAGATCTACTTTTATTTTGCCAGCTTAAATAGTGAAATTTACTTCTGGAAAAGAGTATATGAAAATGGGACAGTACTTAGAATACATGGAAGATTTTCCTTTTAAGGAATGTTATGCATTTAGTTTATCGGGGGTAGGTATAATTTTAAATATACATGTTTTAGCTGTGCAGTTGAGATTGTCAATTAAGCAAAACAACCTGTTCTCGGCCTTTTGTTTGTTTGTTTTTGAGACAGAGTTCTTTTTATTTGTTTGTTTTTTGGTTTGTTTGTTTGTTTGTTTTTGAGACAGGGTTTCTCTGTATAGCCTTGACTGTCCTGGACTCACTTTGTAGACCAGGCTGTCCTCGAACTCACAGCAATCCGCTTGCCTCTACCTCCTGAGGGCTGGGATTAAAGGCGTGCACCACGACGCCCATCTGTTCTCTGCCTTTTAATAAAGCAATGTAACTAGCTCAGGTGTTCACATCTTTAACGCCTGCCTGTATGCTGACTCATCATTTTGTCAGTATAACATTAGAGAACTTACAGAGTATGTTTATATATATATATATTTTGTACTTTACATTATAGTATGTATATAACATACTTACATGTATGTATATGTTTAATAAAGCATCATATGAGACACATTTTCTTTTAAAAGTTTATTCTGGACCTTGTTCTTTGCCATTAAATTTACTCACATGAGAATTTGAGTAGATTTAAAGTGTTTTGTTAGATTCTTTGACTATACCTTTAGCTATAGTTACTATAGTTTTCTACTAGTAGATTTTAAAGCTGCTTCTTATTTTCCAGGAATGCAACAATACAAATGAATATGTTTATCTATTTGTGCAGTTGTCTGGTTCATTCTTTAAACAAGTTTCTAGGTATAGGATTGCCAGGTTGAGTACAGACTGCTTGACTTTAAAAACCATCCTCTTAGATCTCAAGAAAGACCAAGCCAACTCAGGAGGAACTTGAAAAGGCTTGGAGGAATGGTGGTCTGATGTCTCTCTTGGTCCTGTGCTTTCTTTTGTTTTAACCCCGCATGGTTGTGTAATGGTCTCTTTTTCCCTTTTGTAGTAAGCTGTGCTAGAACAAAATGCAATGAAAGAAACACTGGATGAATGAAAAGCCCTGCTTTGCAGCCCCTCAGCATGGCAGGCCTGCAGCTCATGACCCCTGCTTCCTCACCAATGGGTCCTTTCTTTGGACTGCCATGGCAACAAGAAGCAATTCATGATAACATTTATACGCCAAGAAAATACCAGGTACTAATTAAACCACTAATACTGGAGCATTTTTCACTAAAATGGAATAAATTAGTATAGAGTTGACACAACTTATAAAACTCATTTACCCTTTCAGGCCTCCCTCTTCTGATTAATTTTCTTGTTCAAAACATTTTTATTTTTAATTGTTCTTTTCTCTTCTAACATCTGCTGGGAAATTGGTTTGTTGTGTTGATTCTGTTTTTAGTTCCTTGTGTCCCTCCGCCCCCCTGGAAATCCACACTGTTGTATACATCCATTTGAGCATACCAGTCCTCATGAGCTGGGTAGCAACGGAGAGTGGTTTGAAAATGTTCAGTCCTGAGCTGGTAGAAACGTATCTAGTGTAGGTTCTGTCCTGTGTGTTATTCTAGAAAGAGCACATGTGCAGAGAGAATTCTTAAGTTGGTGGTACCGTGTTAGTGTGTGCTTACAGCAGCACAGCTGTGTGTGGCAGCCCTGTACTCGCTGCTGTTCTTGAGTAAATGAAGACAGTGGTTTCTTTTTGCAGAGTTGTTTGCAGAAGATTTTAGAAAACGGGGAAATTTCTCTATTTTGAACAAGCCAATTCCTATGTGTGGTGCATGATTAAGAAGTGTGTGATCTTTTCCCATGTTTCAGGTTGAGCTGCTGGAAGCGGCTCTGGACCATAACACCATTGTCTGCTTGAACACCGGCTCAGGGAAGACGTTCATCGCGGTCCTGCTCACCAAAGAGCTGGCCCATCAGATCAGGGGCGACCTCAACCCGCATGCAAAAAGGACCGTGTTCCTCGTCAACTCTGGTAATCAAACATCGTTTCCCAAATGTGAAGAGAAAATTGGATGAGACTACATATTTAAACCGTTATCTCTGTGGATATTAAATTATTGAAAGTAAAGGGAGTTGGACAAATAACTTGGCTACTCAAGCCCTGCTAGCCAAAATACCATTCTACTTTGTAGAATTCCTCTCATTTGCTCAGACTCTGCATTTCTCTTAGATGGGGGTTACTCTGGGGAGATGGCTGAGTTGTTAAATTACTTTTGTTCTTGATATTTTTAGCTCCGTAAAACAGGCTGACAGCTGGCTAGAGGTGGGAACCTACCTACTTCATCTCTGATTTTTTTTCCTGTAGCGGCTTTAGAACGTTCTATGCTGCTTTAAAGCTGTTGAGTCAACTTAGTATACTGATGTCTGCTTGATTGTGATTGCAAAATGAAAGCACAACCTGAGAGCCCATGCTGACCTCATCTTTTGTGTTTTAGACAGTCTCAGCATATTGTGATTTGCACAATATTTCTTGATGGATTGACCTGGTTTCATTGAGGAGGGCAAGAGGGACGGGGTTAGAGTTGGTGCTCTTCCAGCCTGAAGAGGATTTAGTCTTAGGTTGGCTGTCAGCTGTGAAGGGGGTATGAAGCTGTCAGAGTAAGTGATGGAAGACGAAGGGGCAGGGCTTTTGAAGGTTAAAATTAGCTATTAAAAAATTGGTGGCTAAGTATAACAACAACTGATAATTTTTTTTAACTGTTCAGAAAGTCAATGTGGCACATTGTTCATATTTACATATTATTGTTGTGGTCAGCAAACCAGGTTGCTCAACAAGTGTCAGCTGTCAGAACTCACTCAGATCTGAAGGTTGGGGAGTACTCAAACCTAGAAGCAAGTGCATCTTGGACAAAGGAGCAATGGAGCCAAGAGTTTACTAAGCATCAGGTGAGACCTGCAGAGACGCTGCCCTGTACAGATACTTATGTCCTTGATTTGCTTGTAGCCCTCAGCCTTCGCTGTCTGAGGGGCTTTGGAGACTCTTGACTTCTTCAGTCCCTTTGCCTTCTCTGTTCCTGTGTGTTCATCTGAAACCAAGGAAATTACTAATGTGTGACATTCGGGGAAAAGAGACAGCTGCTATTATTAACTTGCTTGAAAAACACAAATGCCTGAGACTTATTTTGGACCTGCAGAAAATGTATTTTTGAGTTAGATATGTTGAAACTGGAAGTGTCTTGGTTGAAGCCTCTGCTTCTGGAAGGAGGCTTCCTCTGCCCTCAGGCTTCCATGTAGCCAGCATGTGCTGAGGGCTTTGTGTGAGATGCCAGGAGAGCTGAGGGCTTTGTGTGTGATGTCAGGAGACATGCAGTGGAGGGCTGCTTTGTAGTGAGCCTTCAACAGCCTACCAATACTGGTGTTTCTCACATATTGGAATGAAGCCACATAAATAAAGCCTATCCACAGAACAACAGGCTATCCAAAGAGTATTAATCTTTCAAAAAAGCCTGTCAGCTCACTGGGGGAAACATTAAAAGCAGTGTGAATTCTTCTTGGTATGGCTGGGAACCTGAAGGTGATTTCGTGACTTTTCGTAAGGACATGGTCTTCCTTTCTAAGGACTTTTTCTTCATAGTCTCTCCCCATACTCTCATCGTTTACAGCTGGGATCCAATGTTTGCATATGTCAAGTTTTTTCCTTTAATTTTGCCCCATGAATTTCATAATCCTCACTTCCATATACTGACTCTGATCTCTGGTAGAGGTGTATGAAGCAGGTTAATGGCGTTTGTGTACTGATGTCAATTTTATTTTAGGTTCTCATTATGACTTGCTATATCGCCTTGAATGTTTTGAAAAATGGTTACTTATCACTGTCAGACATTAACCTTTTGGTGTTTGATGAGTGTCATCTTGCAATTCTAGACCACCCTTACCGTGAAATTATGAAGGTAGGTTTTTAGATTTTATCAACTTTAATAATTCATGGTCAGTTATTAAGTTATCGAGTATATACAGTTTTACATTTTTATATGTATAGGAGTTTGCCCACATGTATGTCTGTGTCCCACATATGTGCCTGGTACTCTCAGAGGCCACAGAGGTGTCAGGTCCTTCTGGGACTAAAATTACAGATGGTTATGAGTCACTCTGGGAGTCAAACCTGGGTTCTTAGAAGAGCAACTAGTGCTCTTAATTGCTGAGCCAGTCTTAATGCAGTATTTAAAACCAAAAAAAATTTAATTAAAAAAAAAAAGGTTGAAAAAGCAATGGGGTTAGTTACCAATATTGGGAACTTGGTTCTAGTAATACGAGTGAATGGATCTTAAAATTAAATCATTTAATCTATGAATTAATTCATTTAATCTATAACGTATGTTTCTAACATCATAATAGCAATTGTTATATTTTAAAGAGTATCCAAATGTGCCCTTTTGAGAAATAGATCTTTAAGAAAAAAAAATATACTAATACCTAGTGTTATGCTACTGCTCCCACAGACGTGGGTGTTAGTACTTGTCAGTGGTTTTCCTGTGTTTGGATCTGGAGTGCATGATGGTCCTTACTGCCAATATCTTTTATTCTGTTAGCTCTGTGAAAGCTGTCCATCGTGCCCTCGAATTTTGGGACTAACCGCTTCCATTTTAAATGGGAAATGTGATCCAGAGGAATTGGAAGAAAAGATTCAGAAACTGGAGAAGATTCTTAAGAGCAATGCTGAGACTGCAACTGACCTGGTGGTCCTAGACAGGTATGCACTTCTGAGGGACTGGCTTGGCTTTAAGAAGACTGGTTATGACCAGTGGGGTGTCTTTGAATCTTGCTTTTGGTACCTGTTTCTGTGACCAAATGGCTGCTGAAGGGAGTGAGCAAGACCAAGAGGTCTTTTTTTTTCTTTTCTTTTTCTTTTTTAAAGTACAGTTACCTGCTAGCACAATCAGTTGCTCTTGTTTCTGCAGAAAGCCGCAAATGGGGTGCTGCCACCCGCAGTGGTGGTGTTGTGGGGGGGGGGTCAGTGTTCTGGCTAGTTTAATGTCAACTTGACACAAGCTTTAGTCATTTAAGGGAAGGCAAGTTCAATTGAGAAAATGCTTCCAGAAAGAGGATTGAGCTGTACACAGACAAGCCTGTAGGGCATTTTCTTAGTGATCAGTGGGGGGAGGGCCCAACCCATTGTGGGTGGCGCCATGAGCTGCTGGTCCTGGACTCTAAAAAGAAAGCTCTCTGAGCAAGCCATGAGAAGCAAGCCAGTAAGCTGTACCCCTCTGTGGCTTACACCACCTCCTGTCCAGATTCTGACTTCCTTCGACGATGAACTATGATAACGAAATGTAAGCAAAATAAACCCTTTGCCTCCAAGTTACTTTTGGTCATGGTGTTTCATCACAGCAATAGTCACCCTCAGACAGTCAGCCCTTCCTCTTCCCTGGTATTGCTAGGGTGGGGACTGTACCTTCAGTGTAAAGGACATACCATCAGCATGGACTTTTTTTGGTTGTTGTTGTTTTGTTTTTTTGAGACAGAATTTCTTTGTGTAACCTTGACTATCCTAGATGCACTTTGTAGACCAGCCTGACCTCAAACTCACATCGATCCACCTGCCTCTGCCTCCTGAGTGCTGGGATTAAAGGCGTGCGCCACCACACGTGTGTACTTTGTTGTTCTGCCCTAGACATCTCTCAGGGTGCACTGAAGGATTATTAGAGAATTCAGCAGTATACTTTACGTATTTGAGAACACCCTATTGTTTTGAAAACTGGTTGCAGGTTTCTGAAGAAAAAGCTGTTTGTGATTTGTAGGTTGTCTTGTTTGTGGAGTTAACATTTTTGATCTTCTGTAATTTAATTGACATGGAAACAAACACATGCACACAGCCTGACTGATAGGTTTACCTTTATAGAAAGGAGCTGTGGTGGTTAGTGTAAATTGCCATTTTGGCAGAATCTAGAATTACCTGGGAGACAAGCCTTTGGCAGATTATCTTAATTGAGTTAATTGAGGTGGGAGGACCCAGCCTAAAAGCCGGTGGTACCATTCATTCCATGGGTTTGGAGTTGTAAACTGAATAAAAAGGAGAAAGCTAGCTGAAAATAGGTATCCATTGCTCTCTATTGCTTGACTGTGGATGTGATGTGAACAGTTGCTTCAGTTTCCTGTCACTATGACAGTGTCCCTAAACTGTGGGCTGGAATAACTCGCTTAAGTTACTTTTGTCAGGGTGTTTTATAACAGCAGCAGCAAAGAAACTCAGTCAGAGCCTTATATAAATTAGTAGGGAAATGAGAGTGAGTATGGAAGTGTGTTTGTAGGTAACTGTAACATTCGGTTCACAGCAGAGTAGTCTAATGTCCTGACTAGTGAATCTTCCAGCCTTTGGGATAGACTATTCCCTTATGTGCCTCAGCCAACACAGCTGTGATGTCCTTGCATACACCATGTATGCTTTTAAAGTCCTATCAAATTCCATTTATCTGGATTGAGTTTATTTGCTTGGCTTGTACTAAGGGAGGCTTTGGGGAGTAGAAGATCTTGGAACTTTTATGTTATAGCACGGAGTAATCTTTTAGCTTAAGTGTTCCCTAGTTCCCCAGACACCTTCCAATTTGGTGTCTTTGTTTCTTTCCTGTTGCTGTGGTGAAGTACATGGCTGCTTTAAGCTCCTGCCACCGGGATCCCAGCCATGATAGATGTTCTTTGAACTGTGAGTTCAAATGAACCATTCTCCCTATGAGGGTATTTTATTTCACAACAAGAAAAGAAATGTAAGACATTTGGGTTAAGAAAAATGAAAACTCTGTATTAAGTGTCTTTATTGTATGTTGCTCACTAAAGTCATCAGGTTGCTTTTAGGGTGTTGTGTACTGTTCTGGTTATGATTAGTGAAAGGCATCATAGGTCCAAGGAATGACACCAGAAATGAATGAAAATGGGCTGCTTACATAGAAAATATAGATTAGTAGTTGGCAGGGTCAGCAGATAAGGCCTGACCTGAGTTAAATACATGAGTTCCATTCTTTCTGAGCTGCTGTCCCCCCTTCAGGATGGGTGGCATGGCACTGTCATTTCACCTCATAAAGTGGGAGGAGGGAACTGACTGAACAGCATTGCCCTCCTCCTCATGGTATACACATTCCTGACCTATCGCGCACCCCGAGAAATAAATAAAAACTCTAAACCTTGAGATTTGCAGATGTTAAAAGATTTCACATGGGCGGGTTGCTGGAGAAATGGATCCTCAGTTAAGAGTGCTTGCTGCTCTTCCAGAGGACCTAAGTTGGGCTCCTGGTACTTGTGTCAGGCCACAACCTTGGGCAGCTACAAACACACATGTCTATCCATAATTAAAAATAACTAGAAATAAAAATTTTCAGATAGGATGCTAAGCTGTACATTTAGTGATAAAACATTCTCCTGTGACCTCTACTGATAAATTCTGTTTCTGAAGAATAATTATTGAGTATTTTCAACATTTTTTGTTCTCCATTCTGCCTAAGTGGACAAAAGATGGCAGTCAACCTCCAAAACAAAACCAATTCTGGGACTCCAATGAGAGTTGCTTGCAAAGTTCTTTGAACCTTACTTAGCCTTATGCAGTGCTTGCTTGCAGCTCACTTAGAAACGCCAAGTGCCCCGAGGAAGGCATGCTGTGAAGCTGCCTTGTTGCTTGAGAAGAGGCGTAGACCTAAACTAGATAGAGAAAGTAAATGATGAGAATGTTGTACTGAATTTCTAAGAGATGAGGCAAAGGGCATTTGGGGAAGGCAAGGGACGGTAGCTGGAAGGGCCTTCAAGGGAAGGTGGGTGGTGCTGTTTTGGTGGAATTACCTATATTGGTGACATTCATTGCTTTTGCAATTCTCCCTGTGCATTCAGGTTAGGTTGAAGAAGAGTTCAGGCATACTTGCATCCTTTTTCTTTTTCTTCCTTTCAGAAAAACTCTTGTAAGTAATATATTACTTATTTAAAAACTAAAAAGAGGGGCTGGAGAGATGGCTCAGCAGTTAGGAGCACTGGCTACTTTTCCAGAGGATCTGGGTTCAATTCCCAGCACCCAGATGGCAGTTCATAACTGTCTGTCCTCCAGTTCCAGGGGATCTGACACCCTCACACAGACATACATGCAGGCGAAACACCAATGCTCATAAAATAAAAATAAATATTAAAGTCAAAAGAGGTTGTGTGTTTTCTGTGGGGAAATTAAAAAAAAATGAAAAAGTAATAAAGTAAATATCTAAAGTTCTACCATGTTGCTAACATCTTGGAATGTTTTCTTAGTATCCTTTTTTTCTTGTTTTTTAAAAAACAGTAATGCATTTTCACTGATGATGCTGACATCTTGTTTCTGATTTTAAAGATACACTTCTCAGCCATGTGAGATTGTAGTAGATTGCGGACCATTTACTGACAGAAGTGGGCTTTATGAGAGATTACTGATGGAGTTAGAAGAAGCACTTAATTTTATCAATGACTGTAATGTATCTGTACATTCAAAGGAACGAGATTCTACTTTGATTTCCAAACAAGTAAGTATGTGTAGTCTTGTAAGTAATAAAGTGCTTCTCCCCTTTGTGAGAATGGAAATGAGGGTATGCTCCATTGAGGCTATTGGGCCCCACCTTGGTTTAAAGCCTTATCTTACTAGCTCTGTGGATATTTTTTATTGAACATGTGATCAAGGCTGTATTTTTATGTCACAGCTGTCCCTTGGGACAGGGTTCAGATCATGCCTGTTTAAGAAGGGAGTCCAGTTTGTTTTATTTTGCTTTGGTTTTGGTCAGATGAGTTAGGTCCTGCTGGAACTTTTGATCTGACTTCTCCACTGTTTCCTGGTGTTTGTAACAGGAACAGAGTGTTTAGGACAATAGTCTGGAGTTGGTTCTACACGTGTAGCAGCAGCCACACAGCACTCTGCCACCTTGGCTTGTTAGAAATAAGAATTATGGGACCCTTTCCTCACCTGCTGAGTCAGGGCTCAGGAGGGCCTCCGAAGAAATGACCTGAGTTTGACAAGTCCTTCCCAGTTGTCCTTAGCCATGATGCTTGGCAGACATTTTAATATCAGTACCCTCTTAAATGTGGCCCAGGGTTTCTCTCTTGTGGCGACTTATTCTTCTTTTCTTTTTTAACAGTAATGTCCAGGGTGTTGTTGTTGTTGTTGTTTTGTTTTATTTTGTTTTTTGAAAGAGAGTCTCACTATGTATTTCTGGCTGTCCTAGAACTCACTTTGGAGACAGGATGGCCTCAAACTCAAAGAGATCTGCCTGCCTCTGCCTCTCTAGGGATTAAAGGTATGCCTTATTTGGATTTTTTAACCTTATGAATCTTGCTAATTCCATTTTCAACCCAGTGTCTTTGCTGCATATAAAACTGCTAATTGCCCCAATAGAGCCTGGCTCTGCATTTTATTCAACTCAGCTGAAGTACTCTGGACAGGCGCCAAGATAAGGTTCTGGATTTTCTTCAGTGTGTCCATTACAGTGAAGCCAGAGGGGGATAGTGCACAGTGGTGTAGACCTGTCCAGCCTCTGGAGAGGAAGTGCTGGTGCTGGCCTGCCCAGAAGTTACCCATACATACTTCGTAGCATTTCATTTTTAATATTTATTATAGGCATGCCTTTAATCTCAGCACTCGGGGAGGTAGAGGCGGGCAGATCTCTGAGTTCGAGGCCAGCCTGGTCTACAAAGTGAGTCCAGGACAGCAAAAGCTACACAGAGAAACCCTGTCTTGAAAACCCAAAAAGAGAAAAAAAGAGAAAGAAAACTCATAATATAGAAGAAAATTTATGTATAAGGCTGGGCAGTATTGGCACACACCTTTAATCCCAGCACTTGGGAAGCAGAAGCGGGCGGATTGCTGTGAGGCGAGCCTGGTCTACAAAGCGAGTCCAGGACAGTTGAAGGGAAATTGCTTTAGTCTTTGCTAAAGAATAAGAGTGTCTGTAGCTGGTCTTTACCACTTGGTTGATTGTTTTATTCCCACTCTTTATCTCCCCTCCCCTATTTCACTTGCTATTATTACTAGATAGGGGAGAAAAAAGAATAAAGGAGAGAGGGGGGGAGGGGAGGGGAGGGAAGGGGGGGAGAGAGAGAGATGGAGGGAGGGAGGGAGGGAGAGAGAGAGAGAGAGGGAGAGGGAGAGAGAGAGAGAGAGAGAGAGAGAGAGAGAGAGAGATATTGATTCTTGAATTTAAATTCCTTCCTTTGTTTCTTCTTTGACCACAACTACTAACAAACCACGATCAACACCACTGACCCCGTCTCTCAGGGCCCTAGCATTTATATACCCTCTGAAAAGGTCACAGAATTCCTAATGTCACACAGTCACAGAAACTGTCTGCAGCTAGCTAGAGCACAAGGCAAATCATGGTCAGCTGCTGCGGCCAGTCCGAAGCTGCTCTACATCCCCGCGCCTGAAATCAAAACAAAAACACATTCTTACAGTGTGTCTGTATGGTTAAAGAAATCAAAATTAGCTTTACAGTGTTGGCAGGGTCCAGATGGTGCAGTTGTGAGTGCTGACAAATCCTACATCTGAAGTTCAGTTTTAAAACACTCATATAGTTGCATATTTTAGCTGCTATTAATTTTGTTAGGACAGAATGACATGGTTTTCGGCATGGATTTGTTGGGAGGACTGTCAAGCTCTCCCTCTAATGTTAGGGAATTAACCTCCCTGTTCTGCTGTGGTAAACTGGTTTGGAAGGAACACTTTAGGACAGCTAACGCCCCAGTTCAGGTTTATGAAAGTATGGGACGATAATGCATCCTTTGGCTTTCTTAAATTTCCTTATAGATTCTCTCAGACTGTCGTGCGGTGTTGGTTGTTCTGGGACCTTGGTGTGCGGATAAAGTAGCTGGAATGATGGTAAGAGAACTTCAGAAGTACATCAAACATGAGCAAGAGGAGCTACACAGGAGATTTTTATTGTTTACAGACACTTTGCTAAGGAAAATACATGCACTATGTGAAGAGCACTTCTCACCTGCCTCACTTGACCTGAAGTATGTAACTCCTAAAGTAATGAAACTGCTCGAGATCCTGCGAAAATACAAACCCTATGAGCGACAGCAATTTGAAAGTGTTGAGTGGTACAATAATAGGAATCAAGATAATTATGTGTCTTGGAGTGATTCTGAGGATGATGATGATGATGAAGAAATTGAAGAAAAAGAAAAGCCAGAGACAAATTTTCCTTCTCCGTTTACCAATATCTTATGTGGAATTATTTTTGTGGAAAGAAGATACACAGCAGTTGTCCTAAACAGGTAACTCTCTGGGTTAGTGTCTGTTCCATGTAGAACAAAACAGGCTTCTGTGTGGGGAAGCAGTGCTGTGTGATCTTGAAGAGCCACATGCAGGCCTGTTTCTTTTACAAGGTCTCACTCATCCAGTGTCTGCGTCTCATGCTGTCCTGAATTAACAGAGAGGATGCCTGTAAATACTTATTTTCTCTAAAGGCCACAAGTGAGATTTTTGTCTTAACTGATGCTAATGCATTCTAATTAATCCAAGTAGAGAACATATAGAAAAATTGAGTTGAAATAAAGCATTCTTTGTTTTGTATGCAGGTGTGAGATTCAGTTCAGGTGTCAGTCAGTCTTTGACTGATTTAGGCTCTGTGTTGAGCATTTTTCATGCAGCTGTTTCTTCACACGCTCCTAGGATATATTTTATCTGAGTACTGAGGGTAAATTTCTTTTTTGTTTTTTGAGACAGGGTTTCTCTGTGTGGCCTTGGCTGTCCTGCACTTGCTTTGTGGACCAGGCTAGTCTTGAGCTCACAGTGATCCGCCTGCCTCTGCCTCCCGAGTGCTGCTGGGATTAAAGGCGTGCGCCACCACTGCCTGGCCTGTGAATTTCTTTAAGTGTTAATTTTTCCCCTTTAAATGTGATACGTTGAAATGTTGTTCTGGCCACATAGGTCCTAAAGTCCTTACAACCTCCAAAATGATAATTGTTATTTATATGCTAAAGAATTGCTTGGCTTCGGGACTCAGGTTGGTCTGGAAAGATAGGTGTTGGGGGAGGGAAGAAGGGGCTGAAGGCTAAGTTATGGCCAGTGGCCACTGATATTAACCAGTCATGCCAAAGCAGAAGAACACTTTCATAAAATCAGAGATGAGGAGACAGAGCTCTGTGTCTCTGAAGCTCCCTGGATGGTGTGGCCCTAGGAAGGGTAGGAGTTACGTGCCTCTTCATCTGTGTCCTTTATGTTAGTCTGCATAATAAAGCCAGTAAACAGTGTCCTAGGCCCTTTGGCTGCTTTGAAGAGGACCTAACTTGGAGCCTGTGACTGGCATCTGAAAACTAAGAGCGTTTCTTGGAGACTGAACTTTCAGGCTTTGGGATCTAGTACCAGAATAAAGTTAAGTTACGGGACGCCTGGCAGCAGCATGTCCGTTGCTACAGAACTGATTGCCTACTGGGAAAAATCCTGTGCTGCCTTCTGTATTGACTTCTTGTTGCACGGGATGGGGGGGAAGGGTGTTGCATATGGAGGTAGATTCTCAGTTTAGGTTGCTTTATAGACTCCCTAAAGAGAACATTACAGAGCTACATTTTATTTACTGAGGATCGTAGCAAAGATAGTGGTTAGTCCCTGTTTATGTTCTTTTAATAAATACTGGCTTCCTGAATATAGACCTGGACATGGGCCTGGGCTTCAGTGGTGGCTTTGTTTTTAGTTGTTGGGTTTTTTGTTTTTTTGGTAGATGTTTTACCATTTTCTTCCTAAAGAGGGTCCATATTTTTTTGTACTTAAGGCTGTACTTTTCTGGGAGATCCATTAAGTTGGCCAGAGTTCGATCCCTGAGAGCCTTTTCTAAAAGTAGTCATCTCTGAGGAGAAATTAAGCATTGTTTCCTGAGGTAATTGGGATTTTTTTAAAAACTACTTCTTCAATGTTTAGTAGTTTCAATTTTATTATTATTATTTTTTGTAATGGGAAATTAGACTGGAGAGCAGTCATCTGGCAGTTTTCAGTCTGGTAATTTTGCTGCTCGTTGAGCCTGGGCCTCCTGATGGATATGGAGTGAAGTAACTTGAAGTACTGAGTTATATTTAAACAGGACAGTAAGGTTGAAAGGGACCTCACTGAGCATCTAATCCAACCACTTAGTTCTGTAACAAATGCCACAGGAGGCAAAGTGATTTGCTCCAAGTTAAACTGCTCACGACTTTCATTTTTTTCCACAATCACAATGCTCCTGGATGTCCCAGAGCAGCCGAACCCAGTGCTTACAGCAGGAAGCCAGCTAGAGTACCAGGAAGCATGTGGCTGGTGAAGGGGCCGGTAAGATGGGGGTCTTGTTTTTTTAGACTGGGGAAAAGGCATTTCAGGGGTCAAAAGAGTTGACCACCGGTGTGGTTCGGTGCTTCACGGTGGCTAGCTGGCTGCCCTGCTTGCCGTGGCTTGGAGAGAGTAGAAATCTCTCTTCCCCTGTAGAGAACTCATGCTGGGGTCTGCATGTGTTTTATGCAGAGGTGTGTCAATTTCCTTTGCAGAATTATTAGCCAGAAAAGGTTTATCTAAAATCAATCACTTACTTTCTGTTGACCTAAGGATCAGATTAATTGTGATCAGCTTTCATAGAATGTGGCTGGAGTTAGTGTTCTAGGATGAATGAAGAGCAGTCTGAGGGTTGACTTTATGACATCTAATTAAATGTACAGTAGAAGTTTTGTTCTAATAAGCTTTTAAATAAGCTTAGAAAAACTTGCTGCAAGCTGCAGACTTTCCTCCCATCTGTTTAATAGGAAAAGCTTCCTGGGCAGGGAGTAGAAGCTCTTACCACACAGGCTGCTCTCCATCCCCTGACCAGCTAGCCATGTTGCTGCTGTGTGTGCTGCAGGCACGGCTGGTTCTCACATTTGTAGTTTTCCTCCCATGTCTCTTCAAAGCAGTGTTTCCAGCACTCCATGTCAGAGATACAACTGTCAAAAGGTGGTGCCCAGGTGCTAAGTGCACTGCTGTCTGGCTTACTAGGATTATATGGTACCGTCACTGGGCAGACCTGAACTGCATCTTGTCTCGAACTTTTCTCTCCCTAATACTCTTTTGGGGGGGGCGGGTGGTTGGGGGTTGGATTTTCCAAGACATGTTTTCTTTGTGTAGTCTTGACTGCCTTGGGTTGTAGACCAAGCTGGCCTCAAACTCAGAGATCCACCTGCCTCTGCCTCCCAGGGTGCTGGAATTATAGGCGTGGGCACTGCACCTCCTAATATTTTTTATTAATTTATTTAGATTACATCTCAGTTGTTATCCCCTTACTTGTGTCCTCCCATTCCTCCCTCCTTCCCTCTTTCACCCTATTCCCCTCCCCTAGGTCAGTGACAGAAGGGGACCTCCTCTCCCACCATATGGTCACAGCTTATCAAGTCTCATCTTGGTAGCCTGCCTATTCTTTCTCTGAGTGCCACCAGGCCTCCTCACCAAGGGGAAGTGGTCAAATATGGGGCACCAGAGTTCATGTCAGAGTCAGTCCCTGCTCTCCACACAACTGTAGATAATGTCCTGTCCATTGGCTAGATCTGAGTAGGGGTTCAATGTTTACTGCTTGTATTGTCCTTGGTTGGTGCAGTAGTTTGAGCAGACCCTCCCACCTGGGTCCAAATCCGCCTGTCACGATGTTCTTCTTGTAGGTTTTAGGACCCTCTGGATCCTTCTGTTTTCCCATTCTCCCATATTTGTCTCACCTAGAGTCCCAATAGAAGGTCCCTGCATCTATCCCAATCTCCTGGTAAGTGAAGACTTTCATGGGACATCCCTTTTGGGCTAGTGCCCAATTATAAGTGAGTATATACCATGTGAGTCTTTCTGCTTCTGGATTAACTCACTCAGTATGATCGTTTCTAGTTCCATCCATTTGTCCACAAATTTCAGGATTTCCTTGTTTTTAATAGCTGAGTACTATTCCATAGTGTAAATGTACCACAGTTTTCTTTATCCGTTCTTTGACTGAGGGACATTTGGGTTGTTTTCAAGTTCTGGCTATTATGAATAAGGCTGCTATGAACATGGTTGAGCATATGTCCTTGTGTGGTGGAGCCTCTTCTGGGTATATTCCAAGGAGTAGAATAGCTGGGTCTTGAGGTAGCCCTATTCCCAGTTTTCCGAGAAAGCACCAAGTTGATTTCCAAAGTGGTTGTACAAGTTTGCACTCCCACCAGCAATGAAGGAGTGTTCTCCTTTCTCCACATCCTCGCCAGCATGTGCTGTCACTTGAGTTTTTGATCTTAGCCATTCTGATGGGTGTAAGGTGGAATCTCAGAGTCGGTTTGATTTGCATTTCTCTGATGACTAAGGATGTTGAGCATTTCTTTAAGTGTTTCTCAGCCATTCGTTATTCCTCCTTTGAGAATTCTCTGTTTAATTCTGAGCCCATTTCTTAATTGGGTTATTTGGTTTGGTGGTGTTTAATTTCTTGAGCTCTTTATATATTTTGGATATTAGACCTTTGTCAGATGTACAGTTGGTGAAGATCTTTTCCCAGTCTGTAGGCTGTCGTTTTGTTCTGTTGAAGTGTCTTCTGCCTTACAGAAGATTCTCAGTCTCATGAGGTCCCATTTATTAATTGTTGACCTTAAGGCCTGGGCTGTTGGTGTTCTGTTTGGGAAGTTGTCTCCTGTGCCAATGACTTCCAGGCTCTTCCCTACTTTTTCTTCTAACAGATTTAGTATCTCTGGTTTTATGTTGAGGTCTTTAGTCCACTTGGACTTGAGTTTTGTGCATGGTGCATTTTTCTACACGTAGACATCCAGTTAGACCAGCACCATTTGTTGAAGATGCTATCCTTTTTCCATTGAATAGATTTGGCTTCTTTGTCAAAAATCAAGTGTTCATATGTGTGTGGATTTATTTCTGGGTCTTTGATTCAATTCCATTGATCAACCATCCTATTGCTATGCTAGTACTATGCTGGTTTAATTAC
The DNA here is from genome assembly GCF_964271855.1 of Acomys minous. Lineage (NCBI taxonomy): Eukaryota > Metazoa > Chordata > Mammalia > Rodentia > Muridae > Acomys > Acomys minous. Next base: position 15,164,928 of record NC_140489.1, read on the forward strand.
TGTTGCTCTATAGTACAGCTTGAGATCAGGAATGGAGATTCCTCTGGAGGATCTTTTATTGTACAGGATTGCTTTAGCTATTCTCAGTTTTTTGTTTTTCCATATGAAGTTGAGAATTAATCTTTCAATGTCTTTAAAAAATTGTGTTGGTATTTTGATGGGGATTATATTGAATCTGTAAATTGCCTTTGGTAAGATGGCCATTTTTCCTAATATTTTTTATTCTGAACTAATTTTAGATTTACAGAGCTATTGGATAAGTAGACTACTGTATTCTCTCACAAGTTTCCTCATGGTTAAGGGCTGTGTCTCAACCAGGCAACCAACATTAGTGCAGTGCTAGGCTTTGTCTCATTTTTGCCATTTTTCCACTCCTGCTCTCCGAGTGCTTTTGGTTTGAGACGTAGTCAAGGCTAGCCTCAAACTGTGCTCCTTCTGTCTTAGCCATTCGCTAAGGTTACATGGTTGGGTTTATTCCTTCCTTTTGTTTTGTTTTTGGTGGCCAGGATCTCATTTAGTCTGGCCTGGTCTCAGACTCACTGTGCAGCTGACCTTGACTCTTCCTCCAAACTTGTGCTTTACAGGTGTGCGTCACCATCTTAGCTTTCCTGACCTTTCCACCCCAGGGATCATAGAGCGTTATTGTCATCTCCTGTTTGTTTCTGATGATCTTGAGGGTCAGGAATATTGGTCAGGCATTTCATAGACTGCCCCACCATTTGGGCTGGTGATGGTGTTCTCAGGGTTAAGCTAGGGGTAGAGATTTCAAAGAATACTATAGAGGTAGCACACCTTTCAGGTCACTTTTATGTATGTTTGTATGTATGTATGTATGTATGTATGAATGTATTTTGGTTTTTAGTGACAGGGTTTCTTTGTCCTGTACTCGCTTTGTAGATCAGGCTGACCTCGAACTCACAGCAATCTGCCTGCCTCTGCCTCCCTGAGTGCTGGGATTAAAGGCGGTTCCACCATGCCTGGCTTCTGGTCACATTTTATTAGGGGCTGGTATAACAAAATCATCATTGATGATGTTCAACTCTCTAGTGTCTGCCAGCTTTCTCTACTGTGAAGTGTTCTCCTTTTATTTTATTTATTTAATTTTACTTGGTTTTTTGAGACTGGTTTCTCTGTGTAACAGCTCTAGCTGTCCTGGAACTCGCTTTATAGACCAGGCAGGCTTCGAACTCACAGAGATCTGCCTGCCTCTGCCTTCCAAGTGCTGGGATTAAAGGCATGTGCCACCACCGCCCAGTATGTTCCCCTTTCTTAATTTAGGCTTTGGAAGCAAATTTCCACATTTAGATTGTCCTTCTGCAGGAGGAGGGAATGAGTAACTGCTACTTGGCTTGGGGAGGTGGCATCCATATGCCTCTTAGTTGGAATTGTCCTGAATTCTTCCTGGCTGATTACCTTTCTGTTTGTATTTATTGGTCCTTGTATTTATCTGTGGACTCATGTCTAAAATTTGGATTATAACCCGGCAGCATATTATGTATTCGGTTGCCCAGTTTTTGTGATCTGGGTCACTAGGCGCTGTTTGTGCATAGCTTGTTTGCTCCTTTTACACAGCATTCCTTTGTGCTTTGAGCGCTGCTTTACTTGGTTAACAGATAATTCATCACTAAGAACTTTACTTGGTTAACAGATAATTCATCACTGCTCTTAGTGATGGGGGTTTGTAGATTACGTTCATGTATTGTTTGTATTTTCTATTGCCATAGCTATAATCAGCCATTTTCACAAAGGACCTCTATCTTTTCTATACCCCTTTTATAGACACATATTATAAACATATCTGATTTTAAAGCCGACACATCTCCTGTAAAATAGCTAATAATACCTCTCCTCACCCTTACTATCAGCACATGCTGGTGTACACAAAAATGTCCTTTTTGCAGTGCACTGTCCTTTAGCTCTCAGGGGTTAGGTTTGGGGGTGGACAGAGTCACAGAAGAGTTCGGTTTGCTTACACTGACAAGATAGCGTAAAATTAAGGGACACTAGTAGGAAAGTGTATTGTATTTCAAGTACATGGTAGACATTTCAGATGTTTGCATGTAATCATGTTTGTTTTGTTGTGTCTGTATTATGTAGCATGTGTATTCATAAAACAGTTTTAGTAATCTAATTCTGTACACACTTTCTCTGTTTGGTCATGCCATTCCAGCCCACTTGGGGGGCACCATATGCCACGTGGTATGGTCCTCCCTCTGCCCTGAGTTGCATAGAGAGGGTGAAAGTACATGTATGGACACTCTAAGTAACAATTTGATAAGAATTTTATGCTTCTTAAATATACAATTGAATTTTAATGCCTTTTAAGTTTGATTTTCTTAGTATTTTTTTAATGGAATTTTACAAAAATGCAGGTGTATACGAGGTGGGAAGTTTGAAAAACCCGAGTCTTCATCCTCACGATGTGGATTCAGGGAGAATATAAATCTCAGCACACATCTGTCGGCTCCCTTTCAGTGTCCACAGGCATCCTTAATCACCTGTCAGCTTTCTAAGGACAGAGGACGCTTCCTGTATTTTCCTTGAAGTCCTCGGCTTAGGTGTGGGGTGTGGTTAGTCCAGTAGTGGGATCATTTTCTGTTTAATATTAAGAGCACACATAACATTCAGTTGTGGCTCGCAGGATATTTTTATTGATGTGCATGTTGTCTATAAAGCTCTGCAAGTTGATGTCAGCATCATTAAGGAGAAATAAATTCCTGGTAGTGTTTAAATTGCTCAACTAATTGAAGCCTGCCAACTTGATAATTTGGGCACAGTATATTCTTAATTAGGAGTAACTTGAAGTGAATTTTAAAACCTCTCATTACATTCAAATCGATACTATTTATGTAAACTAAAACTAGCAGTAATGTTATTTCTAGGTAATTTATTTCAGTTTTGGGGCTTTGGGGTGTGCTGTTTATTTTCATGTGATTCTGTTCTTTGTCGCTGACATCATGTATTCATCACAATCTTGGAACGGGAGATCAGGAAGCTTCTGACTCTAAACGTTTAAAGTCACTGAACCCTAGAACAAACTGGAATGCCTGGCCAGGAAAGGGTTGGGGCACAAGGCACTCTACATGGCCACTCAGTATTGCCAGGCCTTTGATATTAGCCTGTTTCATGTGTATATTAAAAAAAGAATGGTTTTACTTAAAAATGCAATTTTCCATTAGGAATTTATACTATGTAGCATGATTTCAGAGGGACCATGTGGAGTCACTTAGGTCAGGTGTGGAACCGTTTATCCTGTGCCGAGTCTTTGAATGTGGGTATTTCCAAATAGCTGTAATGGCAGCCCTGACTGTTAACCTTCGTTCTGTGTAACGTGATCCGTCCTGTAGCTCTTTTCCACGCTTTAGTCAAAGGCCCTTTGGGTTTCTGGCACTATAGGTTAATGCCAAGGAGCAGGTGGGAAAGGGGCCATAGCTTGGGGCTGTTTCCTGACAGTGCAGGGGGAAGTCTTCAGCATTGCTGTGAAAAGTCCAGGACTCTGCAGGATGAACTTCTAATTGAGAATACAGGCTTTTCTTTCCTAAGAACTCTGCTTTTAGTGATCATGGTGTTGGGTAAGATGAACAGCAGTAAAAGGAAAAGATGAACAGTGGTGGGCTCCTGTCATACTTGTGGAGGAGCATGCCAGGTTAGACCCTACACTCCCTGCTGTGGTAGTTCCTCCAGAGAGAAGAGGCTTGTGTGTGGCCAGGAATACCAGGTGTGGTGAGCTGTCTGTCATCTTTACATGTCTGGGCTATGGTTCTCCAACTAGCTTGATCCCATCTCCAGACACCATTCTGCTAAGTTGTCGTCATTAAAATCAAAGTTGCAAGTAAAGTGACCCTTTCTTTCACTTGTCATTGTAGCCAGCCTGGTGTTTGTCATAGCAAGTACTCAGCCCACAGATCTGTGTAGTGAAACATGGCATTGATTCTTCGTAAAGCTTGGTAGGAAGAAATTATTAAGACTGCCATCCTGGTTAAGCTTTAGCTGTCAACTTGGCACAGCCCTAGAGTCGTCTAAGAGGAGAGCCTCCCCCTGAGGAATTGGTCTAGAGGTTGGGAGGCATTGCCTTGATTGCTAATTGATGTAGGGAAGCCCAGTGCACTGTGGGCAGTGCCCTCCCTAGGCAGGTGGAACTGGGGTGTCCAAGAAAGCCAGCTGAGTCTAAGCCAGCTTGAGGGCACCAGCAGGCATCATCCTCTGCGGCCTCTGCTGCACCCCTTTGGTAGTGAAATAAGTTCCATGTCAGAGGTCGTGCTGTGTGTAATAGCAAGTTGGACTACCATCAGGCGCTTGCCTTGAGTGAATACTTGCCTCAGTTTCCCTCAGTGATGAACTGACCTGGAATTGTGAGCTGAAGTAGACCCATTTCTCTCCAACCCTGCTTTTGGTGAGAATATTTTATCATAACAACTGAAGTGAAACTAGAGCAACTATTTTGTTAGGAATGTTGGCCCAATCAAAACAGTAACAAGTGTGAACTCTGGACAGATACTCCTATCGTAAAGGAGAATATAGACTAGGTCTAAAGGGTCTGGAGAGATGGCCTAGGGGTTGAGTGCATAGCAGTTTCCCACAGGACCAACGCTTGTTCCTATATTGGGTGGCTAACAGTAGTCTGTGACTCCAGTTCCAGGAGTTCTAATGCCCTCTTACACGTGGTGCACAGACAGACAAGCAGGTATGACACAGAATCATGTGCACGCACATGCATGCACACGTGCGCGCCACTCACATACACACAAAATGGAAAATGAAAAATAAGAAAACCTGAAAGTTAAAATGTTTCCCTTGGAAGTGTTTAACTCCTGTGGGTCTTACATCCTTAGATTGATAAAGGAAGCTGGCAAACAAGATCCAGAGCTGGCTTACATCAGCAGCAACTTTATAACTGGACATGGCATTGGAAAGAACCAGCCTCGCAGCAAACAGATGGAAGCAGAGTTCAGAAAGCAAGAGGAGGTAACAGTGACAATAGTGGGTTTACCACATACGCTGAGAAGCCTCGGCCATAAGGACTCTGTCTTCACAGTTCCCCAGCGATTAACTTGACTGTCTTCCTTCCTCCTCCCCCCTTCCTCTCTCCTTTCTTTTTAGTAAAACAAGGCATTACTTGTTTATAAAGATATCTGCTGTCCTGATGAAGTAACTAAGGGTATTATACACTCAGAATCAGAGTAGCCTCTGGTGAACGTGTTTGTCATAATTGCTGTTAGAGAGCTCATTCTCCTTTATGGAATTGCTGTCAGGTATCTAGACCTTTAGGAGAATGAAGCCTAGAGACTGACTACTGTAGGCTCCATGGACCTGCAGAGCAGCAAGCTGGCGTCTTTTCAGGATGCCCTTTATGCTTTTAGAGGCCTGCTTTTGTGAGATACATATCTGTGTAGCTCTAGATCTAGCTCTCCACTGTAGCTTTAACTTATTCATGCTTTTAAAGATCTTATATAAAGCTGCATTATATAGATACTAAAATCTAAGTGTTCTGGCTGTCAGACTCGATCCTTTTGTTTGTTATTTGCTACTTAACTTAAAATTAGCAGAATCATTTGTTACAGGCATTTGGTCTCAGCATTTTGAGGTCATTCCAGGTCTGGGAAGTTCAATAGCCAGTCTGATGTCTCTGTCAGAAGAACAGCATTGCTATTTCACTTAGTTGTCTTGGACAATATAGTAGTTGCTTTTCTCTTAACTATGACAAAATTACCCCTCAGCAGCAACTTGAGGAAGGAATTATTTTTCTTTCTGACTTGAGAGTGCACTTTTGTAGTGGGGAGGGTATGATGGCAGGACTGTGAGGCAGCTGGCCATGTTGCACTTGTAGTCAGGAAGCAAAGAGGTGAACGCCTGTGCTTGGCTTGCTGGACTCCAGCACATGGAATGGTGCTGTCTGCCTTCAAGGTGTCTCTTCCCACCTTCCTTAGCCTTCTCTAGGAACATTTTTACAGACATCCTGGGTTTGTCTCCTAGGTGATCTGATCTAACCCTTATCTGTTGACTGACTGGGATTAACCACCATGGTGGCGATGCAATTCTAAACTATGTGAGGAAGCACTGTCCTTTATTTTAATCAAGTCTGTTTTCTTTAAATTGAAAGTTTCTCAGGTGCTAAAAAAAAGCAAAGGTCTGCTTGTGATTCAGTTCCAAGTACACTGGGGAGTTCAGTGAGGGAGTTTTGGCTTCTTGGTAGAGGTGCTTGCACAACACAGTCTCGGAGACAGTGTGTGCCGCTGTGGCAGGCCAGAGTAGCAGCAGGTGTCCATGAGGGGCTCTTGTCTCACCTGCTTGGCTAAATATGTTTGTGACTGGTGGACAGTAAAGAGAAGCCAGTCTGAAGGTGTTCAGTGAAAAGTCCTGTGATGAAATGCAAGGCCCGTGAGCATGTGACTGTTCTGTGACACTGCTTCCCTGGGTTGGCCTCAGAGATGTAATGTGCCCAGATGATATCTCAGAAATGACCACTGTTAATCGTTTTATAATGTTTTCTTTGTGAAATTTCTTAGAAATGCTTTTCTTGGTGAAATTTTTTCAGGTACTTAGGAAATTTCGAGCACATGAGACCAACCTGCTCATTGCAACAAGTGTTGTAGAAGAGGGTGTGGATATTCCCAAGTGCAATCTGGTGGTTCGTTTTGACTTGCCGACGGAGTATCGATCATATGTTCAGTCTAAAGGACGTGCACGAGCCCCGATCTCTAACTATGTAATGTTAGCAGACACAGACAAGATAAAGAGCTTTGAAGAAGACCTCAAGACCTACAAAGCTATAGAGAAGGTGTGATCAGAAAGTCAATATACTTTCCTGTTTATTTGTATACATGGGCTAGAGAGAAAGTTTGATCTACAGAGTGTAGTGTCAGCAGTGTGTACATAAAAGAAAGTTGGGAGTTAGCACGTAGAACTGACAGTATTTTATAAGGTAGAGTGAATGTCCTGGTAAAATAGTGGGGAGACGTGCTGGTCACTTGAGAAGGGCGTCTGTGGAAGGGCACTGTAAGTATGGACAGCATAGTGGCCAGTGATTGGTTTGAGTTGTGGCGGGAGAGTGATGAGACAGTAGTTTACCAACAAGAGACCAATAGTGTCCTTTGTGCGTGCATGCACAGTGTCAGATAGTCCTTGTTCAGTATCTTTCCATATTGTTGGAGCTGGGAGGATTCTGTGGAGAGTTTCGCTGCAGCAAATGGCTTTGGAGTTTTGAAGTATGGAGAGATGGTGGTATTTGTCACACAACAGACATCAAAAATCTTTTGTTTGGTTGGTTTTGTTCTTTTTGGAGATAGGATGTTATCATCATTCAGCCCAGCTGGGACCCATGGTCCTTGTGCCATCAAGCCTAGGTCGAGAGTTTTCTCAATACAGACAGAGATAGAAAGCTAGTATGTGGCAAAGAAGATACTTGTTCCTCACCCTACATCCTGTTTGCGAATGCTCAGATCTTAAGAAACAAATGTTCAAAGTCAGTGGATGGTGCTGAGGCTGACGTCGATGCTGTTGTAGATGATGACGATGTTTTCCCGCCATATGTACTGAGGCCTGATGATGGGGGTCCACGAGTCACGATCAACACTGCCATTGGACACATCAACAGGTGAGGGAATAGATTAATTGTCCGGGTTGCAGGTTGACGTCTGTCTCCACAGGTGAATAAATGGCAGCTTTACAGTAGGACACTGGCAGACTGTACCTAGTGACAAATGTCACCTCCAAGAATAAAGGTATAGTAACATAGTAAGACAGCTTGAGCACAGTATCACTTCAAGATATGTTTGCCAAAAATGTGTACGCTGGGTTTAACCGTAAGGAAAATCTCAAGGAAACTCAAGTTGAGAGTCAGGCTCCAAAGGGTAGGCCCAACATTTTCAAGAGTTGCAAAACAAGATCACTGAGATGAAGGAAAGATCAAAGACAGGGGGATGTGACAGCCTGGTGTGATCTCTGGTCCTGGACTGCATGCTTTGACTACAAAGACTGTTTTTTTGAAACGTGAATGATTCATCTGGGTGAAGAGCAGAATGAGAATTTCCTTGTACTCTGATAGCCTTTTAAAGTCTAAAAGAGTTTTCAAGTAAAAAGGTAAATAAAATCTTACATTTGCTCCTTTGTTTTGCCCTTAAATGAGTTTTCTTTTTCTTTCTTTTTAAAAAAGATTTATTTATTTATTTATTATGTATATAATGTTTTGCCTGCATGTATGCCTGCATGCCAGAAGAGAGAACCAGATCTCATTATAGATGGTTGTGAGCCACCATGTGGGTGCTGAGAGTTGAACGCAGGACCTTTGGAAGAACAGACAGTGTTCTTAACCTCTGATCCATCTCTCCAGTCCTCCTTAAGTGAGATTTATCCTGATATATAAACTAGGCTTGGAAATTGTTTTTTAAGTTCTTAGCAGTGTTAACAGCTCAGGAAAACAATTAATTATGATGAAGTCCAAATTCATAATAACCATACATAATTTCTAAGGGAAAATTCACCGTACAGTACAAAAATGTAAAGTGGACTGCATTCTTTGCCTGTTTTAATTGTGGCTGTTTTCTATGGGGTCCTGTTTCCTGTTAGTGGAGAGTGAATGACAGTGGTGTTAGGAAATGAACCTGTGGGGATGAGCTAAACCATCAGCAGGCACCCGGCTGTCCAACCACTAGGCCTCTTTGTAAGCAGAGCAAGGCACCTGCTTACTTAGGTGCCATGTGCACACATTCACTTCTACATTGCTGTCTCATCCCTTGCTTCTGCTGCCCCATTTTTACAGGGCTCTAGGTCATTCTCAATTTCCTTTTTCCCTTGCACTTCCCTTTTCCTGTGGTGAGAAGTCTGTTCCACTCAGGTGTGATGTGTGTGCTCAGCCTGCCTGTCAGCTGGCCTCTCTTGTCTTTGGAGCACCCTAGCTGCACAGGTCTTTCCCTGCCAGTGTCCTGGCCTTCCCAATGCCCCCCTTCCTTAGACCAGCTTTCTCTGGGTCTGCTGCCTGCTCTGCCACCATTTTGTGCTACCTCTCATGGAGCTTCTGGTTCTGGTGCTTTCTTGATTAAACCCTAGGCTGTCCTACTGTCCTGATACCTTCCTTACACATGCCATAGCTGCCGGCTAGTCTAAGATGAAGAAACCAATGCTGGTAAAAATGCATCCCATTGATTACTCAGGACACTGCTCTATTGTGCAGTGTCAAAACGCCAGGTGCAGGGTGACCTTTGAGATGTAAGCTACAGTTTTAACTAAAAGGAAATTAAATAATGTAGTTTCCTGGTTACACACATCCATTTCTAGTGCCCAGTTCTGTCTTATTCAAGGTCAAGAACAACAAAGAACATTCCTTATGCAAGTGGCAGCCCAACCAGAGATGCTGTGACTTTTGAGACAGTTTTCTGTCGATTTCTCATTTGGAGATTCAACTTGAGAATTCCTTTCTTCACAGATATTGTGCTCGATTACCAAGTGACCCGTTTACGCATCTAGCTCCCAAATGTAGAACCCGAGAATTGCCTGATGGTACATTTTATTCAACTCTTTATCTTCCGATTAACTCACCTCTTCGAGCCTCCATTGTTGTAAGTTAAGACAAAGACGTGACGTGCTTTAAAGTATATATGCCATTAGGACGTGTCTAGCTTCTCTAAGACATCCAAATTATAAATGTGTTTTAAAATCTACACTTTGAAAACCCATCTGTAAGTTGCGTAGTCAGCTCTACACTAAGGTTTGTTACAGACTGTACCCTATAAACTCTTGGAACACCAGATGGTGACCTCCGGAAGTTCTCTTCAGGCTCTTACTAATTTGAGGTGGTTTTTTTTTTTTTTTGAGAAATTGGTTAGCTGTGGCTTTGCATGCAGTTACTAAGAACTCATGAAGTGTGGTTCATCTGCTCTGGCTGAGAGCTGCCTTTTGTGACTACTGCCCTTTCCTTGGTTCCAGTACTAATTTGCAGATGTTCCAGAATGAGTATCTTTAAGTCCACAGAAAGCTATTCCATATTAATAGATATGACAGCTAGATTCTAATATGTCTTTACCTTTTTGTTACGTATTTGTTGACTAATGAAAATAATACTGTAAAATTTTATTAAAACGAACATTTACTTGAAATGTAACATTTTGGTTATAATTCATTTTTGACTGGACGTGGCTTTAAAAGATGGCTATTTCAGGACTGGGATGTAGCTTAGTGGTAGAGCCCTTGTGTGAGACCCTAGATTTCATCCCACCACCACCAAAATTTGAAAAACAAACAACAACCACCAAAAAAAAAAAAAAAAAAAAAGCTATAAGTTGTAAAAATGTGTTGGTATTTTCAAACTAAAGCATTTGGTTCTGGTAAGTTGGGTGTCAGCAGTACCAGGGCAGAGGTTACGAGTCTATTCTGTGGGTTGGTAAGCTGAAGCTAGGAGATGTTCTGTTCTTCTTTTCAGGGTCCACCAATGGGCTGTGTACGCCTGGCTGAAAGAGTGGTAGCTCTCATTTGCTGTGAAAAGCTGCACAAAATTGGTAGGTAAATGTTTGGAAAATGTATGTGAGTGCAAAAAGTGACAGAATTGTACAACAGGAGCATACAGAGACCTTCTGCAGGCTCTGGAGCTTGTCCGGGCCTAGACTTGCTGCTTTTGCTATCCCTCAGTGGCTTATGTGCATTTTCTGTACTCAGATTATGCAGTGTCAGCCAGGGCTCTTGACTTTTACCGCTTCTCTGTAAAAGCTGCCACTTTGCTTTTGATTTTGACCGTTTTTTAAACTACATAAGAATGCTCTGTTGGGTTCTGAGCCTGCCACCGGTGTGGTCAGTGTGTTAGACTCTCAGGTTAGTCTATACTGATGAAGAAAATGCTCCTTTACAAAGCAAAAGGTTTCTGTTTAAGGATGTGTGGGACTGGCCTGTTGATATTTTGTTTTTAGTCTTAGAATTTGCAGGCTTGTTCAGGCTGAACATATGAGTGTCAACATAGATCCCCTAAAGTTTTATCTGCTGTGACTTTGATATTGCTTTTTGAGATTTATTTATTTTATGTGTATGCATGCTTTGCCTGCATTTGCACCACGTGTGTGCATGGTATCTGGAGAACAGATGGTTATGAGTCACCATGTGGGTGCTGAAAACTGAACCCGAGTCCTCTACAAGAGCAGTCAGTTCTCTTAACTGCTGAGCCACCTCTTTTACATTTTTAAAGGCAAAGGGGCTTTAATTGCCATCACTCCTTCACTTGCTGCCTTAGATTATTTACTTAGTTTGCTGACAAAAGCTCTTAAATATCTAGGTGAACTGGATGAACATTTGATGCCCGTTGGGAAAGAAACTGTTAAATATGAAGAAGAGCTTGACTTACATGACGAAGAGGAGACCAGTGTTCCAGGCAGACCAGGATCCACCAAGCGAAGGCAGTGCTACCCCAAAGCAGTTAGTATTGGCTAGAACTGTGTGGAAATCAGCCTTTCTCACGTTATTCCTACTATATGAAATCCTAAATTTGTCTGCTCAGATGTTTCCCCAGATCACTGTAATTTGGCCCAACTGTGGGTCTCAGTTTGTTCCACTGATTCACAGCCTCTCCAGAGCTGCCTTTTTATTTTACCTTAACTGTTGCTGGGTTTTGTTGCTGGTTTTGTCGTGCCTTTCAAAGGACTCTTGAGGCGTCTATAAAATTCTACTCCTTCATTTGAAAAGACATTCTTTTGCTTACTTATTTCAGTGGTATGGCTCTAGCCTTATTGGCCCTTGCTGTTTAGGTCCTGACTCACATGGTGAAGTGGGCAGGCGCATCAGAAGGTGGAGGAAGCTGTGCTGGGCGTAGACAGAGGGCATTTCAGAGCAGCGCCTGCCACACCTGTGATGCCACAGCAGAGCCTCACTATCAGCATCTCATGCTTGATAGAAGTGTTGCTCTTTAAAATACTAAACTCATAAGGTTTCCAGACAAAAGCAAACTTTCCTTGTCTTTTATCTTCACCTAAATACCTGGTTCTTATTTTGTTTTTGCAGTTCTTACTTTAAGTATCAGTACCCCCGCTAAGCATTTTTCTTTTTTAAAGATTTAAAAATCAGAGTTTTTTTCTAATCCTGAATGTTACCCATTTCAGTCTAAGCTCCGACCTCCCACTGTGCGCATGCTTTGCTTTTGTTGTAGTAAACTCCATTGGTGATGTCAGACATGTGATCTGCTTTGATTCCTCTTTGACCAACCCATTTTGTCTTCTCTGGTAATCAGAACTGCCTCTTAGCCAGTGGATAACAGGTGTAACTGAACTACCCGTGCAGTTTGCCAGTGACTCGCAGAGCCATGGGACCCTGATCTATGAGTCTGTTAAGTTTGAAAGCTCAGAAAAGCTGAGGTGACGTGATCGTGACTCACTCTCATAGTGAGAGCTGTAGAAGGGTGTACCATTACCAGAGAGCCAGCTCAGCAGGCCTGGTGCCTTGAATGCAGTCCCTAGGACCTTCATGGTAGGAAAGAACTGGCTCTGACAGGCTGTTCTCCGATTGCCACAAGCATGTGTCACACATGTGCCATCACACACATGCCCATTCCCTCCCTCTCTGTCAAATAAATAAAGGTAGTAAAAATTTTTAAATGACACGTGTGAAAGATGGTCCCATTGTAGTAACTGAGCAAAACCAGATTCCTTCTCCTTCTATCCCTCCCTCTCTCACACATACTTCAGCGCCGTCTATTTTATATGATTCCATTTGTGCTGAAAAGTGTAGATTTTTCTTCCCATTGGTTCTGAGGTAATGTAACTTGTACAGTGACAAAGATAATCTGTTAATAAAATGGTTTTAGAAGCCATACAGCACATCTGCATGCTATCTTGAGCGACGGGGTTAGACTCAATATTTAAAACCGGTCTATCTTTACTTTCTGATACTCTGTGTTGAGTACAAGTTTGAAAACCCATGGAATAAAAGTGTTTTCAGTCAATAGAGACAGATCAAATGATTTAATTTTTTTAAAAGACCATTTTACACACTTTTTGATGTTCCATAAAGCCGTAATGAGCAGTGTGTTATAGCCTAGGTAAATTTGGGCTAGTGTGAATCCCAGACCCGAGAAGTGCTACTGCTTCCCTTACCACTGAGGACCATCTGAGCTGCTGATGCTTTTACAGCCAGAAATAAATGTCTTTTCTTGCTAGTGTCTAGAACAAAGGCTGTTTAACTCGCTCTTCTTTCCAACTCTAGATTCCAGAGTGCTTGAGGGAGAGTTACCCCAAACCCGATCAACCTTGTTACCTGTATGTGATAGGGATGGTCTTAACCACCCCGCTCCCTGATGAGCTCAACTTCAGGCGGAGGAAGCTCTACCCTCCTGAGGACACCACAAGATGCTTTGGGATCCTGACAGCCAAACCCATACCTCAGGTAAACCCTTCACTGTGGCTGTTGAAAGTGCCGCTTAGGACCTGGGAATTGAGTAAAGTAATGCAGTTACAGGACCTGTCGACTGAAGGTGCTTTGCTCTGTTTTTGGCTAAGATTCCTCACTTTCCTGTGTATACACGCTCTGGAGAGGTCACCATATCCATCGAGCTGAAGAAGTCTGGCTTCACGTTGTCTCAACAAATGCTTGAGCTGATTACAAGACTCCACCAGTATATATTCTCACACATTCTCCGGCTTGAAAAGCCTGCCCTGGAGTTTAAACCCACCGGCGCTGAGTCAGCATACTGTGTTCTACCTCTTAATGTTGGTAAGGAGGGGCCCGAGTGCCAGTGGTGGGTTGGCGTAGCTGGACAGTAAGGGTCTTACTGGGGAGTGGGGCCAGTGTGTGTCCTATGAATACTCTTTACTTGGATAGCTGTAGACTCACGTTAGTATACCTTAAATAGGACTCATACCTGTGTTGTATTTAACATGCTAAAGACACGTATTTAACACATCTTTTTCTTCCTTAAGTTGATGGCTCCAGCACTTTGGACATTGACTTTAAATTCATGGAGGATATTGAGAAGTCTGAAGCTCGTATAGGCATTCCCAGCACTAAGTATTCAAAAGAAACACCATTTGTTTTTAAGTTAGAAGATTACCAAGATGCAGTTATCATTCCAAGGTAGGTGTTTCAGTGGGAAGGAAAATAGCAGTGGTGCTTGCCTCAAAGGGTGTGCTTATCCCTATGGCTATGGATGTGGGCAGTGACACCAGCATGGAGAGCTAGCCAAGATAAAGGCATCTCTCCATTCACTTCATTGAAAACCAACCCCTAAAAATCATTGCAGGTGAAATTATTTACTCTGTGAAAAATATTATTTCTTACATAAATAATATTGATAGTCTTTTTTAAAAAATCTCATTTCTTTAGTACCAAAATCTTACTAGAGAATTTCATTGGGAACCGTATTTTGTGCCTTAAGCTTCCATGAGAATTCTTGTCACTAAGCCTGGTGAGGGTGGGAAGAACACCACTTCACAAGAAGGGAATGGAGTCGTGAACCAGTAAATTAAGTCAGAACACTTCACAGAGAGGTAGAGTGCTGGTTGGTTGACTCTGATTTGTTTTCCTCCATAGTTGTACCTTTTGTCCCTTCTTAAAGATCTCCCTACACTATCACTCTCATAGGTAATGAGTCCATCTTCTGTCAGATTACCTAGTGTTGAACATTGTCACATGCAAAGAGGATCTAGTTGGATATTACTAAGTTTTCAATTTTGATTGTATTGATTAAGCAAATAGCTGAAGGAACCATTTAGCTTTTCATGTTGTCAAAGGAACAACAAGAAGAACAAGAGGGCAAAATGGAGAGCCTATTTTACTTAATAAAAGTATAGTTTTTAATCTCAAACTCTTGAAATACAACTTTTGGAATTTAAATTCTCATTAATGTTATTTTCATTTAACTTTTTGAATTCTTAATGAATTGTTTCCATGTTAAAACAATTGTACTTTGAAGACAGTTTACTTACACGAAAGGCAACATGATTGATTTTCTTTATTTCCAGATACCGCAATTTTGATCAGCCGCATCGATTTTATGTAGCAGATGTGTACACTGATCTTACCCCGCTCAGTAAATTCCCTTCCCCTGAGTATGAGACTTTTGCAGAATATTATAAAACAAAGTATAACCTTGACCTGACCAATCTCAACCAGCCGCTGCTGGATGTTGACCACACCTCTTCCAGGTAAGAGTTGCAAAGATGACATTAGGTTGCACAGGAGGCCTACTCTCTAGGGGTCAGGGCTACAGGTGCTGCAGGGTCACTTGTACCTCGGCCTACCCATAGACTCAGAGATAAAGAGACCATTTGCACAAAGACTTGCCTGGGTTGTAGAGAACTGTGCTGAAGGAGCTCCTTAGGCAATTTGTAAGCATACCAAAGTTGGAATTCCAGTCACTGTGAGGGTGTATTTCATTTGCTTGTTTGATAAAATTGTTCTGACATTTTTGTAGACTTAACCTTTTGACACCTCGGCATTTGAATCAGAAGGGAAAAGCACTTCCTCTAAGCAGTGCTGAAAAGAGGAAAGCCAAATGGGAAAGTCTGCAGAATAAGCAGGTAATGAGTGTAACTAGTGTGACTTTGTATTTTTTGAATTGGTACTTTTAGTTTTTTGAGGTAATAATTAGATCATTTCCCTCTTCTCTTTCCTCCTTTCCTATTTACCCTTTCTTGCTCTCTTTCAAATTCATGTCCCCCTTTTTCATTAATTGTTACATACATACATAAATACAACCTACTCAAACTTGACCTATTTTTTTTTCTTGAGGTCTCAATAACATATTATCAAGATAACAATGACTAGTGAATTTCTGGGAAGTCACCATGGATATTGCATTTATTTTGAACATCCATTTGGTAAAAATTGAGTTTTGCTTTTGTCCTTGATCCATTGATGCATCACGGACTCACCCTCATAAATCACTTTGGTATAAAGGGTTATTTTTAAAAGTTAGATATTACTAGCATTTATGGTTTTCATTATTATTCCATAGTACAGTTGGTCTTTTTACTATTATTTGTATGTGCTTTATATTTACCAGCCTGTATTTATCTTCTTACTCAAAGATACTGGTTCCGGAACTCTGTGCTATACATCCAATCCCAGCATCACTGTGGAGAAAAGCAGTTTGTCTCCCCAGCATCCTTTATCGCCTTCACTGCCTTCTGACTGCAGAGGAACTAAGAGCTCAGACAGCCAGCGATGCTGGCGTGGGAGTCAGATCACTTCCTGCGGATTTTAGGTATGCCTGTGTTGCTGGCCAAAAATTTAATTTGCAACAAAATGGAATTAAGTTAAAAATCTCATTTTCCTTATAATTTCTAAAAGATGAAAAAAAAATGTGGACATTTAAGATATGAAAAGGAACTGTATTGCTTGTCCCTTAAGTAGGAGCTTGGGCCACTGAACCCTTTGTTCTTGTCAAATTAGAGAGGCAAGCTTCTGAGACAGAATCATTTCTTCTTTAGTGGTGATGCTGAAATGAGGGTGAAAACATCAAAGACTTTCTTCTCAAAGACTAATTACATGTTAGTGAGCAGCAGCCTCCCCTTGTTCTAATCTTTATCATTTTTTTTATGTTAGTCAAGTTCTGTATATCAAAGACATGTTTTACTTAATCACTCAAATTAATTTTGGTTATATAGATGGTTCTAGGGATTGTTAAGACCTTTCAGTATGATAACGTAAATAATAGTCGCTCACAGTTATAGCAGTGAGAACTGGATACAGTCTGGACCACTAGTTTAAATAATACACTCTGTGGCCATCCTCGGGTAGGATGGATTGGCCACGTTTCCAAGTGCGGAAATCGAGGCACAGAGGGCATTTGTAAGTTGCGTGAAGCTGTTCGCTTGGTTAAGCAGAAAGCTTGTGGTGAGCCGCTAAGTTGGGGTTCCAGGTCAGCAGCAGCCTCCATCTTGGATCCTCTCCAGCAGAGGTCAGAACAGTAAGCTGTCTGCATTAGAGCTGTGCAGAGTCCCGGTCGTGTTCCTCTAAGCTTGGAAATGTGTTTTTCTTCTCAGGAGGATTTTGTTTTGGAGTTGCTTGCTGTGTTTGTAAGATGCTGCTGTTTTAAGCTTACCCTTTGGAGGAGTGATAGAAAGTTATAAAAATGTCTTTGCAGATACCCTAACTTAGACTTCGGGTGGAAAAAATCTATTGATAGCAAATCTTTCATCTCAACTTGTAACTCCTCGTTGGCTGAAAATGGTAATTACTGTAAGCACAGCACAATTGTAGTCCCTGAAAATGCTGCACATCAAGGTGCTACTAGAACCTCCTTAGACAACCATGACCAAGTGTCTGTGAACTGCAGAAGGTCACCTGCCGGGTCGCCTGGTAAGCTCCAAATTGACGTGTCAACGGATCTTACAGCAATTAATGGTCTTTCTTACAATAAAAATCTTGCCAATGGCAGTTATGATTTAGTTAACAGAGACTTTTGCCAAGGAAATCAGCTGAATTACTTCAAGCAGGAAATACCTGTACAACCAACTACCTCATATCTCATTCAGAATTTATACAATTATGAGAACCAGCCCAAGCCCAGCAATGAATGTACTCTATTGAGTAATAAATACCTTGATGGAAACGCTAACACATCTACCTCAGATGGAAGCCCCGCAGTGTCCATGATGCCTGCTGTGATGAATGCTGTTAAAGCACTCAAGGACAGGATGGATTCTGAGCAGAGCCCCTCTGTTGGGTACTCCTCGAGGACTCTTGGCCCTAACCCTGGACTGATTCTTCAGGCTTTGACACTGTCAAATGCTAGTGATGGGTTTAACCTGGAGCGGCTTGAGATGCTTGGCGACTCCTTTTTAAAGCATGCTATCACCACATATCTGTTTTGCACTTACCCTGATGCCCACGAGGGCCGCCTTTCATATATGAGAAGCAAAAAGGTAAGGGACAGTTCTTATTCTGAGCTGTTGCTTCTTCAGAGTGCCTGAAAATGGGGCAAGTTACCAACTGAGATGCCCATGAGTCAATGCAGCTGCTACTCATTCTAATCCACTAGGGCCAGCCAAGCCCATGGGGGCGTTGCCCAGTAGCTGACATGAGAGCTGTATACCAGCAGTACAGCCAGGCTGTGGGGTTGGACTTCTCTATTAAAAGAAGTTCAGTTTAAAGAAACCTCTTTGTGCAAATGGGTGGAACTCTTAGGCCCTGAGGGGGTGGGAAATTGGCAGTGTTTACTGCTCAGGGGTGTGTGCTTCAGCCTTGGCTGTTGAGCCTTTAGTGAGGAGAGTGCTCTGAACGGCTGTGTGCGTGTGAGTAAGATGCAGCCCCAAGAACTGCACTTCATCCATGTTTCAGGGAGCCAGACAAGGGAAGAGCATCAGGCCTTACCCAGTGTAGACAGTGGTGCCCCATAGTTCTGAGCAGTTGCTCCCCAGTCCCAAGGAAGAGTAAGTTGTTTTTATTTTCCTACATGTATACGCACAAGCATGCAAGTATGCTCACCTGTGTATTCAGGCTGCAGGTTAACATCAGGTGTCTTCTATCAATCTCCACCTTACTCTTTGAGGCAGGGCCTCTCTCGGAGCTTGGAATTCACTGATTGAGCTTGACTTGTCAGTGAGCCCCTGGAATCCTGCCTGTCTTGTGTAGTTGTCCCCACCAGCACTGGGGATCATAGAAAGTACCACTGCCTGGCTTTTATTTTGGTGCCAGGGACCCAAACTCAGGTGTTTGTGCTTGCAGAGCAAGCCCTTTACCCGCTGAGATCTGTTTCTAACCTTAGTTCATAAACTTAGTATGGAAGAACAGTAATTAAGGTAAAATATTTAAATAGCATAAAATATAACAGTTTGACAATTTACAAATCTGCTAATGACCTAACATTGAGAAAGATGGACTACCTCTTGTGAGTCAGAGAAGGTACTCACAGGAAACCATATAGCGCAACAAAGCTAAGGATCTGCAGAGTGTGGTAGCACTCAGGGGAGAAAGCAGTGACCGTGGGGACTGAGAACCAGCTGAGGGAGGATGCATGCAGAGAATTTGACAGAGGAGGTTGTCCGTGGTGTGCGTGCTGTAGATACTTTAGAGGAATTTTGAGCAAGATGTTACTGCTAATAGAGCACTCAATAAAGAGTGATGTGGCACTGGATTCAGTGTGGGCTGAAGAGAACGGTCAAGCCAAAAGCAGAAAAAAGGAGCTAAAAGGAAGGGACTGAGGTGAGTGGTAATTTCAGAAGAAACAATCATTTTACCTCAGCAAGCTGCTTGTTCTACTAGCCTCTAGCCCCTTTACGTAAGTTGTACATGTGGGCACACAGAGAGAAGTGCACAGGCTAATTTGGGTTTTCTGACAACCTAGAGAGGTGCATGTCTTTATATCCCATTTTGGTAGGCAAGCATAGTGAAGCAGGAGAGGCTAACTTGCCCCATAACACACTGCAGCTGGGTGGCAGAGCTGGGATTTAGCACACAGTGTGGCTGTGGGCCTCTTGCTTGTCGCAGTCTTGGCAGCTTGCTTCTGAACACCAGACTTGTGAACATTTTACAGAGGACACTTACTCTTTTCTGCAGCCTTTTTGTAGTTAGATGTGACACCATTTTGCAGAGAAGAAACTGATGCCCAGACAGTGGGATTAGCTTGTGTCAGGTTACTCACTAGTCCCAGATATTTAGGATCGTGTGTCTGAGACTAGAGGCCACACACCTGCTGGCTGCCTTCCCAGTGTTCTTAAGACAGGCCACCGCTGTGATGCCCTGACAACTGTGCCAGCTTGGAATAGTGGGCAGTGGCAGTGACAGGTGATGGGAGGAAGACATCGAGGAAGCTCTCAGGTTACTGCAGGAAGAAGGTCATAGTCAGCAAAAGAAAGAATGCTGGACGCTATTAGGCAAGAAAGATATTACTTTAACATTTCAAAACTTCATCTTTTGCCTGGTGTCAAGGTGTGTTTCGCATGGCTTGCCACTCTCAACACAAGCTTCATGCTCACTGCACAGCTCACTGTCTTTGCTCAAGCTAGCCTTCCCTGTGGTCTGTCCTCATTGCCACCTGCTGGCTCTCTCTTTTGAATTTTGCCTCATACCAAGTTGTATCTTTTCCAGTCCACTGAGCATTTCTCTTGACTTGGAACATTCCCCTCCTCTGTGCCCTATTGCCCTCTTTGTCTTGGGATGCTCTTATATAATGTGGAAAAGGAAACCAGCATTTATGTGCATTGGCTCCATGGTAGACAGTTGGCAAATGTTTTGGCATGTGGTGGTCCCAAGCAGAGCTGTCTGTCTGCTAGTCTGTACACGTTGCAAGGACTGCTTCTCTGTCCCTCTGCGTGCTTTTCCCAGACTGCCTGGCCATGCTCTTTGTGGGTACCAGGTGCTGGCTAAGCGGTACTTGAGTTACATAGAAAGGCTCCTGGAGTGTTCCAGTAAGTTTTTAGAAACTGGAATGAGACTGACAGTGTTAGACCCTAGTCTCCAAATGAAAGCTAGACAGAAATGTCGTGTGTTAAGTAAATTAGGGAGGTGGAAGACCCATTGGGGAAAGCAAAAGGACTAGAAGAAAGGTGGTAAAGCTGCCTCAGTGATGCTTTCTCTGTGTAGCCTTGGCTGGATTCACTGTAAACCAGGCTGGCCTCAAACTCGCTGAGATCCACTTTCCTCTGTCTCCCTGAGTGCTAGGATGAAAGATGTGTACCATCATGCCTGGCTACAACACGTGTTCTTTAGCACCTTATTCCAGTGCCTTATTTCAGTACCCACAATAAAGGACCAGTATTTGAGGTTGAAGTCACACTGGTTCTTAGATTCCAGAGATACGGTGACAGGACTCACCTTCTAGCTTATCCGTCCTTTTACTCATTAAGAATATTGCGACATCTTGAGTTCCCAAATCTTGACATCTTCTGCTCCCAGTTCCACTTGTCATCTTGCATTTCATATCATCAGTCTGTGCTTTAAAACCTTCAAATTGAACCCTTTCTTTGACACATTCATAACGAAAGGAATTTGTATACATTGAGTTTTTGTGGATTTCATTTTGCATTAAATATTGATTTGTTGATACTAAAGGATAGCCAATACTTGGAAATTTAGAGTTGTTGTCACTGTGTACTCCTTTTAACTGGTGAACATTTGTGCAATATAAAAGCTTTGGCATAAATTGTACTGGCTTGCCATGTTTTCCAGCCATGACCATTTATGGCCATGTGTGTTTGTGACTCTTTTCTGCCAAAGGTCAGCAACTGTAACCTATATCGCCTTGGCAAGAAGAAGGGGCTGCCCAGCCGCATGGTGGTGTCGATATTTGATCCTCCTGTGAACTGGCTTCCTCCTGGTTATGTCGTAAACCAAGACAAAAGTAATGCCGAGAAATGGGAAAAGGATGAAATGGTAAGCTCTCAGCATCAAGAATTTTTGTTTCTGTTGACTGAAGAATTTTGTTTTCTGCCGTGTGTTTACCATGTAGCAGATATTTCATGTGTGCTCTCTGTGACTTTAGAAATAGTATTGGCTTTGGTGGAGTGTAATTTCTGTTGCCTCCCTTTTCAGGAGGCATAAAATTTGTTATGCTTCCACTGAAAATAAAATGAGACCCCTCTCGGATTCCTTTATTCTCATGTTACAGTGTCTCCTTAGCCGTTTGTTGAAGTGACTTTGCAGTGACCTGTGGCCTCCAGGCTGTGTCTGGAAGAATTCAGCTCAGCACAGACTGCCTTGTGCAGTTCAGGGCTAGCTTGGGACTGTTCCCTCTTGCCAGCTGGACAACACTGACATGTGGGAGAGTTGCAGTATACTGTAACTCAACTTAAGCCTGGCCAGAGAGTTAAGACTCATCTCTGTAGCAGCCAGAGCTTCCTTTGTCTTGTCCTGAAGCCACCAGGGGGCAGCTGGGAGGCTTGTGTGCCCTGCGCTCATGGCTGAGAGAGAGCTGTCTTGGACTTTGAAGGTCCCATCTGTTCGGGCAACTCCGCTTGCCAGGTTTAGTTTGTATTGATGATAAATGGGCTCGTGCTACTTCATTTGTACTTCAGGTTGATAATGATAACACCATTTCTTTTACGGGCATCTAAATAGCATCTTCTTCGTGCCTTGTTTCTGATGTTTCTGTCCCAATAAGTCCCAGTGGTCTGTGAGGCTGCTCTGATGTAGGCCTGTTTGCTGACTGTATTTGTAACCTCAAGTAGGAGTTGACTTACCACAGAAGTGCAACTTAGATGTAAAAACATTAAGAGTATTTTTAATGCAAATTAGGTCTGAGGATGACATTTGCTATTAATTTAGATTACACACACACACACACACACACACACACACACACACACACACACACACACACACACACACACACACACACACACACACACACACACACACACACACCCCTTAGTAGAAAAGTATGTAGACTGGTTGAACCTAAGGAAAAGTACTTCATTTTCGTGCAAGCCTCTTTTTCTATCCACATATTTGATCCTTTAGGTAGCAGTGACAGGTAGGGCTTTTCTTGAGTTACATGTTGCAGTGTGGACTTCTGTTTCTTGCCCTCTGCTGACTCAGCACTTCAGTTCCTAGAATGCACTAACACACTGCTCAGGCCCTCATCTGAATCCTTACTATACTCACTTACTAGGGAATCACAGAGTGGTTTTGGCTTGTGTCCTTCCAGTCTATACCTGGGTTACACCTCAGTCTCTGAGTGCCTCCTAGAAGGGAGGGTGAGGGCAGCTCAAGCAGACTGTACTGTTAAGAGATACCTACTCTTCAGATGTTTCTTGAGCTTTGGAGAGCATTTTTGAAGTATAACCCCCCCCTTGTGAAGAGAAAGAGTGTGCACAGTGGCAGGGATACAAAAGACAGCCCAGGGTCACTGGAGGCAGCCATGTTACAGAGATACAAAGACTTATGTAGAAACTTTGCAATTTAAAAGCTCAGGCTGAATAATTTAAATTTAGTTCATTTTTGTCTTAAGACCCAAATAATAAAGCTGGTGTAGTGGCACGGGCTTTTTCTCCCATCGCCTGGGATGCAGAGGATCTTTGAGTTTGAGGCCAGCCTCATTTACATAGTGAGTTCCAGGCCACTCAAGGCTGTGCAGTGAAATTTTGTCTCAAACAAAACAAATGGAAATAAGTAATAGTCTAAACCTCTCATGCTTTCTTGGAAAAGTCAAAAGGTTTTGACAGGCTATGGTTTCCTGAGATTTGCTGCTTTCTTAGTGTTTTCCTACGTGCGTGTCTGTGCACCTTGTAGATGTTGGTACTGGTAAAGGCCTGAAGAGGGTCACCTGCGACTAGCGTTACAGATGGGTGTGCGCTGGGTGTCAGCGCTGGGAGCCCAGATCGTCTGGCAAGAGCAGCAGTGTTCCCTGTTGACAGTTTGGTGTTTTCATTTTTCAAAGAGTTTTTTGGTGTGGTTGTTTAGTAGATTGTATGTGATTACATTGTTAGACTTGCTGCTATTTTATTTTTTCAGGCAAATGCAGAGTTTCTATCTCTTTTGAGTTTGGTTTAAAATGAAACCTGTGCCTATTTTAAAATACTTGAGGAAACACTTTGAGAGCATTTTGTCTGGATACTTTGGAAAGTTTTTCCAATCAAAGTTGAAGTTTACTTCCCAAGTTGTCCGCAAGGAAAGTGGGGGCGGCTGTCCACGCATGAGTTTGTGTTTATGGCAAAGTAGAGATTGGGCATCTTCTTAGCATCACAGGAAGATTACGTCAGTGCCAAGTCACAGCCCATTATTTAGGTTGTCATTCACAAACAAGCTTTTGCCGAAGAACTTGCAGTTAGCAAAGTTTTCTGACAGAAGTGGGATTGTTATGGTTCTTGTTAAGGTAAATTTTATCCTATCTTGTCTACTATGGTCTGTTGGCCTGAGCCCCACAGCTCAGAATAGAGGGTGAAAGAATAATTTCCCCAATTCACACCCTCTTTCAGTGGTCACGTGTGTTTTTTAAGCAAAGCAGTTTAGTTTCACATTGTAGCAAATGCTTTTTGATTTGAAGTGGTAGTAGGAGAGAAACTGTTGTAATGCCGCCTGTAGTTCTTAGTGGTGACGGTTTGTAGAAATAATTTTGTCTGTTTTTATATTATACTCTTAATTGAAAAGATAATGTTCTTTCTACATCTGGAATTTTATTTTGTCGGTTTGAAAGTCAGCTGTTTTCAAACTCTGTTAGCTAAGTGGAAGGTCTCTGATTGGCACAAGAGGGCTCTTATGTCCTTGCAGAATCAGGCTGCTCAGTTGACGTTTTGCATGGTGGACATCAATTTTAACTTTATCCATGTTGAGAATTCTTCACTTACAGATTTATACTGGATAAAGGTCATTTTATAACTTAGAAAATGAACATTCAAAGGACATGTTTGACTTTGTTTATATGATTAAATAACTTATTTTATGTTAATTGAAAACAAATGGCCATGATTTTTAAAAGTTGCCTTTTAGTATTTGTGGTTGTCATTTGAAATTATCCATAACCCTTGCTTTTATTGAGTTTCAGCCCCTTTTAAAACAGCAGCTCTGTCTCTCCTCCTTCCCCATCCCCGTTTCAGACAAAAGACTGCTTGCTGGCTAATGGCAAACTGGGTGAGGGCTGTGAGGAGGAGGAGGAGGACCTGACGTGGAGGGCTCCCAAGGAGGAAGCTGAGTATGAAGACGACTTCCTGGAGTATGATCAGGAGCACATCCAGTTTATAGACAGCATGTTAATGGGATCAGGAGCCTTTGTGAAGAAAATTTCTCTTTCTCCTTTTTCAACCTCTGATTCTGCATATGAGTGGAAAATGCCCAAAAAATCCTCCTTAGGCAATATGCCGTTCTCCTCAGACCTTGAGGATTTTGACTACAGCTCTTGGGATGCGATGTGCTATCTGGATCCTAGCAAAGCTGTTGAAGAGGATGACTTTGTGGTAGGTTTCTGGAATCCATCAGAAGAAAACTGTGGCGTTGACACAGGGAAGCAGTCCATCTCTTACGACTTGCACACGGAGCAGTGCATTGCTGACAAAAGCATAGCAGATTGTGTGGAGGCCCTGCTGGGCTGCTATTTAACCAGCTGCGGCGAGAGGGCTGCTCAGCTTTTCCTCTGTTCGCTGGGGCTGAAGGTGCTCCCAGTCATCAAAAGGACCAGCCCGGAAAAGGCCCTGTACTCTGCTCAGGAGAACGTAAGCAGCCAACAAAAGGGCCTTTCAGAGAGCTGTGCCGCCCCTGCAGCTGGCCTGCGCTCCTCTGCAGGGAAAGACTTGGAGTACGGCTCCTTGAAGATCCCGCCAAGGTGTATGTTTGACCATCCAGATGCAGAGAAAACCCTGAACCACCTGATATCTGGGTTTGAGAATTTTGAGAAGAAAATCAACTACAGATTCAAGAATAAGGCTTACCTTCTGCAGGCTTTTACACATGCCTCTTACCACTACAACACTATTACTGGTAAGGAGCCCCAGGGCCACACTCCTGTCCCCAAGGAGGAAACTTTGTGTCTAGTGCATTGTTCTGGCCTTGCACAAATAAGATCTATGCATGCACAGTCTTAGCTCAGTATGCATGGGTCGGGGAGGGGGCAAAAGGAAGCAGAATTCTTACGGTTTCCAACTGCTGCGGAGTAAGAATGCCTGTGATTGTGACATGGCATCTCACATGATGCATGCTTAGGAATTGAAGCTCGGGAGTTTGCCGTTTCTTCTCTTATCCTACCTAAATACCTTTCTCAGGCTCATTCATTGCTTTAGCTTCTTGATTTACTCTTATATTTGGGATGTATTTCCATATCTTTTTGCTGTTCCTAGACAAAAAGGCATCTCTCTTCGGGTCTTTTTAAATCTAAAGATGAGGAGATTAAACAGCCATTCTTCAGGAAGGCCTCATTACTTCCCATTGTGCAGTGTTTTTCTCCTCCTTGACCTGAGACCTAAGAGAGTGAGCCCCAGAACCAGTTAGCGCCAGCTTGTGAACCCAAATAATGCACATATCAAGCACATCAAAGGAAAATAAAAAGCTTATAGTTTGGATAGTAAAAGCCGTGTAGGTTAAGGCTGTTCACAGCATATAAACCCTGAACGTGTCGGTTCAAACCAAAGCCTGTTTTTCTTTGTGGAGAGGAAACGGCATGGTTTCTGTACACTGCTGGAAAACGTGAAGCCTGGATTCCAGCCTACCTTTTGTCTTCGTGCCAGTTCACCCACTGGATACTCCGGAGCAGGTCACTTCTGTCCCAGCCTCACTTTCCTCAGCTCAGTGGATTCTGTTGATGGCTCTGAGCAAATGAAGGTGCTAGTCGCATTGGTGGCCTTTTTCATTCTGGCCAGCAACCTTTTTTGACTGGGAATTTTACCATAGTTCACAGCTCTTTCTTAGTCCTGTGGTTTATGTCAGGTTCAGCTTGTCTAGTTTGAGTTGAAGACATGTTTTTCCTGCTGTTATCCCCTGCAACATATAGCCTGGAAGTATTAAGGAATTATGCCGTAGATGCATAGCAGAGAGTGGGTGACACACTGCCTTGATGGCAGTGTACAAAGAGTGGTGCCCAGTGCCTGCCTGGCTAGTATAGCATCCAAGGAAAGAGGTGCTGTGACTTGGATTGTATCTGGAAGGAGGCTTTTTCCCCCTCCAAAACAAGCATATTGTTTGGGCATGGAAGATTATATGACCTAATTTATGTATAAGAAATATGCTCTCAATTGCCGTTAACCCTTCGAGGTGCATAAGTGAGTATATGTCCAGTAATTTCGCTGAGAAAGGTAAATGAAAATGTTCCTCTATAGAAGTCTGAAAAGGAGCCTAGGACTGCAACTTTTTCATCAGCTCCCACGCAGACAGTGTGCAGAAGTGCATATGCTCAGGCAGGCTCACCGTTGCACTTTGGATCTCTGCACAGATTGTTACCAGCGCTTAGAATTCCTGGGAGATGCGATTTTGGACTACCTCATAACCAAGCACCTTTATGAAGACCCACGGCAGCATTCCCCGGGGGTCCTGACCGACCTGCGCTCTGCCCTGGTCAACAACACCATCTTTGCGTCGTTGGCTGTGAAGTATGACTACCACAAGTACTTCAAGGCGGTCTCTCCCGAGCTCTTCCATGTCATTGACGACTTTGTGCAGTTCCAGCTCGAGAAGAATGAGATGCAAGGGATGGACTCTGAGGTTAGTGCTGTTTAAACTGCGAACGCGGTGCTGAGGGAAGCAGCCACCTTCAAGTTTGGGCAGTTTGAGCTCTGACTCCTGGCTGCCCAGAGGGATAGTTGCAGGCCAGGGCCAGAGTACCCACATGCTGCCTGGTGTCTGAGCACAACCGAGAGTCACTCAGGTCGGCCTTTAAGACTTGGCTGCCCACTCCATGGACCAAGTGCTCATTCAGGCAAGGAGCCTGGGTTTTCAGCTACCTGAGTGAGGCTCCTACAGCAGGCATAGGGAGTTGTAGGAGTGTGTACCTCCTCCCATGTCCCAAAGTGGCCTAAGCCTCTCTGACATCACAGGATGATCTGCTCCTGTCTTTTCTAAGTGGATCAGGAATATTTGATAGCATCTCAGGTAAGCCTCACAAATGTACACTATTGTTTGAAGTGGGAACTCTGAAAACTAATGGGAGTTTGTAAGCTTTGGGTGCTGGGAGGCAGCTGCTGTTGTTCAGTGCTGCTCAGCCCAGATGTGTGCATGCTGCGCTGCTCTGCAAGCAGGGATAGTGCTCAGCTCCCTGTGTCCTCTGCACGAGTGGCCAGGGAGCTTCCATTCTGGTAGGGGGATGTATTCTCAGCTCACTGTTCTTATTTAAAGTTTTGTAATTGCTTCAAAAGCATTGGAGAATGGTGAGCTTGGGACTTCCTATGGGGTGGTGAGCCTGGGCCGAAGCCCTGGCAGCCAAACAGCCCTAGGCTATGCTCCCCTCTGCCTGTTAGCAGTCACAGCCTGGGCTCAGCCAGCAGTGAGGGCGCGAGGGGCCTGTTTCTAGTTTCTTTACAAATAGTTAAGCTCTAAGTTGGAGGAGTTCACTAAAATTAAAATTGTCTTTTGATGCTAGTGAGGCTCCTTAGCATGCTATCCTTTCTTCTTCATTCTTTTACTGTCCTTTGTGTTAGCAGGTATAGAAGCTGCAAATATCATCTGCCTTTTCTAACTGAGTGCTGTCCCCACCCCTACCCCCCAGGCATGGTTTCTCTGTGTAGCCTTGGCTGTGGCTGCCCTAGACTCGCTTTGTAGACCAGGCTTGAACTCACAGAGATCCGCCTGCCTCTGCCTCCCCAAGTGTTGGGATTACAGGTGTGCACCACTACAGCTGGCTGAGCTTTTTTTTTTTTTTTTTAAGGAAATCTATCTTTCTGCGCCTCAGCTCCTTAGATGTAAAAAGAGAGTTAAATCTGCCAGGTTTGAAATTTTCTTCATATCACAGAGCCATAGAAGTCAGCATTTGCATTTGCATATGTTGAATAATTTATGTACAAATTAAGATTTCCCCTTTTTCCTCCATTCTCCATTGTTTTGTTGTTGTTCTTGGAAAATACAAGTAAAAAAAGAAAGTTGAAGTTAAGTTATGCAGTCCTCATATAGCCAGTGTTAGCATTTGCCAGTGTGCTGTGACGGATGGAGGTGTCCAATTACGTATAGAGAGAGGCTGGAGTCCTGCACACTGTATCTGCTCTTTCACTCAGTGCACTGTGTGCTCTGAGTACCGGCTGCATCATGACTTGCGGTGATCACACACTCATCTTGAGATGCCTCAT
Source organism: Acomys minous (assembly GCF_964271855.1). NCBI lineage: Eukaryota > Metazoa > Chordata > Mammalia > Rodentia > Muridae > Acomys > Acomys minous. Next base: position 15,193,535 of record NC_140489.1, read on the forward strand.
GTCTTTAAGTGATGCTTCTAAAGGGATAGCTTTTAGTTAGGATGTTTGGTGAGTGTGCATGTGATACATAGGCTTGTATATGCAGTTAGTTGCTGCCAGGGATGGGATTGCAACATTGAAGAATTCTGGGCTGTACCTAGATACAATTTTATTCCACGTATCCAAGTATACACTGTGTCAGCGATGCTAACATAGTGAGTATATGTGCATGTTTCAGTGACAGGGAACCTGCAGGGAAAGGCTGCAGAAAAAAAAATTTCTCAGCTCAAAAAGTGGCAGTCTCTAGCCTGGTCCCCACACTCACTCTTGCTCAGGGCTAAGGGAAGCCTGTGCCTAGAAGGGCAGTTATTTGGTTACAGGTTCTTTTGACATTTCACGTCTAATTCTGTATTGTTGCACTTAAGTTCTGTTCTAATTAACAAGTATTTTTTTCCATTTGCTGGGCATCAGTTACTTATTACTTTCCTTTTGTTTTTGGTGAGGTGGCTTTGGAATGCCACTGCTGTGAGTCAGGCATGCCATGGGTGTTGGTTATTCTTGTTAAATAGTGAAAGGCAGCTAAGAGAAGCTGGTCTGTGGATAGTCTTTGAAAGTGCCCTGTTTCTGACAAGTTACTTCTCTTCAATAGCTTAGGAGATCCGAGGAGGATGAGGAGAAAGAAGAGGATATCGAAGTCCCCAAGGCCATGGGGGACATTTTTGAGTCTCTCGCTGGTGCCATTTATATGGACAGTGGGATGTCTCTGGAGGTGGTCTGGCAGGTGTACTATCCAATGATGCGGCCGCTGATAGGTACAGTGCTGGCTTTTCCCCTTGCTGTATATATGAACAGCATTTAAAATGCTTCTAGGATCCTTAGTCACATTATATAATCTTTCATTTTGATTATAGAAAAGTTTTCTGCAAATGTGCCTCGTTCTCCAGTGAGAGAGTTGCTCGAGATGGAACCAGAGACCGCCAAGTTTAGGTAAGGAGGGAGTGTGTGTGAAAAAAAACCTCAAGAAACTGTAACTTCTGACTCTTGAGAGCGTGTGCACTGACGTGCTGTGACCCAGTTCCCATTTTTGGTCTGATTGACTGTTCTTTTCTTTTTGTTTTTATAAATCGAAGCTGAATAAAGGCGGAAAGAGCAGCTTGTGTTGATAGTGTGTGATAAGGCCTAGTGCATAGTTAGCTCATAGGAGGGACTCGCAGCCCGAGAGGGCCAGAGGTGCTGACTGACAGTAATAACAAAGGCCTCTAACTTCTAATTCACACTGTCTGGGTTTTTGCAGCCCAGCGGAGAGAACTTACGATGGAAAGGTCAGAGTCACTGTGGAAGTGGTGGGAAAGGGGAAATTTAAAGGTGTCGGCCGGAGCTACAGGATCGCAAAGTCTGCTGCAGCCAGAAGAGCCCTCCGCAGCCTCAAAGCTAACCAGCCTCAGGTTCCTAACAGCTGAAGCCTCCAGACGCACAGGCGGCAAGGCGGTGAACCAGAACCACAGGAACACGTCACAAAGGATGATTCAAGTTGACACAGAGCAGAAAAATTGAAGGCAGAATTTAAAGTTTGATAATGAGATAGATAACAGAATAAAACATTTAATATGTGTATAAACTTTTTGGAACTAATTGTAGTTTTAGTTTTTTGCGCAAAAACAATCCTGTCTTCTTTCCCCACTTCTGCTTTGTTTAAATCACAAGAGTGCTTTAAAGCCGGCACTTAGCAAGGTTTTGATACCATTTTAACATCTTTGGTTTTGTTTTGTCTTGTCTGGTTTTGGTTTTTGCATTTGATTTCTGTTGACTTGGTTTGGTATTAGGGGCTGTGGAGCCTCCCCCTCTAACAGTCCCCAGAACTGGGCAAAGTCCTGACCTCACAGTCGTCCTCCACACCAGTACCTGTCCTGTAGCAGTTGTCAAGCCCAACAGAAGGGATTCTGACAGAAGCACCAGTGCTGGGGGGTTGAGGGGTGGGGGAGGAAGGCAGGGTGGATGCCAGGTCGCTGATGCACTTCATAGTAAGGGACAATTTTGAGTCAGTGTTGGCTGCCGAGTCAAGGCCAGCTTTTCTGATCCTCACAGTGCTGCATAGAGGGTTCTTGCCTTAAAAGTAGAGACTTGATAGTTTTTTCTTTCTCGTCTTTTGGGAACAGACTATTTTGCCTTCCCTTTATCTTATGCATTGGATGAGATGGGGTGACAGCTCACTAGGGCACCTGCAACAAAGTGATTGCAGGTAGGATTTCTGTCACACATGTACTGAAGACAGTCTAAAGCCAGAGTGAGTAGTACGGATTTTTAAAATATCGTTACAGATAGCTTATGTGGCTAGATGCCCAGTTTTCCTCAGAACTTCTTGCCAGGTGATCCCAGTGTTAGACATGCTTGCCCAGCCGGCCATTGTTTTCAGAGTGACCGGGAGATGCAGTACAGTAGAGATGCCACAGATTTGTACTCGAGCTGAGGCCCACTTAGAGCAGTGGAGAGGGTACCTCTTCCTGTTCCTGTCCATGCCCAATTGTTGGCAGTGTCACCGAAGCTGTCCTGTCAATACCATGGGGTCAGCACTGAGGCGGAGATGGCCAGTACTGACACACCTGGGTACAAGTCACTGGTTTAGGTAAACTAGCTCATTAGTTCCATCTCAGAATGAACGAAGCTAAAGCTGGTGAGGTATTTGCTGAAGCTTCTTGGTTAGGCTTGTAGGCCCCCTTCTCTTACCCACCTAGCTTTCCCTCTCTTTGTGTGCATTTTCCCAGTTGGTGCTATGTTTATGTATATCATGCTTGAAGTTTAATTTTTTGCACTGTGACTATAATACCTCTTAATTTACACTTTAAAAATGCTATATGGGTTAGCCATGCCCTCCCACCAACGTTTGGTAGAGGTTTGCTGCAATTTGCCCGATTATGCTTGAAGTTTCAGCCAGCTGAGCCAGGGTGGCTCCTACTTCCCACACATCCTCCTGAGACTGATGCTTCGTGTAATGCTGCACTTAGGTTTAATTCACCATTGGTTTCACTGTGCAACCTCCACCCACAAGAGACGCCCATGTGGATGTGAACACACAGCCCCGCTTTCTAAGGAACCCCAAGTGAAGGAGATATGAACCTCTCCAGGATATTTTCACTGCTACTCATTTTAAACTGAAACTTTAAACTTAAATTGAGATCTAAATTATTGAGTTGAGTTTTGGGTAAAATTAATTTGGGTGACTCATTTTGACTATTTAATTCTGATTTGAGAATGTAGTTGTCTGCTTCATTTAAAACATGCACACACACAAACCTGACTGCAAGGCATCATAGCAAGTTCAGACCAGGTGACCTTTTGAATGTTGTAGCTGTAACTTGTCCAGTCAGACGGTAAGGTAGGGTGGGATTTGGGGAGGTGGAGTTGTCCTATTACAAGCCCTTAGTAGTTTATAAACCACCTGATTCTCTGCATTGTGACTCATGCGTTTATGCCGTGGGATGCTCCTGCATCCTGGCGCCAAAATCAGATGGTCTCACAGTTCAGTTCCTGGTGGGAGAAAACTGCCTCAATGTATTTTGTAACTGTAGGAGAGTAATTTTTTTGTTACTATTGAAAAGTTAGAGTTAGATTTGATTAGATCATCCATTTCTCAGGGCTCAAATTTCCTGCCATTATTCAGAATGTTTTATCAACAGCAAACTTGAGCTGATTTTTTTTTCTTGTTGTTGGATAAAAAGTACCTGATAATTAAGTTGACTCACAATTTGAAGCGTTCTGTGACTCGCCCAGAGACCAAGTTGGAAAAGTAAAGAGTATGAGTTAGAGCCACGCAGCGATCGGAGTGCTGTTGTGCGGGGAGCTTTCTCCGGTCTCTCTGCTTGAAAGGCTTTGCATGTCAGAGAAAAGTTGCTCTGTCCCCTCGCTTGGTGACTTTGTGTGCCTCCTCTGCCAGTGTAACAGAAAGAAGATAGGATGGCCAGTGCCTGTGAGGAGGAAGCAGCCGCCGAAGGGCCTGCGGCTGCACGGGAGCTTGTTCAGCACTGCAGTGTCAAGATGTCCTCTGTTCAGTTCTGCAGCACAGGCAAGGGCAGTGCCAGGCACGTGCCACCTGCCTTCCAGGGACTCATGCTTCACCCAGGGGAGGGGGCATGCTTGGGCCTTGCCATAGCTCTGATTTGAGAACATGCTGTGATGCCTGCAGCATGTCAGCACACTTAAATATTTTATCTGTGGCATTTTTTCCCCCTCTGTAAAGTGAAAGCATGGCAGAAATTTGTTGACTGAACACTTAATTATGCTTTTAAATGTTTTGGTTACATTTTTTTTTCATTTATATTATGTGAAACGATTAAATTTAGAATGACCTCTATCTAACACCCCTATAATTATCCTTGAAAATACTGATGCTTTTATTTTCTTGACAGTAGTCCACCCTCAGAAAGATGCAGACACACTGTCTAATTAGCAGGGACTTGAAGCTGCCTTGCTTCTCCCGTTCAGTTCCTGCTAACCTGCAGCTACTGGATAGTGGCTGCAGCGCAGCATGCAGAGAAGAGGGAAAAACCCACAGCCACCCGTTTTGTTCGTAGGGCCTGTTGATGTGAAACTCTTCTTGCCCGGGGAAAGCACCTAGTCCTTCTGCACACACTTACGCTAGCACACTGAGGCCTTGGCCCCTTTATTTCACAGACCCTGAGCTGAGCCAGCTTTGTGTCTGCAGCAGCACTCAGGTTTGCTGTGTCTCCTCTGTGCTTAATTTACCAACATCCAAGAACCCCCTAGTTTCCCACCTGCTGATTACTTTTCTGGGATTTAATTATTTCTCAATAAGTTTTGTATTTTATATTGTACATGAGACATTTTAAGGATATGTTTGAGACCAAGGATAGTTAAAATGATTGTAAAAGTTGCGTGTCTGGCATGGAGACCGTGTGTTGTCTGTCCACTAGCAGGGAAAATGGTTGCCTCAAACTAACTTGCATATATTATTATTTTTTTTTCTTGTCTGGTTTTCTTTGAAGAACAACCATAGACAGTTTAAATGCCATAGGTGCCCCCAGGATTCTCCTTGCTGTTGGTTTCATAGCAGAGCGCAGAGGTGACTGGGAAGAGCACGTCTGCCTTTTCTTCTGTAAATAAAGGGAAATGACTAGCGAAGTCAGATCGGCAGCTCTGCTGACAATAAACTATGGCCATCACATGCTGCAGCTTTTTAAAGAAACATGTAGTCTCTGCACAGCTATCACACTGCAGATTTGCAGTCAGCACCTTATGGATCACAGTTACCTTTAGTTGGTTTTTTGTTTGTTTTGTTTTTTCTTTTTAATAATTGTAGCCAATAAAGTTATGGTCTGTTCACTTTGTGTCTTTTTATCCTCTTGTTTTTTTTTTTCCCCCGTTTTAGTATTTTTACTTAATGCAGTGTGAACAGTTAAGCTGTGGTAGCCAAAGTGGTCTTTAAAGGTTTCCATTTGCATAGAGAAGCTCATGTGTTGCATATTTTAATAAGCTTGTGCTAAGTGCTGCTTCATGCTCTCCTGAGAAATGACACAGGAACAGCTGTCTTTTAAGGCCTGTGTTCTAGCGGTGTGCTTTGCTGAAATCCCACCGTATTGATTGGTGTCTTCCAACTCCTGGATTGTCTGTGGTATGGCTGGTGTGTTCCTTATTGAATTAGGTTATTTTGAAACAAAATGGACAGAATGTTCACCTCCAGATTCTTAGATCACATTTCCAGCGTTGGTGTTAAGTGAAAATGTTATTAGTTTGAGCTTTTAACATTTTCAAACATCAGTAACATGAAGGGAGTCGCCAGGCTATGAGGAGACGGTAAGTGGGTAAGATGAAGTCCAGTCAACCAGTTACCACGTCTGTGCATACCCAGCTTTCCCCACACCCCGGGTTCTGAATTCTCAAGTCAAGAAAGCACCCAGAGTCAACTTCTAGAACTGGTACAAGACCTGGCCAGCTGAGTAGCCTCCGCCGCCACACTAGTGTGTGGGTCCAAAGGCCTTACCTCAGGGGCTGTAATGGGTGCCCCAAGGTGCACAGCAGTGCCCTGAGCTGCTCAGCCTCCAGCAGTCCTGCCGTGGAGGCTGCATGGGCCTCGAGGACATAAAGGCTAAGTGCTTGTGGGCCTGTGATGAGTAAGCTGTAGAGGAGGCCTAGGTGTCAGGCCTGTGCTGACATCCACACTTAGATTCTGTTGCCTGACAGGATCGTGAGAAAAGCAGCTTCCAGAAGGCGCTGGTGTGTGTTGGGTGGGGTAGTTCCGAAGGCCTGGCTTGTGCACCGGGTGGCCAGCTAGCTTACCTGGGTTTAGGGTAAAGAAGTCCTGTGAGACGTCAGGCTTGATGTGTTCCTAAGCCTCTCTCAAATACCAGTTATTCGTACAGCACCCACAGCAGTGGCCTGGAAAAGCACCGAGAAGGGAGCTGGGAGCTTGAGGTAAGTGTGGGTCTGATCAAATCCTCTGAAACTGAGCAGAGTAAATCTGTCAAGAATTCTAACCAAGAACTGACTAATGCAAGTAGGTGGGGCACAGGTGGTTGACAGATGGGAGAGGAGTGAGGGTAGTGGTTCTTCACATGCACACTTCAGGTCCAAAGTGCAGACTGCATGCATGTTCATACATGGCCATGTATGTGCACCTCACAGCAGAAAGCATGACCCATGATGCTATTCTATTCTAGCCTAGCGACTCAGCTTCTATGGCAGAAGGTGGTGGTGTTTAGCATACAAATAAAATCTAGCTAGGAGGTCACTAGCTGGTGAGGTGGGGCTGGTCACATCTCCAAATGTTCTCTGGCATTTCTGAGAAATTAATTTCGGCAAGCTGCTCACACCCAACATTCTGTTCGGCTGTGTTTTGAAGACTGGCTTGCTTACATCCTTACTTCCCTTGGTGCATACGTAAATCTGCCCTGTGGACGGGGATGAGTGGACTCTAGAAATTTCAACATATGTGATATGGCAACATGAATTTAAAACATGATATGTTAACAGCATTTGGGCAGTCGTGAGTGAAATGAATTAGTGTTCTTCACAGGACTTCTCAGGCTTAGGTCTGCCTGAGTGCACTGAGTCTCAGAGAGGCCTGCACTTCGTGAATTATTTTGACCATTGACAACCTTCACAGTTGTACTCTCAGGGACATCCTGAGCGATGTCTTTAGGACAAGACTAACAAGGTCAAACACATCTCTGAGGGGCTTTGGGGCCCCACTCTGATCCTGTTACACCAGAAAGTGGCTAGCTGCCCTGCAATTGGGCTAGAAAGGGACCCATTTCTGGTGTAGGGAGCCACCATAAAGCAGAAGGTCTACTAAATATGTTTTATATACAAACTAGTCTCCCTGCATCTACACATTGGCCTCTGATTGTCACAGAGAAGAATGTAACAGTGACCCATGAAAGTCTCCCACAGAAGAACTGTACCTGACCCAGCTCAGAATCAAGGATGTTACCTTCTCATCAGGTCCCACTCTGCAGCTTCCGGGAGGCCCATCTATGTATTACCAGGTGTAACTGAGACTTCCCACCCTAGCCCCTAACCTTCTGCAGTTCTGGATGCTGCCTCTCATGCTCAACCCTTCCTCAGCTGGGGCCACTGCTCTGGGCCCTCATCAACACCCAGTGTCCTACTAGCACTGTCTCATCACCCATCTATCTGATCTGGAGTGCAGAGAACGCCCACCCAGTGTTCCAGCCTTTGAGCTGTATGCAGCTGAAATGCAGTACTATCATTGCTTGGTGGTGCTCATTGCCTCTGGGAAGATGCATCATAGGGGGAGCAGGACAATTCCCCACTTAGTAGGTTTGGTTTTGTTGCCAAGAGAAATGAGAAGTGGTTCTTTCTGAGCATCGGTGTGTCGCAGGCTTAGGATTAGAGTAGCGCCTCATGATTAGTTGGATACAAGATGTGTACAACTGAGCCGGTGGAGTCTGGTCAGATGCTTCTCCCTTTTCCTTGGCTGCTAAGCAGTTCAGTTCACCTCTTCAAAGCTCCGGAGACAGCAGAAGTAACACGGATGCTCCTGACCTGGTCATAGGCAGTCACAGCCCGTGGGAAAAAGAAGCTATAGCCGAATCCATAGACACTGCCATATGGGAACAAAGCAGTTTTAGGGGTAGCTGCTTCTCATTTTCCTGTGGTCCTCATTCTAGCCTACGCCCTGTCCTGGAGCAACATCAAGGTTGCTGCTCTGTTGCTATGGATTCCTCAGGGAGTGAGTCTGGCCAGCAGACAAGCACAAAGGTTGGTCTCAGCAGCTACCAAGCTGTCAGGAGCTGGTTGTCGTGGGTGAGCGGAGCAGTCCGGATACAGACTGCATCCCTCAGGCTCTGCTTTGAACTTCACTCACTTGCTTCTGCTTATCTGTCTCTGTGGGGCGTGTGTGAAATGGGTACATTCCAAGCTTGTGGTGACAGTAGGTCTGGTCCCCCCATGCTTCAGAGGTTCTGTGCTCTCAGCTTTCTGGTCTACCTCAAGCAGTAGAGGCCATGGGCTTCATAGGCAAGAGCTTGAACTCTGGGGGGGGGGGGGGGTTGTTGCTTTTTTCAGTGTCTTCATGTTTTTGTTGTGCCTTGAGAGCTGTAAGGTCACTTTGGATTTTGTTCGGTGATTGGATCTGCGTAGGAGCGTGCTTGTGTGTGCATTAGCATGTGTGTGAAGGCTGAGGGAAAGCTGAGGTGTCATTCTTCAGGCCTTGCCTTCCTGTTTTGAGACAAGGTCTCTCACAGACCTGGGCTTTGCTAAGCAGCGTAGTCTGGTCCCCAAGGCCCTGCCTCCACCTCCCCAGCACTGTGGTGGTAAGCATTTTTACATGGGTGCATAACAAGCACTTGACTAACAATAGCCTTCTCCGAGGCCCTTGGTGGTTAGTTTTTAAGTTCTGTTCACCTATTCTGGTATGAAGGGCTGAGTCAGTGTCTCCAATAAAGCAGAGTGCCAGTTTGTGGTCTTGGTTATTAAATAGAAGATGGAGTCTTTCCAGAATGGAAGCTCTCACAGACCACTGTTGTTGACAAAGGGGAGGTGCTGATGACCAGCCAGAATCGCTGTGTCACCAGAATATCTGAGGCCCGCACATGTCGCAGGGCACCCTGACTTTAACCCTCTAGGGATCCAGAGAGAGCTAGTCAGTAGGGAACAAGAAGGTCCTGTCTGGGGGAGCCATGCTCAGCCGCTCTACAGTCCTGGGCCTCTGAGGGTTCTGTCCCCTTGTCTGTACGGTGGAGTTGGCCCAGGAGGCACACATAGTTGATATGGACTGACCAGGATACAGTGCCCGACGGCTAGAGCATAAAGGGCAGAAGATGTCTTGGTCAGTGTTCTGTTGCTGTGAAGAAACCCCAATGCCTCGGCAGCGCGTATGAAAGAAAACATTTTCACTGGGGCTGGCTTACAGTTTCAGAGGTTTAGTCCATTGTCAATATGGCGGGAAGCATGGCGGCATGCAGGCAGACATGGTGCTGGAGAAGGACCCGAGACTTCTACATCTGGATCCGAAGGCAGCAGGAAGAGAGAAAGAGCGGGGCTGGCTTGAGCATTTGAAACCCCAAAGCCCACCCCCACCCCCACACTTCCTCCGACAAGGCCACACCCACTCCGACAAGGCCACACCCATTCCGACAAGGTCCACCTTCTTATGCCGAATGACCAAGTATCTAAATCCGTGAGCCTATGAGGCCATTCCTAGTCAAACCACCACTACACAGGAAGTGAGACACGTTTTGAGGAACTTGATACAGTAGTTAACGGGCGCAGTGAATGAGTGTCATCATCTCTTTACAGGCTGTTCCCTAGTCTTCAATGAGGTGGGCCTGAGGGCAAGCCTGCAGGGGATTCCGTTACCTCATGTGGGAAGACCCATTTTAAAAGTGAGTGGGGCCATTCCTTGATCATAGGGCTCTGGACTGAATAAAATAGCAGCAATAAACGGGGCCCTTACGCTCGCTCATTTGTCTTCTGCTTCTTTTTTTTTTTAAGATTTATTTATTATGTATACAGTGTTTTGCCTGTGTGTATGCCTGCATGCCAGAAGAGAGAACCAGATCTCATTATAGATGGTTGTGAGCCACCGTGTGGGTGCTGGGAATTGAACTCAGGACCTTTGGAAGAACAGACAGTGCTCTTAACCCCTGAGCCATCTCTCCAGTCCCCAACAGTGGACACCATGTGACCAGCTGCTTCAAGCTCCTGCCTGCCGTGATGGACTGTTATACTTGAACTGTGAGCCAGAAAGAGCCCTTTGCCTGTGAGCGGCTTTTCTCAACGCGTTTTATCATAGCAAGAAGAACAGATATTAAGACACATTTCAGAAGAAAAGCTAGGCACATTCTCAAGATGCTAGCTCTGATAGGAGAAAGACCTAACTTTCCCCCCCCCCCAGCCAGGATTGGGGGTTAAATCTAGGACCTTATGTATGCTAGGCAAGAGCTCTGTCACTGAGCGGCAACACCGGCCCTAAATCCTAAATATTTTTGGAGAATACTTTAAAGGTCCTTGATCACTGAAAATCTTCAAAGTTAATTTCCACGTTTCAACCCAATGTTGCACTTTCAGTGTGGACAGCTGCACATCCCTTCAGCTCTGACGATGGCCTTTCTAGTCTACCGTCTTTGCAGGCTACAGATGAAAGCTGTGTTTTCTTAGGGAAATCTCTCTCCCTCTTGCAGTTCTGTGTTCCCCAGATGTAAGATGGGTGCCACAGGCCAGCGATTCATAACGCAGTTGGGATATCTGAGTGTAGCCTCAGACTCTGCCTTTAGAAGACATTTCCCTGGGCGCCCCACAATGTGGCCGACTGGGCGCAGCTCTGAGTGGATACTGATCTGAGCGGAGGCCTGTTGCTCTCCTGTCCCCTCAGCTGCCTCAATTCGAACTAATCTTCTGATTGAGCTTTTCCAACAGTACTGTTTAGAGACAGAGCTCAGACAGACACTAACCTTTGACACTGCCAGGACATGAACCTGTGAGGGCTAACCCCCTTGCCTCCTCCTTGGCCCAGGTGCCATTTCCGTACTGTGTCCCAGATGCTGTATGCTGGTCCACACCACTCCCTTTCCCAGGTATGTATGTCTCACGCCAGTGTAGCAGCAGGGCCTCATAATGAGGGGTTTGAACACCTCACTATGAATTATAACAGGGAACCTAGGGAAGGGCAGACGGTATTTAAGATCCTCTGGGACCAAATGTGAGCTATTACCAAAACGAGACTTTGCTTAATAGGGGATAAATCTTGATATTGTTAAGTTTAATATAGTTTGATGGTTGTAAATCCAGAGAATCTACCTTAGGAATTTGCTGTATGCTGCTTTTATAAAATATTTGGTCAGGTGTTTTTTTTTTTAAGGTATAGCTTTTCTCATAAGGTGTTAATTTTTGTGGGCTTAACAAGAGCATTTTATACCGATGTCAAATGTGCTGCCTGTTCGAGGCCTTTAAAAAGGAAAAGATATTTGTTTTAGAGAACACAGTGACAGCCAAATCAAGAAGTAGATTATTTATAGAAATGTCTTTAAGAACGAGAGGCCTTAAAGCAATGTGATGTTTAGATTGCCATATGAGGAGGGAGTCCGTACAGTGGGGCCGAGAAACAGCTTTAGTGTGCTCGCTGGTCAGGAAGCTGGGCGTCCTTCACTCCACATGTGTCCGTTTTCTGTTGCCACATAACAAGCCTCCATGCTCAGTGGCTCAGAATACACTTATGTCAGCTCACATTCTAGAGCCTCCAAAAGCTGTACTCAAGGTCCCCCTAGAGCTCTGGCTGGACTGGTACCCCATGGCTGCTGGCGGTCAGCATGCAGATGAGGGGGCACTGCTGCTTACCTACCACAAGAACACTGCCCCGGAACTCCATGGCTGTCTTCTCAGGAAGGTCTGGATTGCCTTCTAAAAGGTCTCCACCACTCTCACTTCATTGAGGCGAACCCCTCATTCTTGATGCAAACCCTTTCATCTTTGCCACAGAGGGTAAGCCCTCCTGCAACATGGCAGCCATCACCATCCCGGGCCCCACCCACACTCACAGGCAGGGTGTCGGGTAAGGTTGGCCACTGGTGCCTCCTACACCATGGAGTGAAACTGACCTCTGTGAGCCTCACTTCTGAAGAGACCCGAGTTGCTAACTCAGAAGAGGGTCAACGCCAGACCCAGTGAACATTTAAGGTTAGAATAAGGTCCCTGAGGAGGCAGGAGCTACCAGGATAAAGAGAGTGCAGTGTGAGAATTGTCACTAAGGCTGCAGTCTATGTCACCTCAAGATAGAACAAATACACTGAACTGATAAGAACAAGCGCAGGTGCTCAGCTTTCCTTCTTTGGAGCCAAGTGCCCGACGGGCTGAAGTCATTGCGAGCTTACTGTCCACAACCGCTGTCTTTCCTGATCTTTATGCCCCAAAGCAGCCATTAACTATCATTTTTGGCCCAGGAATGGATGTAGCTCTCACATTCTTTGCCTTTCTTCCAAGATCAGAAAGCCCCAATAGTCCATGGTCTCTACTTGTGGTAATTCGTTTTGTCAACTCGACAGTCTACGATCACCCGGGAGAAGGGCATCTGAAAATGTTTTAGAGGGATTATCTTAATGACGTTAATCAGTGTGGGAAGACGCAGCTGAGCACTGGCGTGCATGCATAATTAATCCATTGCTCTCTTGCCTACACATGCAGTTGGCTGACTTCATGCAGTTCGCTGCTTCAAGTTCCTATTGCTGTGACGGGCCCCCTCAGTGAATGGCAGCAGCCTGGAACTATAAGCTAAAATAAACCTTTTTCTTCCCTAAGTTGCATTTGGCATGGTATTTTATTGCATCAACAGAAACTAAACTAAGGCACATGTCCCATAGTAGTGCCCTTTGTGAGGACAGTGCTCACCCCATCTACTTCTAATCTTCACTTATATTTTCCCAAATACCCTGCTGATCAATTTTCATTTCATAGTTAACACAGAGTTCACTTGCAGGCAGATAAGACAGGACATTCTCCTCTCTCTCTCTCTCTCTCTCTCTCTCTCTCTCTCTCTCTCACACACACACACACACACACACACACACACACTCCTTCTTACTTTCTTTTTCTAATGGATACTCGGGGTGAGTGCAAAGTGACTGGTCAAACACTATGCCGCAGCAGCCAAGGGGGACGCTGTACTGCTGTGATTACAAAGGCAAGGAAAGGGGAGGGGAGGGGCCGCAGAAAAATCCGTCTTATGGGAAAGTGTTTTTAACGTCAGCAAACACGTTGCAATGCCATTAAGAACGTTTTTTGTTAAGGACACATTCAACTTGAGGTTTTTAATTTGTTTGAAGTATTTTGCTAAAACAGAATTATGCTGGAGTTTATATAAAAGCAGAAAAAGACATGAAAAGTTTTAACTTAAGCAGCAAAATATAGAGGCTAATCTTATTTAAAAGTAATATGTATGTCTTGATTGAATGCCCAGATACGCTCAACTGGGACTTTTTAGTGGGATCGGGTCTGAGCTGTTACCCTGAGTTATACCAAGAAGGCTTCCCTGGGCTTATATTGCCAGACCTGAAATACTCTTGTGGCTGCATTTAATAACGAATTGAAAGTCTTGAGTAAGGGGATATGATTTTTTATGACAGAAGGAATGCAAATAACTCTTAGTCTCATTGCCTTGACCGGGTTTGGTTTGATTTGACGGAGTTTAATAATGACTTGTAACCTGTGATGACAATATGCAGGCCCGCACAACGTCATTTAAGTCATTTATTCTGCATGCTGTAAAAACAAAGAGATGGCAAATAAATACCCGGGACGTTCATTGTTTGTCAGAGAGCCCAAGCCAAGAGTTTTCAGTGACCTTTTAAAATATAGTCCCAGGCTAGTACTAAAATGTCTGTCACTCAACGCACACACTTGCGCGCTGTGGCCTTTTAACCCACGCAGCTTGTGTTTTTCTCTTTCAAACAGGCATATGAATTTCCAATCAGCTGCAGCGACTCGGGTTTTTGCATGGGAGGATTACTGTAAATTGCAGACTGACAATTACAATACGCAGGGCACTGGCGAGTTATTAATGGGCTCGCCTACCGATGGCCTTTCAGCGCACCCTCAGACCCGCCGAGCTGTGGTCTAATTGGATCCAGGGGTGCAGGCCCCTGTGGAGGGGATGAGGTGGCGGGGAGCAGGACTCCCAGACCCCCACCCCCCCTCCCAAGCAAAGGAAGATATCAATTGATCACAGAGGGCTCCAGCCTGCCATGGCTCTTACTCACTCCCTCTGTAATGACTTGTATTGGCTTAAGGAACTCTGCTTGATTTGACAGCATCTAGTTCAACTGACAAAGACCAGCAGGTGACTTTAATTGAAGACTTCTATTGCAAGAGATTTTATGGGAGACAGAGCAACAGTCTGATAGACACAAGAGAAGCTTGTGAAAGAAAGAGAGAAAGAAAGAAAGCAAGCAGGAAAGAAAGAAAGAAAGAAAAAAAAGAAAGAAAGAAGAAAGGAAGAAAGAAAGAGAAAGGAACAAAGGAAGAAAAAAGAAAGAAAGGAAGGAAGAAAGAGGAAGGAAGGAAGAAAAAAGAAAAAAGGAAGGAAGGAAGGAAGAAAAGAAAGAAAGAAAGAAAGAAAGAAAGAAAGAAAGAAAGAAAGAAAGAAAGCCCTAAGCATTTCTAGGAGGCCGAGGCCAGACCCCGGCCTAGCTACTTTACTTTGGTTTCCTCTCTGCTTTTCACCCTGTCAGTGGCAGGATGGGAGGGGGACCTGCTCTGCAGCCCCCTTTGCCCCAGCAAATTCTGCAGCCGCCTCTCCTCTCTTGGGTTTCAATATTTATCTTTGGGGATGAATTATGTCCAGGCATAAATTATGTTTGACACATCTTGATGCTGGGGGGAAAAATTAAATTTTTCACTGCTCCGAGAAACATTCCACAGAGCGTATCACGCTCACCGTGCATCCTGAGAACCCGGTGTGCTGTTTGGTTTTACAAAATTAAATGGACGGCCTGTCTGAAGCACGGGAAGGGTCGGAGGATAACGATCAGTGAGCAAATGAATGAGAAAAAGATGAAGGCCGATAGGACCACATGCTTGAGTCCTGGGACAGAGGAGGGCTGAACTGGGCCAGCCAGGGAGCACCTCCCACTCAGGGGCTATTAGAGAATTCTAGCCAGGGCCCTTGTTGGAGGACCAAGCAGGCTGAAAGCATGGTGTCTTCCGGCAGAGGGGGTGGGGGACAGCTGGCATCTCCTAAGAACCTGCTGTTTGCTCTTGATTAGAGCAAAAGGGGAATTGGAACCTCCTTCCTCCCTGATCTAGCACCTGGGGACTCCTTCTGCGTATGTCACCCACCTTCCCTTCTTTCCCCCCAGCTCTACCTCACGGCTTCTCCCCAGTACACACACACACCGAGTCTTTTCATGCCTCTAACTTTTTCACTTTCTCTTCCTTAATTTCTTCCTCCTATCTCCTGCATCTTACAAACTCCTATTCAACCTTCGAGACCCAGTTTGGTCACCTCTTCCAGGAAGTGTCATTTCCCTGATTTTCCTCCAGGCAGTCTGATTCGAGAGCCTACACTCTTATCACTGCCCCCAAAGGGGTAAAGAAGTAGTTAGATGTCCACAAGAACCAGCCAGAACACTGTTTGCGCCCCTAGGAAGGTACCACAATTCTCACAATACTGAGAGGAAGGAGTGATGAGTTCCAGCAGAAGGTAAAAGGGGGAGCAGAGATGGAATTGTGGTCACCCTAAAGGGGAGGTTGGCCTTGAGGCTAGGCAGGCCCTTGGCTTGTGGCTGGAGTAGGCTGTCCTGCATGGAGCCCAGACTTAGGAAGTCCACTGGACACTGATGCCAACTGGAGGGCCAGGAATGCTGCCAAGGCCTGCAGCTTTGGAACGGTGGATCCACTGGGCGATGCACAGTCTGGTCAGCCTTTTACTGGCTGCCTCTGCTCACAGGCTTCAAGCAGGTTGGCAGATGCCTTCAGACCAAGAACAGGACCACGCACACACCTTTGGCCTCTGCCCTTGGAGTAGCTCCTTCTACCTGCCTGGTCCCTGCCATACATCCTCAGTCTTGGTTGCCTTCCAGAGTTTTTTGTGCCATTTGAGGCTGTCCTCCGTGGCTCCATCTCCTCTCCCATTCCACGATGCAACCCCTGGCCACACCTCCTCACTCACTGGCCCATCATGGTGGTCCTGTCGCTGCCTCCTTTCTCCTTACCTCCCTGCTCCCTCTACCTGTCTTCCCCCACTCAGGGCTGGGCTCCACCCACTGGCTTTGAGCTCTAAACCCTTGTGCCCACTTGAGGCGTAGGGTGCACGTGAATTTTTGGAAGTGAACAGGCTGGTGTGGAATCACATACGAATTTGGTCCTACAGGTCACAAGTGACTTTGGAACTCTGTCTGAGCCTCACACTCCTCACTACAGAGGTGACCCCAGCAACAGCCGGAGACACAGTATTAAGCTTAGCCCAGGATCTTATGCTCAGTAAATGTGAAATGAACAGATCTGTTAGAGACCACAGGACAGCCTGTCTTATAGACAACTGTGCATCGTGGCCGGCTGCCCCTGCCTTTAAGTGGGGTGCCTCCTTTTATTTCTTAGAACATTCTTTCTAAACGGTCTGCTCTAGGGAACTATGAGCCCAAAGCTGCCCCAAGCCGCCAAGCATGCTGGGAATGAATGACTGCTCCATGAGGCATAATGGCTGGGGTCAGTCATTCAGTGACCAAATTAGTCCCCTGGATGTCATCATCACCTTGGCCACTCTCCTGGCAGCCACAGCCACTCAGAGGGCCTCATTAGGCAGCTGTGGGGAAGGCAGCCAGGCCAGGCTGTCAGATTTGCTCTGGCGGGCATAATTCAGCCTTTGGCTGAGACACTTACACTAGACTCCCTGGGGCCCTTGGGTGGCTTGAAGTCATCTCTGTCCCTCCTCTCTTTACCCCGGGAGGAAACTTGCAGGCGGGGGGGGGGGGGGGAGGGACTGCGGGGGGGGGGGACTTTTAAACTTTTCCCAAGGATATACACAGATGGAGTTTCTCCGTCTGTTCCTAACTTCATCCCTGGACATGAATCCTGTACTTCCCAGTGTCCCGCTGGACAAGGTCAGCTGGTGAGGTGAGGCAGAGTGGGGTACACAGTGGGGAATCTAGGTGGGAAAGGTAAAAAAGAGGATACAGGCTTGCAAGTGCCCTTGTGGTATGTTTGTCCCTGAGAATATTGGGCCCTGTTGGCTCACATGTAGGAGCCAGCCCGATCTCCTTGCCAAGGCCCTAGGGAGAAACAATCAGAAGGAATGGCTCTCAGGTGCCTGGAAGATGGCGCCTTCTTCCCTCAGTAGGATGTGGGGACACAGTCCAGAGTCCAAGGCTAGCACCTTAGTGAGGGACTGTAAAGAATGTTTCTTCCTTCGTCTTTCTCAGGGAAGCCACGGAGGGTGTCTCCTTCCCTTCCCACTGCAGGGCGAGGATGAAGGGGCTGTGAGGATTTGAGGGTCTTCCCCTCCTCTCCCCAAGTGAGTTTCCAGCGGAGGAGACCAGGTGCCAGGAGGGAAAGTGGCTGTCCTCTGCATGGGAGATGGATGGAGAGCATCTTCGCTTCGGGTACAAAAGCAATCACTTCGTACGCAAGCAGCTCCTGCCCTTTGTGTTTCATGTTTTGAAACGTCTTCTCCAGATCCTTTGATTGAAATCGTGCTTTATACAAGACGGAGAAGTAGACATGGGGGATTGTGGAAGGTTGTGTATATGTGTGAGGAGTAAAGTGGGTGGGAGAATGGGGGGGGGTGGCCAGCGAAGAGGAGGCAGCACGAGATTGGGAGACATGCCGAGGAGAATAGGGGAGGAAGATCTGGAGACCTGATAGCTTGTGGTGCCTGAGACTGAAATGGCATAAATCTTTTTAGAATAATGTTGGAAAACAGTAAATAGATGATGGTGGTTAATAATGATGATAACAGTGGGTGTGATAATGGTACTGCTGATGGTGGGGAGGATGGCAGTGGTAAAGATGATAATGGCTACGTTGATGGTAAAGGGAGTGATTATGATAGCAGTTGTGGTAGTGGGGAGGATGGCAATAGTGGTTAGGTTGGCGGTGGTAGTAGTGATGAGGAGGAGGAAGAGGAGGTAATGATGGTGATAATGAAGGTGGTACTGATGGTGATTAAAAATGGTATAAGTAATTATATTGGTGATGATGATGATGATGATGGCAACTAGTAGTAGTGATTGGTGGTAATGGTGAAGACGGTGGGGATGATGGTGGTGGGAATGATATGGGGATGATGGAGGTGAAGATGATGGTGGGGATGATGGAGGTGAAGATGATGGTGGGGATGATGGAGGTGAAGATGATGGTGGGGATGATGGAGGTGAAGATGGTGGGAATGATGGTGGTCTGGAGATGAAAATAATGGTGATGATAATGGTTATATTGACTCACTGTGGTCTTAGATAAAGCCCTTCCTAGTCACTGAATTTCTTTCTTCCTTCCTTCCTTCCTTCCTTCCTTCCTTCCTTTCTTTCTTTCTTTCTTTTCATTTATTAGATGAGGCTGTAGAATGTCCTTCTTCCTCTAGATTCTAAACAGGATGAGAAACATGCAGGGAAGACAGAGGGAAACGACTGTGCAGGAACACACAGGAAGAGAGAAAAGGGTTTTCCAGTCATAAGAGGCCTCAACTGCAACCCATCTGACTAGAGAGAGGAAGGCCATCCTGCCTCCTGCTCGGGGACCTGCCTAGTCTCCTTGCTGGAAGTGGGTCACCAGCCCAACCTTTCTGGTGCTGACAGCACCTGCCTTCCAGGACCCTGAACCCTCACCTGCAAATCACATCTACAGGTGGTCCCCAGGAGGAATTCCCTCCACAAACCCCTGCCCTGCCCTCCTCCCCAGTGGGTCTGGAGCAAATCACTGGGTATCAAGTTTCCAGCCCCTGGGGATGAGTAGGTGCTAAAAAGAGGCCAAGCTGGATTTGTCAGAAACCAATCAATTTTTGTGCACAAATGTGTTCATGGCTCAACCTTCCAGCCCCCAAGTTTAGGGGTGTGAGAGGCCATGGAGAGGGGTGCAGAGCAGGGCTCTGGGAAAGTGCTTAACCTCATGGTACCAATTAGGACCCTGTTTAGCCTGTAGAGCCAGGCAGAGCTGTGGGGAACCCGGAAAGGACTCAAATTATTGCTGTCATCCTTGCCTTGTGCAGTATCTATGGGTCCTGTTCCCTAGCCTACTGCTGTAGCTTCTGAAGCCAGGGGTCCAGAGCCCTTGGTCTACTTGATTTTATTTATACAAGGGTCACATGGTAGCTCCTTCTGGGAAAACTCTGCAAGCTGCAAATGACCAATAACATACAGCTTACCTGTGTGGGTCTGTGACCAAGAATGGCCCCTCCCCCTGTTGTGTGTTGCATGCATCCGTGTGTGTGTGTGTATACATCTATGTGCTCATACTTGTAGAAGTCAAAAGATAATCCCGAGTGTCATTTTTCTAGTGCCTTCTTCTTTTTATTTGCGGCAGGATCTCTCATTAGCCTGGAACTTGGGCACCCAGGTTAACAGAGCTGGTCAGGGAAGTCACAAAGATGTCTGTGTCTGTTGCTTATCTTGCCACCTCTGGGATTACAAGGGTGCACCGCTGCTCCTGGCTTTTAATCCACAATCTGCATGGGGCGGGGGGAGGGGTTGAACTCAGGTCCTTATGTGTGTGAGGCAAGTGCTCTACTGAGTGAGCCATCTCCCCAGGCCCTAAGAAACACAATTTTAAAGTAGCCAATGAGAACTAGGTCCAGGGAGGGTCCTGGGAACAAGGGTTCTAATCCCCCCCCCTAGCTTGTCCCTTCTGAAGGGTTCTCTTTTGGCCTTGGGGACCACAGCTCCATCTCCCACACTGGCTCTCTCTCTCCCTCTCTGCCTGGCCCTGGAAAGGATATGGTTCTAGCTGTGTCCCTGGCTCTGCTCTTTCTGCCCAGCTTCTCTTCTTGTCCAGGTGGCCACCTCTGCTCCCGCAGCTGCAGTGACCAGAGCACCTCATCTTTCCAGCAGAGGAAGCTTTCTCAGGACCAGCCCCATGAAGCTGCCCAGCCCTAGGCATCTTAGCGGACCATTGGAAACTAGTCACCTTCACAGCCCTGCACTGTAAAAGCCAATGCTTCCTGTGATGTACCCAGACCGAGGCCTCAAAGCCATATGTTAATGACCTTGTCTGATTTTTCCCTCTCCAGGAAGCCCCATGTCCTTCTTGCCAATTCTTCCTCCATCTGAGCTCTAGGCTTGGTCTTCCTCCCAGCCAACCTCCTTTCCCCTGAGGACCTGAAGCAGGTGACCCTCAGTTCTGTTGCTCCCTTTTAGCCTTTTGTGGTCCCTATACCACACATCCACTATGATGGCCTCTCTAATATGCAAGTCTTGGCCATCCACCCTCCCTCCCAGGACAACTCTGATACTCTCATCTGTCTCCCTGAGCAAAACACATAAGGAAGCCTTTTGGTGGGCTCTACAGGCTTTGCTGTGAAAGTTCCCCCATCCACTGTATGCTACCTCTTCATTTTCCTGAATGAGTCACACAATGCACTGGGCCTCAGTTTCCCCACCCATGCAATGGTGACAGCACGTTGGCTGATGCACAAGATCCATGGGAGATCATATAGAGCAAGGTGTGCTGTGTTTACAGTCAGCATCAGGACCATCTCAGGTGTTAGCAATGAGGCATTTCTACCAGCCTGCCCTCAGGGATCCCGCTGTAGCTTTACGTCATCACCTGCTGCCACCAGGTATGACAGGTGAGACAGGTGTGGCACATAAACAGGCCCTTGGCCACCCCAGATCTTTCCCTCTTGTTCCTTTTCTCTCTGCCCTGTCCCCCCTCTCTCTCTCTCTGCCTCCCTGTCTGCCTCAATCTTTCGCTCAAGTCCCCACTCTGAGATAGCCTTTTGCTCTCCCCTTCCCCCAATAATCCTCTTAGACTAGATCAGTTGTGTGGCATAATTTCTTAGCATCATACCTAGGCACAGGCCTGCCAAAGGTACCCCACCCTTGCTACTTTATCCTAACCAGGTGTGTGTGTGTGTGTGTGTGTGTGTGTGCGCGCGCGCGCGCGCGCGCGCGTGCGCGTGCACGCGCAGTGAGTGGATATGTGAGGTGTACATGCATACCAGCCTGAAGCTGATGCCAGCAACCTTCCTGGGTCACTCCTTCACCTTATGCTTCGAGGCAGGGTCTCTCAGTCAAATCTAGTAGCTCAGTAGCAAGCTTGTTTCAGGGATCCCCTGTACCCCCACCCGCCATGTTCCGAGGCTGGAATTTCTGGCTGACTGCCACTCCCACCAGGCATTTACATGGGACCTAGGGGGCTGAACTCCAGTCCTCGAGCTAACCACTGGTCCTTATTCTCAGCCCCAGAAGGTGTATTTATTTATACCAGTGGAAAAGATAAGCCTGAGATGGCGGACCCCCTCGGTGCTTCATGAGTTCCCCTTACCCTGACCTGGTCTCAGGTTACTGTCGGCTGTGGGAGTGCAGCCACCACAGTCAGGTACAGACACCAACTCTGCCCCCCCTCCCCCCTTTGCCGATCAGGAGGGCCAGGGAAGGACCACCCTCTAGGAGGGCATCAAAGCTCAACTCCCTTGTTCAGGTGTGGAGCTGGCTTTGAGCCGTCCTGGCAGGAGCAAGCATGTGCGGTCTACAGTGGCCAGTACTGTGGCCTTCCTGCTGCTGGCATCACCTCCCCAGACCCCTGCTGATGATTGAGAGTCGGCCCTGCCCACCCTGAAGTCTGAGTCCTGCTCCTGGGAGATTTAAATGAAGGTAGAGTGGGCTACTGCCAGCAGCAACAGGAAAAACAGCCATGACGATAGTAAAAACAGCTGCATGTGAGCGGTTTGTCACGCCTGGTCTTCTGTTGATCCTCCCATCCCCCTGCAGTAGTTGCTGTTTACAGATGGGCTTAGAAGCCGAATGACTCCCGGAGGCCTCACAGCCAGGGCTACAGGCTGGGTTCCAGCCCTCAAGGAGGCCTGGAGAACTTGCCCGGGACCACCAGGCAAGTGGCCACTTTGATGTCTTCCCTGTGTCCTTCCGACTTTACATCCTTCTAGCCTCTAGCGGAAGAAAGGACCACAGTTACACCTTGCTTTGTAATGGAAGAAACAGACCCAGTGAACATAAAGGGCTTACCCCAGGTCACACAGGGAGTGAGCCGATGTAACCACTGCTTTCACCACCTTTGGCAGAAACTTCTAGAGACACAGTATTAGAGAAGCAGCAAGTGAGTGTAATCCAGAAGGTTGGTAAGACGGAGTCTTAGCGGTCTAGCATGTTTTCCCCTTCCTATTTGGTCCCCTTGACAGTCCTCCAGCCCACCCACTTGTGGAATGTGGGTATGAGGACCACATTGCTGCTCTCCTCAGGCAGACAAGAAAGAAATACAATAAAGAGCATGGAGGACACAAGTGGTCCTCAGCCTAGGAGCAGGATGGGACAGGGAAGCTTACATACCTCATCACAAAACAAGTGTTGAGCCCGGCCCCTGTGTTCCCAGGCTGCAGAAGGCACTGTCCCCTGCCCACCACTAGATATAGGCCTTAAAAGCAAGGCCCAGTTCTGACAGGGTCAACATGGGAGAGCCCTTGGCTATGCAGCTGCCACACAGACCCTCACTGCTGTCCTCTGAGGGTGTCTCTGTGCTGTGCTGTCCTCTGTGGCTCTGCTTGCTGGGTTTTTTTTTTTTTTAAATCTGGGGGTGTGGGGTAAATGCTGATTCAGCAGCTTCAGAAGCTTGGTTGCGCTTAGTTAAGACCTTACAAACAGTTTACAGCCAATGGGCCATGGTTTACAGTGAGAGCACCACTGGGAGGCAGTCCTGGGAGGCCACAGGGAGGGCGGACCTCTTCCCTAAATGAACGCAAACTGAGTGTGAATGCCAGGGATGTGCCACCAATGTGCTGACTTGAGAAACCCACTGGGCAATCCTTGGGTCGGATTGTGCACCCCTAAAAGATTCCCTGGCACCTGAACCCTAGACATTTATCTTCTTTGAAACTAGGCCATTGTGGATACAATGGAGCTAAGATGAGGTCATGTGATGTGATCAAGGTGACCACTAAAACCAGTGGCCGGTGTCCAAATCAGAAGTATGTAAAAAGGCATAGTGAGGTAAAAGGCCGCATCCTGGCAACAGGGCTCAGCATGACACTAGGCAACAAAGACATTGTTTCCTGGAGGTCACTGGAAGTGGGAAGAGGAGTGCCCCTTTGCTGAGGTTCTGACCATGTCTTGACGATTTTAGATTTTAGGGCTGCAGAGTTGAGCATCTAGGTCTGCCCTTTGAAGCCACTCCCCATCGGTCCCTTTGTCATGATGTCCTCAGGAGTGCTCCCATCCACTCACAGGCCTTTGTTATGTCTGTTCGTTTACATTCCCACCTAGGGCTTTTCCAGTCCAGACCCATGTGCCTCAAGGCCACCTTAGCCTTGCCCACCTGGACACAGTCTCTGGAGAATCCAGCTCATTTTCACTGATGGCCTGAGGGCCTCTTTGAGATGGCCTTGCAGAGCTCAAGGCTTCGGAGTCCCCAAGTCATGGAAACCTAGTGGCCCCTAGATGTGTGTCCAGACACAGTTCAGGGTAGGGTTGGGAAAGTGAGAAAGGTCCCGCCATTGAGGCTAGTATTTGAGGAAGACAAGGTGTTGTTGAGTCTTTGATTCAGAGCTGGGGAAAAGATTTCATCCTTTCTCTCTATTCAAATTATGGATGGGCATCCCCCTCACCTAGCTCTGCAGATTGAGGCTCTGCATTCGGCCACGATGCCCATTGCTGCAGGGTGCTGGGCAGAACTGGAAGGCAGGTAGCGAGGTGTCTGGGCTTGCTTCTCTACCGTCTCTTACTTGGCTGGAGTTTCTCCAGGAGCCAGGGCCGGCTCAGGTTCAGCATTGGATGCTGGTGTTGTATGCTGATAGGGGGGTGCTTGGCACTCTGAATGAGGGTTCCCCAAATTCACCCTCCCCTCCTCTTCTGTCTCACTCAGGTACTCCATGTAAGATCCTAGCACCAGGCTCTTGTCCCTCCCACGCTGGCCACCAAGTCCTGGGAACTGCACCTCTCAAGGAAGAGGGAAGTCCATCTTTCCACATCTCCTTCCCTCTCAGAGCTACGTTCCTCTAGCCTGCATGACTGTCTCTGGTCCTTGTCCCCTCCTCACCTGCCTCTTCTGAGGCATTGTGTACCTGGTGGCCAGAGTGACCGGAAAACAGTACAATGGGGGATGAGACCTGGCCAACGGCCTGCCAGTTCTATCCTTACCCAAGGGCAACCACGGGTTTGTTCTCGCACCTCAGGCATTTTGCCTGTTCTTGTGCTTCACAGTTATTGAGTCACCTAGAAGATACCCTGCCTGATAACTCACTCTCTGTGGTGGCTTTGAGCTCTGGCTAGAGTGATGCGGGGTGACTGGTTTCTTTTGGAGTAGATAGTGTTCCACTCCAGCGGGCCGTAGCGGCTGGGGCAATGTCCACGGTTGCGAAACCTGAAATGGTGGCAAGTGGGCAAAAACACTCTCGATTGTCTTGGGTTTTGTCCCCCCAGCTGGGTCACATGACACTCATGCAGAAGGCAGAGGGGAAGGAGGCATGCTAAGGCTTTGCTCACTCTCTCTATGTAAACAGTCCGGGGTCCCCTGCGAGGGTGTGGTTGGTGTCTTCTCCTCAAGACATCCTCCACACACTTTTCCCAGAAGCTAACCCAGTACAGGTTACTTCTCCTAGGTGTTCTGGACTCTGCCGGGTTGACAACAAACACTATCAGATCAACAGAGAGGATGCCCTACAAAGTGGAGGCACTGTGTTGCTTAAGGAATTAGTTTGCAGGTTGGAGAGACAGCTCGGCCATCAAGAGCATAGGCTGCTCTCACAGAAGACCTGAGTTTGGTTCCCAGCACCCAGTGGGTCACAACTTTCTGTAACTCCATTCCAAAAGGGACCAAGCATCTTTTCGGGTCTCCATTGGCACCAACACACACGAGGTGCATGGATATATGTACAGTCAGAACATCATGTGTACACAGTGTTAGCATTCTCAGTCTGCCTACCCATGATGCCATTGCTTACCTGCCTTGGAAGCGTGGTCCTCAGAGGCATATAAAAGGACAGACCCTCCACATGGTATCTCTCCTTCCTCTCTACTTCCTCTACCCCCTTCTCTCTTTTTTCTCTTTCTTTAAAAATTTTTGTTTGTTTGTTTTTAAAGCAATGATAGATAGAAGATACCAGGCAGCAGATATCATGTCTTAGAGGAATTTATTAAATGAGCATGGGAGGGGAAGGAAGAGGGGGAAGGGGAAAGGGCACCTGAGAGTGAGTGAGTGAGAGAGAGAGAGAGAGAGAGAGAGAGAGAGAGAGAGAGAGAGCAGGAGGAGGGTGTCTCCTTTTATATGGCTCTGAGGGCCACGCCCCCGGGGCAGGTAAGCAATGGCATCACGGGTAGGCAGACTGAAGCAGAATCCTAACACACATTAAAAAAAGAACGCAGGTCTTTAAAAATGTTTATAAGTATTAGTATGTGCTTAATACATAATGTCGGATAGATAAGAAAGCTAACCAATCTTGCCATGTGACCTTGGGCAGGCTCGTTTCCTGCTGAGGGCCTTTGTTAACTTGTGAGGAATGAACCCTGAAGCCTCTAGCCATCCATCCTCAAGCTGTAGGGCATTCATGTTAGGCTAGGTTGTCTGGTACTGGGCACACTGGAGCGAGTGGCAAATGATGGCATTCTGGGCAGATGGGACAGAGCCAATGGGTGTGGGAGGGGCAGGAGAGGTGCTGAGGACCTCTCCAAGGTTTGTGGCTAAGGCAATGGATTTTGCCTCTCCTACCTTAAGGGGAGGGCTTCGAGGAGGGGGAGCAACCTGGGGTCTGGGTTAGGGGTCCCCTTGGGTTGGAGGAGCCTTGTGGGAATGGGAGGGCAAGCAGCAATATTTCTTCTGAGGCCCAAGGGATTGGACTGAGTCAGAGTGAACCACTTCCTGGATGTCACTGGAGGGAGCCAGGACAGAGGTAGCATCACTTTTGAGGGCAATGAAAGGGCATCACTGGTGGTCTCCTTGGCTGATCAGGGCAGGGATAGCACCAGCCTCAGAGATACTAAAGCTAATGGAAGGCCTGAGATGCTGAGAGGGTCACACCTGTAAACCGCCTGTGCCCACAGTGCTAAGCCACCACAGGAAGGATCCCAGGCTGGGTGGCATTCTAACAGACTTTTTTTTTTTTTAATGACATTTCCCAAGGCTAGAAGTCCAGGATCAAGGTACCAGCAAGGTTAGTTACTTCTCTCATTGGCCACCAATGCTGTCATGTGGTCTTCTCTGGCGTCTCCATGCCCTAGGCTCCTCGCTTCCTTGTTTGTTTTGTGTATGTGTGTGATGCTGCTGGTGGGGTATATGTACCTGTTTGTATGGTTGGATGAGTCCCATACATCAGCACGGAGTGTCTTCCCATTGTAATCTTTGAGACAGGGTCTCTCACTGAATCTAGGGCTAGGCTAACTGGCTAGCAAGCCCTACGGATCTGCCTGTCTCTGCGCTCCTAGTGTCGGGGTTACCACCTTTGTATATGAGTGATGGGGATCTGAACTCAGTCTTCGTGTTAAGCAGCACGTACCTCACTGAGTGAGCCTTCTCCCTGGGCACCTGTTTATTCACCTCTTTGAAACGGGGCTTTCCTATACAGTCTTGAACTCACTCACGGTCCTCCCACCTCAGCTTCCTGAGGGCTGGGATTATGGGTGATTACCTCCAGGCTTCCTAATCTCTTCTCAATAAAGGGTACCAATCTTATTGTGTGATGACTATCCTGAGCACTTGGCTTTGACAGCCTCTTTAAGTGCAGTTGTAGCATGAGAGTTTGGGGATTAAGACCTCAAAATACAAACGGCAGAGAGAATGCAATAATGCCCGGTTAGATGTAAGCCTTATTCTGTATACATCCTTCAGGTAGAGAGGGAATTCTTATAGTCACCACCACATCCCTTGCTACCACCCCACAGGCTCAGGAACCAGAACACCTCCTCCCTCTTGGTGCCCATTTGGATCCCTACGGGGACACTTCAATGTACCACAAGGGCCTGCTCCGAACCTTGCACCAGCCATGTCGTATGTCACCCTGTTGGTGGTGGCCTCCTGTAATCAAACACCTCTGAGTCAGACATCGCAGAATTAACAACCCTCCCCACGGCATAAACAGAGTCTAACTCAAGTGCCAGCAAAAGGATATTGCCTTTTAAATAGCTCTTGACAGCTGTGGAAAATATTATGCCCAAATAGAACCCTTACATATGACAGACATTAATTCTTAAAGAACCCCTAAACGGGTCCTCGGGATCGTTTGTAAGATTTTATTTTATTACGGGTTGGGTGTATTGAAGTAAAACTATAATCGTATTGTATTCTGACCTCTGTTTTTATAGCCGTGTATGAACAGCAGTTAGCGTATTAGATGGAGAGATGTTTACAGATGGAGGAATAAAAACACGCCGATTTACTGTGCTGGAGAAACCCGAAACCAGCCCTAGGCAGGGCCTGGGTTTTGTATGTCAGAGGCCCTGTCCTGATGGGAGCAGACAGCTTGGAAGTTTGGGAACAGGGGTAGGGCAGGGCCTTGGGCTTCTGTTGGCAGGGGAAACCTTGCCTGGAGCCCTAGAGTGCCAGGCCCTGCTGCCAGCTCCCTCCAGAGCTCTGAGTGGGCTCAGGAGAAGCATCAGGACCCCCGAAATGTTTGGGTCTCTGACTCATGCTTCTGTCATCCCTAGGTGTGGGCTTTGGGGGGCAGGTCGACCTGTGTTCACCCTGGTTGTGCATATAAAGCATTCTGGGATTTGAACTTGGGCTTTCCAAATGATGGTTTTTCTCTTCTAAGATGGAGGAAGAACTCCCATCTAGCTAGCCACTTCTGGGAAATAGAGGAAGTAGCTGAGAGACGCTTCAGCCCCGCCAGGAAAGTTTTTTCCACCCGCCCCTCTTTAAACTTTGTATTGTGTTTTCCTGTGGTAGGCCACACAGATCTTGCCCTCCTGTGGTAGCATGTGTCCACCTAGGGAACCCCTTCAGGGTTCCCAAAGAGATAGCCTGGCTTTTGTTTTTCTGGATAACTAACTCAGTGCCGTGCCAAGGACCAGAAGTTAGAGCATAGGCATAGGTGTTGGTGTCTTGGTGGCCACGGAGTGCTCAGTGAACAAATGTGCATTTGAATGGAACGTTAAGGCAGTTGGGGGAGCAGTCATGTCAACATGGGAAGGGGGTTCTAGGCACAGGGGACAGGAGAGGCACAGGCTGCAAGGCAGGTACAGGCAGAGAGAGGTCTTGGAGGTAAGTGTGGAGGGGCAGCAATGGGACCTGGTCAGGGATATGATGGGGTCAGAACAAGTTCGCTCATGCAGCCCAGGGCCGGGTATCAGGGGCCTAATGACTCCAAGGAACATCTTGCTGGCAGTCTAGGGGCTGTGATGTCACACTGTGGACCAAACAGGGATTCCATTTAGTTTGGGACCACTATGACAGAGGATCGCCCAACAGTTTAAAACCATGCACTGGGTCACAGGGAGGGGTCTTGCTGAGAAAAAAAAAACTGTTAATGAAATCATCTAGTTTATGACATGCACACGTACTGGAAAGTATTCAATAGACTTTAAATTTGTGTTCGTGTTTTGGTTAATGTATTCGGTTGCGTCTCCATTGATAAACACCCAGAAGATCAGCCTGGGGAGATGGCTTAGTGAGTAAAGCACTTGCCACATAAACCTGGTGACCTGAGTTCAGATGTAGTAGCTCACTGTGACCTCGGTGTTCTCTGGGAAATGACAGGGGACCCTCCAGAAGTATGAGAGCCAGCAAGGCTGGCTGACACAGTGGTGAGGAGATGCTGCCTCAGACAAGGTGAGGTGAGGACCCACACTTACGTCTGTCCTCTGACTTCCACATGCTCACATGAATTCAACACAGACTCACATACTCCTCTCTCTGTCTCTCTGTCTTTCTGTCTCTCTGTCTCTCTGTCTCTCTCTGTCTCTGTCTCTGTCTCTCTCTCTTTCTCATGAAAGAAAGAAGGGAAGGAAGGAGGAGGGAGGAGAAGGGAGGAAGGAACGCAGAAAACATACTGAAGATTGAAGACTGTGTGCCTGAGCAACTGATACAACCTTCAAGTTCGTTGCCAAGTAGCATTCGCCAAGGTTCTCTTGTGCCGGGCTTTGAAGCCCCAGCGCTAAGAGTTGACATCTCTGTCGTGTTCTGCTCCAGTCCGCATGACACCAGCGGACAGAGAGTTTCAAACCTTAGAAAGTGGGCCCTTGTCACTCCACTACCCTTTCAACCACTTCCACACTGAGGCCTCTTGCCATAACTCACTGGACTATAACCCTGCATGGGAACATCCCGGAGAATGGGTCGGTTCCCATTTGCGAACAAGGCAGAGCCCCCACACGAGACTAAAGGAGATAGACAAGTGCGGGGGTGGCATCACCCTGGACAATGAGTACCACTGAGGAAGATGGAAAGGGGAGGCTGGGCCTATATGGCCAACTCAGAGGAGGCCCTTCCCATGGCATGAGCTCACCTTTATTTCTGAGGGGGGCGGTGGTGCTCCTAGGCTACCATCCCAGGTAGATCAGGGGGCTTTCAGAGTAGACAAGCTCTGGTGGAACCAAGCCACATGTAAAGCATTTCCAACGTCCACCTCAGGGGCCCAGGTACTAAGTAAAGGGTCAGACAGTACAAGAGCTCTGAACTCTGAGCCAGAGACACTCAGCAGAGCTGCTGCAGAGCTTCGTCTCCACCTCCAGGACTCCGGTATTTGCGGTGGTCAGGCTGGGCCTCTGGGCAGCTGTGGGAGGCTGTGCCTTCTCAGAGCTGGGCTGCCCTCCCATTCTCCCTACTATTAGCCTTCAGTGCAATTGGAGAAGGGAAGGGGCCTTTCAGATAACTCCAACTGGTGAAGCAGGCTGCCCTTTGGATGAACGGTTGCCCTTGGGTGAAGAACCCTATTGTGCATACTCACACAGGTGGCTTCCCGAAGGGGGAGGTGTGGGAACCCCCCCTACCTTGGGCCTGAGGCTGGCCTCTTGTTCCTCCTTGGTCCTTGTGCGGCTGAGTCCTGGATCTGGACTCACGATGCTGAACACACTGTGGCCAGAGGACCAATGCTTAAGGCATCTGATAATGAGAAGCCATGTCTGATCTGGGGTACAGAGGACATCCCCCTCAAGACAGAGAATTCCTCGAGTATAGCATGGCAGTGCTGTGGCTGAGAGCCTCTGGGGGAAGGAAATATTGAGGCCAGCTGAGGCCCTCTGAGGTCGGGGCACTCAGAGCTGAGGAATCTGAGACCTGAGGGACGAGAAAGAAAAGGCCTTAGCGCAGGGCTTGCAATGAGCCATGGCAGAGCCAGGAGGGCCGCCCCGCCCACTCCTCACCTGATGTATGTTCTATTTCAGACCAAACTACCAGAATTACCTCTCTGACAGTCTGTGTATGAAGTGTCCCAACTTGTGGCGGTATTTTGAGACTTCAAGGAGCTTTGGGACGCGAGGCTTAGCTTAATGGCTAGGTGGCTATGTGTGGGTCCTTGGAGGTATATTTTCTCCAGCACCTCCAGCCCCTTTCTGTTTCTTATGTGTATATGCGCATCCCAGCATGACATTCCAGGCAAGCGCTGGGTGCCAAGCACCCGTGGACCGAACCCTCCAAAACCATGAGCTGAAACAAACCCTTCCCCTTCTTCTCCTAAGTTGTTGATGCCAGGCATTCAGTCCCAGTGACACAAAGGTTACTGATGCAGCACGGGGCACTAATGTCAGCGTTTGCTTGCATAGGTGAGTAGGGCTTAGGGTCCCACTAAGGGTTAAGACACCACAGGGCTGCGTGGCTGGGCTTGAGTGTAGACACAGCTGCAGTTGTTTTCTTCTTTTGATTCCTCCATCAGAATCTGGACCCAACCCAAACCAGACTTGCCATCTCATCCCTGAGCCACAAAGCCAAGCAGGCTTCCCTGAGCATCCATCCTGTGCCGGCGGACGGTGATTGCTGGCAGTGCTTCTGCCCGTAACTAAAACCAGGGCCTTTTCTGTCAGTGGCAGAGCTGCTGAGGGAACTCCCAGCCAAGGGGGACAAACCAGTTGAAATAAACGCCATTTCCACCCATGGATCTTGGGGTGACTCTACAGTCAAGGCAGTACTCCCATCTGGCCGTTTCCTCCATTGATACCCAGAGTTGGGGCGCGTGCAGGACTGGCGATAAATAATAACCAGACAGAGGGGTTTTCTCAAAAATTCCCTCAGATTACATTGAAAACAGATAGGATCCTCACTCAAAATGCACTGCAAAGCGAAGGAGTGTGTGTGTGTGTGTGTGTGTATGTGTGTGTGTGTGTGTGTGTGTGTGTGTGGTTCCTACTGCCTGTATGCCTGTCCCAACTGTGCAGAGATGTGTAGCTGTATGACCAGACCCTTCTGCCTATGGAAGTGTGTGTCACTGGCCCATGTCCATGAAGATGTCCTGAATGTGAAGCAGGGACTTTAGGGGACAAGACAGACAGAGGTGCAGAAACCACCTAGTGCTCCACGAACAGAGGTTGAGAAGGTAAGGACCGATTCTGAGGCTGGGTAGTGAGTGAGTGCCCCCCTTTTTTCTTTTGAAATGATTATAGACTCATAAGAAGTTGCAAAAATAGTTCAAAGTGGTGCTGTGGATCCTTTGCTTAGCCTCCCCCGAGGGGTGACATCTCTGTGACTGTGGCTCATCTCTCAAACCAAAGCATTGTCTGTCACAATACACTATAATTAACTGGAGGGCATCCTGTCTTGGATTTCACACGTTCTCACATGCCTCCATGTGGTTTCATTTTGGGTGTATCTTTGTGTACAGTTCTGTGACATTTTATCCCATGTATAGATTCCTATAACCACTGCCAATGTGCAGACCCTCCTGCCATGATGAGGGGCTCCCTTGCGCTTCCTCTCCACAGCCACGCCCACCCGCCATGTCTAATCCCTGCAACCGCTAGTCTTTTCTCCAGCCCTGTAATTTGACCAGTTTAAGAATGCTAAGTCAATGGACTCACACAACAGTTTAGTCCTGGGCGCAGGCACTTTGCACTTTGCAGAAATTCCTTAGTGATCATCCAAGCTTTTGCATGGATCGGTAGTTGGTCCCTTTTTATTTATGAGTAGTAGCTGCCTGCCCATGGTATGGATTTGATATTTATTTAATGCAAATTCCATCAAAATAGTCCACCTGATTCCATGGGGAGCAGCTAAGGCAGAGACATAAGAAAGAACACCCAACCTTGTCCTGTTAGCAAGTTAAACCCCAGGCTGAGGACCTGAGGCTATTCCTAGTCATCAGTCCACACATTGTGTGGCACAGACTGTGTGCAGCCTCGGCAACAGAACAGTGAATGAAAAGACCCCAACCAGTTCCAAGTATTTGTGAGCTAATGGCTCAGGGGAAGGGTCATATGTTTGACAGAGAAAAAGACACACTTCCTACTTTTGGTGAAGGGTTTAAGAATTAAGATCTGGGGCTGCCACTTTGGAAATCAATCTGGTACTTTTTCAGAAAACTGGGAATGGAGCTACCTCAAGACTCGGCTATTCCATTCCTTTGAATATACCCAAAAGATGCTCCACCACACAACAAGGATATTTGCTCAGCTATGTTTATAGCAGCTTTATTCATAATAATCAGAATCTGGAAACAACCTAAATGTCCCTCAAGGAAGTGGATAAAGAAACTGTGGTACTTTTACACTATGGACTACTTCTCAGCCATTAAAAACAAGGAAATCGGGGCCTGGAGAAATGGCTCAGAGGTTAAGAGCACTGGCTGTTCTTCCAAAGGTCCTGAGTTCAATCCCCAACAACCACATAGTGGCTCAAACCATCTAATAATGAGATATGGTGCCCTCTTCTGGCCTGCACATGTACATGCAGTCAGAGCACTATATACATAATAAATAAATAAATATTTTTTAAAAAACACAACAAAAAACAAGGAAATCTTGAAATTCACAGGCAAATGGATGGAACTAGAAAATGATCATCCTGAGTGAGTTAATGCAAACCCAGAAAGATACCCATGGTATATACTCACTTATAATTGGATACTAGGCCAACAGGAATGTCCTCTGAAAGACTCCACCCAGCAGGGAATTGAGACAGATGCTGGGACTTGCTCTTGTGACTCCAGCTGAGAGAGGTATGGGAGAATGGGGAGAGAGAAGGACCCAGAGGGTCCTGGAACCCTACAAGAAGACCATCAAGGCTGGTGGATCTGGACCAGGGGGCTGCACAAACTAGTGTACAAACCAAGGACAATGCATGCAGTAAACCTAGACCCCCTATTCAGATATAACCAATGGACAGCACATTTTCCACAATTGTGTAGCGAGTGGGCACTGCCTCTGACATGAACTCTGGTGCCCCCTATTTGACCACTTCCCTTTGGTGGGGAGGCCTGGTGGCACTCACAGGAAGGGTAAGCAGGGGAGGAGGTCCCCTTCTGTCACAGACCTAGGGGAGGGGATTGGGTGAAAGAAGGAGGGAGGGGGAACTGGAAGAAACACGTGAGGGGATAACAATTGGGATGTAATTTGAATAAATTATTTAAATAAAAAACAGGGAAAAAAGAACTGGGGTGGCTCTGGAAACAGATGTAATGTTGGGTGGGACAATTGTGGAGATCTTGCCTGAGGAAGGGACCAAGATGAGGGGACTGTCTAGTGGAAGGGAAGGACATCTGCTGTGGTTTGAAGAAAAATGGCCCCCACAGACTCATAGGGAATGGGACTCTTAGGAGGCATGACCTTTTTGGAGGAAGTGTGTCACTGGGGTCTGGCTTTGAAGTCTCAGATGTGCAAGCCAGGCCCAGTGTGGCATTCTCTTCCTGTTGTCTGCTGATCTGGACGTAGACCTCTCAGCAACTTCTCCAGCACCGTGTCTGACTGCACCCTGCCATGCTCCTGCGCCATGATGACAATGAACTAAACCTCTGAACTGTTGCCAGCCCCAGTTAAATGTTTCCCTTTGTAAGAGTTCCTGTGGTCATGGCGTCTCTTCACAGCAATAGAAACCCAAACTAAGACATCACGCACATGGTTGTAAGTGTCTGTGGCTGGAATGAGGGTGGGATGGACAGAGGGCAAGAACTATGGGATGGACAGAGGAAGGAGGGAACATTGAGTTTTTGAACAAAGGTCTAAAGTGAGACCAGCCAGGGCTTGTGTTGATGGGTCGGTCATTTGTAGCCTTGTTGGAACAGTTGGAGGAACATTTTTATCTTAAAACCAATGGAAACCCACTGGAGTATTCTAGACAGGGGAGAGTATTTTCTGGTTTGTGCTTTATAATGACCAAACTGTCTACAAGTCACAGTAAGCTCCTGTAACCATGGCCGTGATGGTCTGGTTAAGATCTTTTATAGGAGCTTGTGGTGCGCGCCTATAATCTCAGTACTCTGTGAGACCAGCCTGGTCTACAAAGTGAGTCCAGGACAGCCAAGGCTGCACAGAGAAACTCTGTCTCAAAAAACCAAAAACCAAAAACCAAAGGAAAAAAAAAAAAAAGAAGAGAAAGAAAGGGGGACAAGAAGATCTTTCCAGGAGAAAGGGAGCAATATAACCCGAGTGGACACGTTGGAGTGAACATGAGTAGAGGGTGTAGAGTGGTAGGCGGGGCTATTTCTGTGTCTTGACACTGCTGGTGTCTGAGTGACCCATGACCATACTTGGGATAGACAGCAGGGACAGGTGTGACTTAATTCACCTGGTCTTTATGCCATTGTCAATGGAGTGGGCAGGGGTACAGTCACAGTCTGATAGAGTTCTGGCAAGGACCCTCAGGACATCACATATGTAGCTCTGCCACAGAAGCTGGCAGGGGGACAACCATGTATTGTAATAATCTTCAGCCATCTTCGCTCCTAACGACGGAAGAGGTGGGGTCCCAGTAGCTTTCTCAGCATGGTATGTAGCAAGCCGTGGGCACGGGCTGGGTGCTCTCTATAGTGTGTTAATAGCTTCCCTTTCCTTGAATTTCCTCAGGAGGATCATGTGGGTGGGGCTGGGTGGCTGTGGGCATGCTCTGCAAGGACATGGGAGGTGGTGCAGGGGATAAGGGCTAAGTGGGCTGCACACAGCAGAGAGGTGGGCGGCTTGTGCTGAGAAGCCTTCTGTGGCCATCTGCCTGTCAGGACTTGTGCAGCCCTGCATGTTCAGAGCTTGCAGTCATGCTATGTGTCCATCTTTGTAGCTTTAAAAACCATGTCCCCACGGAAAGGACTTTGAACCAACAGTTCTGCATGGCAGAGACCTCATATTTACTCCCTTCCAGGTGCTTGGTTTTTTTCCACCTTTCTTCTTACCTTTTTCTGTTTAAGCCAAGACACATCCTCCATCTGTGTGTACTTGGCACCGTGGCTTCTTTGACATGTTCCCAGCTCTAGAAACCACTATTAAATCTTTCAGATGACATTTGAATTGATCTCACTGTGCTGGCTTTCTACAGGTGAAACTCTTGGCTGTGATGTAAGGGCCACACAGAAGGTTTTTGGGGTACCCTGTAGCCTCTCTTGATTGCCCAAGGGTCCTAAACTAGATGGGGGGCTCTTTATTATTTGTTGGTACATGACTTTCTCAACAAGGTCTTGGGAGGGGTGTTACTAAGCTCAGAGGCATCCCCACACTTTAGATCAGGCCACTGTGACCAAGTCCTGGCATACAAAGGACTTTGCTTGTCACTTTGTGTGCACATAGAAGACCACTCTCTCCCCATCCTGCACTGGGAAGTCAACACTACTAAGTGTGCATGAGCAGTGCTGGGTGTGTGTGGTTTAGAGGTTGTCAAGAGGCAGGATGGTGGTACACAGTGCAGGGCTGGGGCTTGCTAAAGGAGCAGGCCTTTGGGGTCCTAAGTGCTGAGCCTCATGATCCTGCTCTGTTCTTTTGTCTGAAGGCTGCTCGAGTCAACTGTGCTATGTATCTCAAGTGACCATGACCTCGCCACCTTGCAGATGTTCTAAAGTATAGACAGTTGCTTGCAAGGGGGGGGTCCCTCCTTGTCTCAGGTCTCTGGGTGGGGACACACTGGACATGTCCCTACTTTCCCCCAAGGACAGCCCTTCTGAGAGGTGGATGCGGTGTGGTAAGGTGGCAGTGTCTTGAGGAGCCTGAATCCTGGGCTGTCACTCTTTGTGTACTCAGTGACATTGAGTCCCAGGGTCCATGCTATAGGTGGGAAAGGTTAGATGAGATGGCGCTGGTTCTGAGCCCCTTGTCCTATGGGGAAGGGGGTCTATAGGTCAGGAAATTGGCCCTGGAAACAGGTGGTAGGGGGATGTCATGGGACAGCATCAGGTACACTGCAGTGTGTCCTTACAAGGACAAGGACAAGGGTTCCCATCACCATCCAAAC
Source organism: Acomys minous (assembly GCF_964271855.1). Classification (NCBI taxonomy): domain Eukaryota; kingdom Metazoa; phylum Chordata; class Mammalia; order Rodentia; family Muridae; genus Acomys; species Acomys minous. The sequence goes on from NC_140489.1 coordinate 15,229,922, forward strand.
AAACTTAGGACTTCTTTAGTTTTGGCTGTGTTTTGTATCATCAGCGTTCTTCCCTGTTTATCCGGGACCTCCAGCAAGTGGCCCAGACGATACTGACTCTTCAGGGACAAATCCACTCTCTGGCAATGGTGGTGCCTCAAAACGGACGAGGACTAGACCTCCTCACAGCTAAAGAGGGCGGTCTTTGGCTCTTCCTCCAGGAGGAATGCTGCTTTTATGTCAACCAGCCAGGTATAGTAAAAGATAAGATCCAACAACTTCAGATGGATCTCCAAAAACAAAGGGAACACCTAGAGACTTCCTTCCAGCCTCTGGGACTTTAAAAATTCCATATGGAAGTGGATTCTGCCCTTCTTGATCCCTGCTTCTGCTTGTTTTTCTGGTCTTGCTGTTCACTCCCAGCTTTATTAACTTCTTCTCTACGTTCCTCCAATACCAGATTAAAAAAAAAAATTCTCTAACCAAACTCTTAATGAGTTGTTTTTTACAGGGTTATCTGCCGTTAAACAGGGAACCAGATGCCATCGACAATCAAACATGGCCTGACGTGGGAACTAGCACATCCTGAGAAAGACACCGCCCCTTGTCAGCAGGAAGTAGCGTGATGAGCTAAGCTCCACCCATATCCCCTTCTCCCACCATCACCCCCCCCCCCCCGTTTCTTCACTTCTTTTTATAGTAACCAAAAGTGAGGAATGTTAGTAATCAGGCAACAATACAGTCACCTCTGAAGGTCCTGATGAAGGCAGGAAAACAGGCTACACATCACCACCCCCCAGCCCCCCCCACCCCCCCGCCGGCAGGACTCAAGCCCCCAAACCACCTGTTCACCTTCTGCGCATGCGCTAGAGAGTTTATAAAGGGAACTCCTCCCATTTCTTTCTCTTTCCACATGTGCCTCCAGAGACAGTTCCTGTGTCTCCCTATTAAACCTCTTAAGTGGATCTGTTGCGTGGTGTGTGATTCCATCCCTCTGTACAGCTCCGTCTACAGTTCACCTCTAAACCTCCGCTGCCCACTTTTTAAGGAGGCTGTCTTTGGAAGCTTGTCGTGTGGATTGGTAGAATAAGGAAAACCTGCCCTCATCAGTGTGGGCAGATGCCATGCAATCCTGAGGGACCAGACAGAAGGCCTTGGGGGAAAAGGAAGGCTACTCTCCTGCTCTCTTCCCTTCCTTCCTTCCTTCCTTCCTTCCTTCCTTCCTTCCTTCCTTCTTTTCTTCCTCCCTTCCCACTCATTGAGCTGAGATTTATTTTTATTTTTATTTTTTCTGTTTTGCTTTCTTGTGACCACAGCAGCTGAGTCCCAGATTCACAGGCCTTTGCCTTCTAGGGCACACATTCCTAACCTGGCCCCAGCTCTGAGGCCATTGGCCAGGGATCTGATGATATCACAGCTCTTCTCAGCTCACAGACCTCAGACAGTGGGAGTTCTTGGCCTCCACAGTTCCATGGCCAAGGCTCCTGATGAGTCAGTCCCTCACACATCTACATAGGAGCTGGCCTCCCTTTGTTGCGCTCTGTTTTAAGATACAGTGCTTGTCACAGATGGAGTGACAGCCCCATGTTGAGTAAGCCTCCCACCTCCCTTGTCCCCAAACCCTAAGCTTTTTGCTCCAAATAGATAAACCGTGAGTGCAAATGGAGAGTTCCCATGGGGAGTTAGGATTGTTGTGAGCACACGCATGTTGGAAAGCAAAGCACTCTGGGTGCTTTGTGCAGACAGTGTTTTAGTGACCTGCATAGACAATCAAACCAGTGAGTCCCTCAGCCAACACCCAGGCTGGAACCAGGTCCTACCCCCTGCACTTTCCCGAAGCTTGAGAGGAGGCAACTCCAGAGGAAGACTTAAAACCCATAGGTTGGGTTGATGAGGGTCACGGGAAGATACTCTCTCTGTAACATGCAAGTACAGCTGACTCGGGGGATGCTGGCATGGGATGCTTCCAGAAGGCATCCAGAGAGTGTGTTGAGATCACTGCCAAGTGGCTCGGCAAGCAGTGGATTTTCATCGTAAATCAAACAGGCTTCCATCGGAAGGAGGCACCAGCTAGGACTGTCACAGTTGAGTGCTTGACTTCAAAGCAAAGGACAGGCTGACTTCCTCGGTGGGTGTGAATGCAGGCAGCCTTTTTCATGCACTTAACTAGCCTTACTCACACCTGGCCCTGCAACACCCTCACATGCTCACATGCCAACGCTCATATGCCATTCTAAAATCCCAGGCCCCTTAAGAATTCTACAAAATACATTCTGCCTGTGCCAAGAATAGCAAGGCCCAGACAACAGCACATCTGTTTACAACATGGTTTATTAAGTATTTTGTTTGCTATTGAGACCAATTCCTTAGGGAAGATGTGGCTCGCAGAGCATTGCTGCTAAGGCACCTGATATCTGATGGTGCCATTGCATCACATGGCAGTGATGGAGCAAGATGTGTGTTTGCATCTCTGTGGGCACTTTCCACTCTGTAGGTCCCAGACTGAGGGGACCTCATGTTGACACTCAAACTCAACAAGATGAAGGCTCATGTTGACACTCACATCTCTACGAAATATAGCACTGCGGCGCGTCATGGTTTCTCTGATGGGTTTGGGTAAAATCAACCAAAAGAGTTTTGGAAAGGTCTTATCGTTGCAAAGGCCATTAGGATTGGAAGCTGTGGCTGTGTGTGTCAGCGGCAGAGTGCCTGCCCTGTATGTGCAAGGCCCTGGATTGCAAACTCATTTCTACCAAGACAGAAGCATGTATGAATCATGGAGAATCAAAACACCAACACGAGGGGCTAAGGAGATGGCTCGGTGGCTGAATGCTTGTTGGCTAAATGTAAGGACCAATGCTTACTGTGCTTATTGGTCTTAGGCAGTGGTTCACAACCCATAGGTCGCAACCCCTCTGGGAGCCAACTGACCCTTCCCCATGGCTCACTAAGACCATCAGAAAATACAGATGTTCATAACAGTAACAAAATTACAGTTATGAAGTAGCAGCAAAAATAATTTTATGGTTTGAGTCATCACAACATGAGGAACTGGGGGGTGCAGCATTAGGAAGGTTGAGAATGGCAGGTCTAAGGAGAGACTTCTGCACAGCCATGCTGGTCTTCTGGGGGCAGGCCTGGTACCTTTGCTTTCTAGGGGCTGAGCTACCTGCTCTCCTGACCATGGCAGAACTTAGGACAGGTAGGCCAGCGAAGCCCATGGCATTCCTTTGTGCTCAGAAACGTGTCCACCTTGGGCCTGGGAGGTGGCTCAGCAAGATGCTTGCTGTGTACAGGTAAGGCCCTGAGTTAGGATCCCCAGCACCCCAGAAGCCCAGCACCCCAGCACCCAGGTGAAGGGCCTGCACTGTAATTCTAGAATCATGAAGGTGGAGAAGAGAGGTCCCCCAAGGCTTGCTGACCAGGTAGCTATCTGAGCCGGTGAGCTCTAGATTCCCTCAAAAACTGAGGTGGGGACTGATGAGGAAGATATTTGATGTCAACCTTTGGTTTCAGATGCCCATACAATGACATACATGTGCGCGCGCGCGCGCATACACACACACACACACACACACACACACACACACACACACTCAGAAAGAAATGCATCCTCTGCGTTGCATGGCCATGAGTTTGTGATGGCCTGGGGCAGGGGGTAGAGAGCCTGGAGGGATCCAGCTGGTCCTGCTGGCAGATACTTAACAGTGTTTCCTCAACATGAGACTGATTTTTTTTATATATATATAAATGAATAGATGTGAAGCAAATGACACCCCAAACAGATGTCGCCCTTTGAGGAAGTATCTCTAGCCATCCCTGTTCCTCGCTGTGCTTACTTCTTGGCAGTAGGTACAATTCAGGGCCAGCTTACATTTGGCACAACTCTCTTGCAGACAGACTGTGTAGCTATTTATATTTGCACCTTCCCCGGGTGGCACCATGGCAGACACATTGTTCATAGTAAGCAGATTCTTGCTGAGTGAAGTTCGAGAGTGTTCCCTTCTTGACACTATCTAGTCTTTCTTTCTCTTGACCCTACAGAAAAGGTGGATAATAATAGTACTTTTCGTTAAGGAGTCATGTCTGTAATGTCATTCAGGAGGCTGAGAGAGAATTGCTTTGTGTTTGAGTTCCAGGCAAGCCTGGGCTACAGAGAAAGTCTGTCTTTTTAAAGTACTGTGAGCCGGGCATAGTGGCGCATGCCTTTAATCTCAGCACTTGAGAGGTAGAGGCAGGTGGATCACTGTGAGTCTGAGGCTAGCCTGGTTTACAAAGCAAGTCTAGGACAGCCAAAGCTACACAGAGAAACCCTGCCTCAAAACAACAACAACAACAACAACAACAACAAAACCAACCAACCAACCAACCAACAAACAAACCAAAAACCAAAAAACCCCCCAAAAGCACTCTGTGTGTGTGTGTGTGTGTGTGTGTGTGTGTGTAAAGTAATTGCCATATGAGCACGAGGACCTGAGTTTGATCCCCAGCACCCATGTGAAAAGTCAGGTCAAGCCTGTAACCCCAGTGCTGGGGAGTGGAAACTTGGAACTCACTGGCTACCAGCAGCTGGAAAGAGTCTGTCCCCAAAAGTAAGGTAGCTAACAACCAAGGAAGACATTCAATATTGACCTCTGGTCTCCACACATACATGTATGCACCAAGAAAGTAGCAGATCTTACAGAGCCAGATGTGTCCACCACCTAGGTCAGGGTCCCTTGCCGTTGTAGTGGGTGAAGTCCAGCCCAGGCCTATGTCCCTGGCTGATGGCAGCTCTGCCTGTACTCATCAGGGATTTGTCCTTCATGGGACTTTCTGGGGAGTTACTGCCCCATCTCCTCATGTGGGGACAGTGGCAGCGAAGAGAGCTGCAGCCTTTACAAGCTGCTCTGGTCTTTTCTTCCTCCCTCCCTCTTTCCTCCCCCCCCCCCCCCGTCTCCCCTCCCCCTTTCCTTACTGCTGCTGTGAGCTGTTGATCAGACTGAAACAGAATTTCATCCCAGAATGCTCACTTGCTGGGGGAGATTCCACCAGTAATCTAGCATCATGGGGGAGCTCAAGCTAGCTGGGCTTTTGAGAGATGCCCCACGGGTCAGAATGTTGGGTTAAACCTCCATCTTACTCAGCCATTGGGTGTGAGCTGCCTGGGAGGAGTCTGCTTTCAGCATCAATCTTCAATGATGCTTCTGAGTCAAAACCCCTGAGGGTCCTGCCCAAGGTCAGCCAGCTGCCTGCAGAGGCCAGCTGTCCCTTGGTATCCCCCTCCCGCTCTGCTTGTGTCTCTCCTCAGGGCCTCTCTGCCTTCTGGGACAGCCCAGCTGAAAGTGCCAAGTCCAAAGCTCAATAGCCCACTTTGGAAAAATGCAAGAGTGACAATTGTGAGCGTAAAATGAGACAGTCCCTCTAAAGAGTGCAGCACCGTGCCAGACATACAGTAAGTGGCTCATTAATGTGGACCCTTTCAGCTGTCATCATCACGCTTGTGACATCATTGTCACTGTGGTCACGGAGATTGGACTTTTATGGTGGCCTAGCTAGTGACAGATTCTCCTCAGGTGTTTTCCTGTTGGGCTTTGAGCCTGGCAGCTGGCAATACTACACATTCCAGACCAACTGTTCATCAGATGTCCTGGAAACTTGTCCCCAGCCCTGGCACCTGCAGGCTCACCTCTGTTCTATCTTTACATTTAAGGTAGAGGCTGAAGTGGCTGTGTTGGAGCCACGCCAGGGGGGGTCTGCCCCTTTCGGTGGGGGGGGGGGGAGGGCCTGACGGTGCCTCTGATGGGTCCTAGCAGAAAGATGCAGAAGGCAGTCATTTTCTGGGCCCAGATGGCTGTACCCAACCCCTCCTCCGGCAAGACGCACGTACATGGTCGGGTGATTAAAGCAGACCTACTCAAAGCAGTGAGCTGGGCCGAATCAAAGGAAAGACAAAGAATGCATAAAACCCCAGCAGTTTGAATTTCATATTGGAATATCAAAGGAATATTGAAATATAGGAATATCAAATACCGATTCGTTGTGTTTTCTTAATGTTTTGCATTTACAGACTCAATTTCAATGGGATAGACCCCAGTGTCTTTAAGAGGCTCCCATAGAGTGCAAGCGGGGCTGGTTTTAAAGGAAACAGATTGGAAGCCTGGAGCCCAGATAGGTGGCTCAGTCCCTTCCCTGCACTGTGGGGAAGTGTCTAGAATTCTAGGAAATGCAGAGGTGCACACTGACTTATGGCTGAGGCCTCTCTTCGGGAACATCCTGTCTCCTCAATGTCACAAGGATGTTGGAGGGAGGCACAGTGATGCAAGTCAGGGAAGCTTAGGGTGGTGTGCCTGCCTTTAAGGAAACCCCAACTTCTTCCAAAAGCTGACTCTTAATCTTATTTTGAGCAGACTCCTCAGACCCAAATGATCTCTATTTATGTTCTTAGATATGTACCTGCCATCAGCTCTCCTTGTCTGTGGGTTTTTCATTCAGATTAAGCCGTCTGCAGGCAAGAAAAATTCATAATTTTATGTCTGTTCTGAACATGGGCAGACTTTCTTCCTTGTTACTTAACTAGAGAATACAGTGTAATGGGCACGCACATGGTGAGGCTTTGGTTGCTACTGTTGTTGTTTGAAACAGGATCTGTCCATGTAACCCTGACTGTCCTGGAATTCATTGCATAAATCAGACTGGTCCGAAACTCACAGAGATCCTTCTGCCTCTGCTGCCTTCCATAGTACTGGGATAAAGGGGGATTAAAGATGTGTGCAAGTTGTTAGCAATCTAGAGGCTCTCAGAAGTATATGTTCAGAAGAATAAACTCAATAATAAAAGACAAAAGAGCAAAGAGTGTGGGCCTGGGGAAAGAGCTCACACTCGGTAAAGCATTTGCCTTGCAAGATGAAATCAGAGAGGGGGGGGGGAGAGAGAGAGAGAGAGAGAGAGAGAGAGAGAGAGAGAGAGAGAGAGAGAGAGAGGGAGGGAGGGAGCGCCAGGGAGTGGAGGCCAGAGCTTGCTACGCCAGTGCGAGGGACAGGCAGACAGGCAGATCTTTGGGGCACCTCCATCAGCCAGTCTAGTTTACTTGGTGTGTCAGTCCAGTGAGAGATGCTGTCTCAAACAGACACTGAGGTGGGCAGAGCCTGAGGTTATCCTCTGGCTCCCATTCACATGCACACAGGCACACAGGCACACATGCACACACACACACACACACACACACACACACACACACACACACATGATTTAAGTAACATGGAAATAGGAATGGTGACAAACAAAGGGAGCATTCAACATTTACTCCCTAAGCAAATCTAAAGCACATCATACCTAGTAGACAGAGTTCTCATCACCTGTTGCATCTCCAGGTGGCACAGCCATGTCAGAAAACAGTGTGGCAGCTTAAACACTGCATTACCATATGGTCCACCAATCCCACTCTTACATAGATGTCCAAAAGAAGAAAACCGTACAGCCACTCAAAACCCTGAAAATGAATATTGTCAACAGCATTATATTCCTAATAGCTAAGAAGTGGGCATGACCTAAGGGTGATGAACAGATAATTGGATGAATGATCCAATGAATTAAATATTGTGCACTCAATTAAATATTAGTGGGCAATAAAAAAGGATGATGTACTGATGCTTGCTACCCCATAGGTAACCTGAGGAAGAGTGTGAGTCATTCATAGGAAATGCTCAAGGTCTAGAAAGATGGCTTAATGACTAAAAACACTTGCTGCTCTAACAGAGGGCCTCAATTAGTTACTGTTCTGTTGTGACAAGAGCTGGAATCAAGAGTTCACATCTTCAACAGCAACCAAAGAGCAGAAAGTGTGAACTCCAAATGGGACAAGGCTTAAAGCCCACCCCCAGAGATGTACTTCCTCCTGTAAGGCTGCTAACCCTCCTCCCCAACTGCAACACAAGCCAGGGACCAAGTGTTCAAATGTCCCAAACTATGGGGGGCATTCCTTTATTCAAATTACCATAAGGCCTGGATTCAGATCCTGACACCCATGTCACCTGGTTACGGCCACCTGTAACCCAAGGCTGACTTCCTTTTCTGGCCTCCCCGGGGAACCTGCATACATGAGGTGACAAGAAATGTCCAGATCAGGCAATTAGCAGACAGAAAGCATGTTGAGTGTCTGCTGGAGGCTGCTGTGTGTGTGTGTGTGTGTGTGTGTGTGTGTGTGTGTGTGTGTGTCAGGGGTCGGGGAGGGAGTGGGGAGAGAGTGCTGCAGTGGAATACAGAACACCACGGAAATGCACTCAGAGTAAAGGAATCATGGACAACGAAATGTTGTCCAGGAGGAAGAAGTTGCAGACACAGACAGCTTCAAGGCTTCCCTCTTGAGTTGGATAAAGGAAGAATGGAAAAAGAGCAATCGCGTTCAGTCCCAGAATAAGGCCTGGAAAATTCACGCCAAGTACTGATGGAGAAAGATGTGGAAGGAACCATTTTAACAGCCCTGAGGGGAAGAGTTGGTGGACATGTATGAGCAGTTTGGGGAAGACCCTATGAAGACTCCCCACCCAGTGCATCATGGGAACATCCCTGAAGTGTATGTCACTCTCATCCTCTTACTACACTTAGAGGAGAATGTGTCCTCAAAGTCCTCATGGCTTCCTGCGTTCCCTTTCTCAGAAGCCTTCTGCCTGTGTTCTTTGGGCTGCCAGGTGGGACCCTGGAAACTAGGAGCCTCTCAGTCATAGATGGTCACCCAGGCGTTGGTATCTGTTTTGTTTATTCTTGGTGGGAGGACCCATGTCTTGCTCACAGTGTAGCATCTTGCAAGGCAGAACTCAGCACCAAAAACACACTTGCCAGGTGTGTGAACGGATGGCAGCACCCTTGCCCAACTGGCAGGACTCAGTGTCAGAGCAAACCCTCCTGGCTGCTAACCCAAGTCAATCTCTGTTCTAGGGTCTGCGCAGGGTCTGTAGGGATCTCAGCCACAGATGTAGTGAGAAGGGACATTTGGGAACCCGATTTCCTCACCGTCACTGGCTTTCAGATATTTGTACGGACAGAGTAGCAATGGAAAGCCAGGACAGTTCTGTCTGCAGGGGATTAGGAAGCCAGGCACAGGAAGGGGCTGGCTGCTGCTTCTTCTTCTCCTTCTCTTCTTTCTCTTCCCCATCTTTTCCTTCCTCCTCTTCCTCACTTTTCATGATGCTACATGTTCACGGATGACTGGGATGGTGGCAGACAAGGAGAGCTTTCAGGAGCCCACTGACACGCCAGGTGGGAACCAACAGGAACCAGATCCTTCATGCTCCACTGAGCTCTGGCAGGGGCTCCTGTTCAGCTGAGGAAACCCATGTTCTCCACCACTGGGGCTTTGCAGGGGGGCGGGGGTTCTGTTCTGGAAGCCTTTTGACCAAGCACACACCGCACTTGAAATGGGCTCCATGGCCCACTGTCCTCAGGATTGCCTTCATGTCTGACAGGGTGTTTGCTGTTCCTATTTCCTAGTACTAAAACCTCATTCCGAGTCTGGGGAATGATGGCTGTATCAGGTATGGCTGGATCCAGACCCTCTTGGGTTCAATACCTGTGCCAATCTGGGACCCACAGCAGAAAGTGGACTTTTTCACCAATAGAGCAGGCAGAGAACTGCCAGGGGGACCCTTCAGGGCTGGGCTTAAGCAACCTGGCCAATTTTATGATGGCAGCAATGGGGAAAGAGGTACATCTGATTCCCTGGAAGCAGAGGGCAAGGATGCTGGGCAGGCAAAACCCAGTAGGTACCTACAACGGAAGGCCTTTGGAGTCTTCAGTCTGGAAAATATTAATTTCTCTCTGTCCCAGAAATCCAAAAGGCACTTGAGTATCTAGAGGGACTGAGAAGTCTTCCAGAAAAAGACCAGAACTTTAAGTGCCTTTATTCTTTTGGTCTGAGTCTTGGGAGCCGAGAAGGCAGTGCTGAGCTCCGCACGGAGGATCCATAGTCATAGACTCTCAGACTATGGAGCCTACAAGGTTTTGAAACAGGTAGGAAAAATCATGGGGCCCAGAGACAAAGGGGGGCAGGGGGGACAACTGCATATCTGCCCTAGGACTTCATAGTTATGGCATGGCATGGTAAAGTGAGTGTCTTTAGTGATGTTTACCATGAATCTTTTTCCAGAATGTGAGAGCTAGGCATCAACTCAAAGACCTTCCTGGGAAATGGACAAGTGCCGGAAAACAGCCCCCCTTCACACTCTAGGCTGGTCCACAGGTACAACTGGGTAGGTAAACTGGAAGCTGAGGCCAGTGCACCGCGAGATGTTGAAAGCAACACATGCTCTCTCACCAGCTGGAATCAAACTATATGAGTGTGTATGTTTCAGATTTCTACTAGACAAATGGAAAAAGCATCGTGTTGGTTGTAGCTTCATAAGGCTGGAAGCTCAAGCTCAGATCTGCATCTTGAGATAAAACTGGTGTAATTTCCAAGGCCGGCCATCTCCTGGAACGGCTTCAGACAAGCCAGCTGCTGTAATTGTGGACTTATGGAGCAGAGATGATCCAAGAATGTTCCAGACACATCAGACCGACCGCTTTGATTGCATCAGCCCTCTCGGAATCTCAGGCGGGGCTTCCTACTGTGGGGCAGTGCTCCCCCAAAGCACAGCTGGGGTGTTGGTGCTTTGTTGGGGGCCCCTACACTTGGGTGGCTGTGCCGACTATATCACTGCTGAGCCAGCTTGCTTCTGTCCTGGAGGGCAGCTAGAGATGCTGTTAGAGTGGGGCCATGGGGTGGATAGGACTTGGTTCCCTTGAGATCTGAGCCCCCTTTGTCCTTGCCTGGAAGGAACTTCCAAGGATGTCTGTGGTCCAGAACCCTCTTCCCTGACAGGCTCTTAGGACAGATTGAGCAACAGGCGTGCTGGCTCTTGACTTGAGGACACTGAATAAAGTGTAGGTGTGAGTCATGACAAAGTGACTTCTTCATGCACAGGAGCATTGTGACACTCCCAAACTGCCACTTCATGATCTTAAAGAGCCACAAAGACAGGGCCTCCTCTCCCCTCCATGTTGTCTGGGAACCCCAAGATTTTGTTTGTTTGTTTTTTGAGCCAGGGTTTCTCTGTGTAGCCTTGGCTATCCTCGACTCACTTTATAGACCAGGCTGGCCTCGAACTCACAGTGATCTGCCTGCCTCTGCCTCCCGAGTGCTGGGATTAAAGGTGTGTGTCACCACCGCCTGGTGGGAACCCCAAGATTTATGAAGTCCTGGGGACTAGGTTTTCCCTCAAACCCAGGGCAGCTGCCTGTCCTGTCCTGACATAGCAGGGTCACTGTTTTTGTTCCTTACATGGAATCTGGCTCCTTATGGATGTTAACCCATTACACACACACATGCACATGCACACATGCTTGTGAATTCCTCTGTTTTTTTTTCCAGTGAGAGCCTTTATTTACTTGTGTTCAGTCATGGAACCCTGCCCCCCATTATCCAGCTTTGGGGTTTTATGCCCTGGGGCAGACTCTTGAGTGGAAGTTGGATTAAGTGACTCACTTCTAACAAGTGGATTATAGCAGGAAAAGTGGAATGTCATATCTCAAGTTATTTTTTTATAAATGGCAGAGACTGCTACCTAAGGTAAACATGGAAACGACAAGATAATATAAGCTTGTTGTTTTAAGCTACTAAATATTAGAAAATGGGGCCTAGAGAGATGGCCCAGCAGTTAAGAGCACTGGCTGCTCTTGCAGAGGATCCAAGTTCAGTTCCATGCATCCACATGGAAATTTCCAGAAGATCCAATGCCCTATTCCAGCCTCCTCAGGTACCAAGCACACCAATGATGTGCAGCCATAGATGCAGACAAGACACACATACACATAACATAAAATAAAGCAATATGCCAAAGCATATCATGGTTCAATACCACTTAATAACTTCCCTGGAACTCGCTGGCCTCGGACTCACAGAGATCCACCTGCCTCTGCCTTCCCAGTGCTTGGATTAAAGGTGTATGCCACCACCGCTCAGTTCCACTGAAGAACTGCAATGCAAAATCCTAACTATTAGTGATTTGGATTGAAAGGCATATAAAACAGAAAATAAACAGTCATTGAAAAAGATGTATTCAGATCTGCAAGGCAGAATTGATATTAGGAAATATATATAGAAAAACTCATGTTATTGGTAGCTTAAGGAAGACAAACCACAGGCCATCTCAATGCAGGAGCCTGCTCTACCCTTAGGACAGTTCTGCTTTGCAAGGTTTCAGCTGCCTGCAGTTAGATGTGGCCCAAAATATAAAAAGAAAATTCTAGAAAGCAACTTATACATTTTCTACTGCATTTCTCAGATATCACTCTATAGCTTAGGTTGGCCTCAGACTTGCTGTGTAGCCTAAGCAGTCCTTAACTCACAGTCCTGCTGCCTGCATCGCTCAATTGCTGGCATTGCAGAGATGGATCATCAGGCCTCAAGATGATGGAACCTCACCTGGTCCTGTTCTACCCACACTAGCCCCATGCCTCTCCCATCAGTTATCAGCAGCTGTGATGGACCAACTGCTGTAGTGTTGTAATGCTTTTTAGTCAAGTCACCCTGTGGTACTTAATCGTGGCCCCAAAGCAGGAGTATAGTGACTCAGGATCCCTCCAGGTGTACCATCTGTTATCTAAGACAGTTGCAATCAGATGGCTTGTAACCCAGCATCCCTCCAGGCAAGTGACTTGTGACCCTGCATCCCTTCAGGTGCTCCTCCTGTCATATTGTTATGATGCAACAGCAGCCTGTATTTCCTTTCAACACTTCTGTCACTCAGATCACCCAAATCATCACAGGTCACAAGGTCTGTATCAAGGGTAAGATACTTTAAGGGGGGGATAGGAGGGAAGAGAAAGAGGGAGGGAGGGAGAGAGAGGGATAAAAAAAGGGGGGAGGGAGAGGCAATTTATAAATTAAACTTCCTCCATGGGTGTGGTGCAGAGGGAAAGACAGCACTTGTATGACTTAGTACAATTTAATTCCAGACATCCATCAGGGTCTCAAGTGGGTTGGTGGGAGGGGGGGACCACTCACTGTCTTTATAGAGAAAGCAGGATTGACTCCAAGTCATGAGCCTTAGTAACCATGAGAGCATTCCATTCCTTCAGCTGATGAAGGGTGCCTGTTAGTCTCACATCACCTATCTCACTCAATGGTGACATGGTAAATATGTTGAAAAGGTTCTCTTTGGAATCAAGGGAGCCAGCATGCTTTCTACTGTGGCTTGTATTTATCATGTGGCTGGGAGTCCTAATCGGTGTGGAAAGCTAGGAAGCAAGAGGGAAAGGAGGAGCTGCGTTCTGCACACATGATATCTTTGGATACAGAAAACAGAAGAGCATCGTGGGCTTCTTTATTAGAATCCACAAGGCAGTTCAGCCATTTCGCCTGATGTTTGGGTTAAGTTGCTCTCCTTTCAAGTTCTTGTGTTGAGGTCTCAACTTCCAAATGTTCAGAGGCAAGAGTTTAAAGGCGGCCATGACGGTTAGATGAGGCTATAGGGTCGGAGCCTTAACCACTCAGCATGGGCATCGTCTAAGTGGAAGAAAGACACTAGGGCTCTCTGTGTCTTTCCATGTGTGCAACAGTGGAAACGCCATGAGAAGACACAGAGAGAGGCAGCCCCCTGTGACACAAGGGAGGAAGTCTTAGCAGAAACCAGGCTTGGAGGCTTCTTCAGTTTAGACCTCTGGTTTCCAGCACCATGCGAGAACAATGCCTGTTGTGCAAGCCACCCAACCGTTGGCTGCATGGCAGGTGCCACCTGTGTCTCTATTCACCAGCAGCAGATAGAGCAAAGCCACTGGCAGCCATGACCAAGGTTAAGGTACCTGGAAGTGGAGTAAACGCAAGAGCTCAAGACTGACCAGGGAGCAGTGAGAACACACTAGAAGAAATTGGAAGTCCCAAGCACATGCTAAACGCATGCCCATACGTGTTGTCCATATGACAGCGGGAGGAAGTGGTTCACAGACATCAATTCCTTCCAAATTGATTGATGGATCCAAGCCATGCCCACCAAACTCCTAGATGTTTTCTTTTTTCTTTTTCTCTTTCTAGCGAGGATTCACCAGCTTCTTATAACATTGGTCCTAAACACCCAAAATGCAATAATGATCCCCCTGAAAATGCATCAGTGATGGGGTACAGTTGCTTGCTCACTGGTTGCTGTCAAGAATATGAAATCACCATCAGGTGATGAAGACATAGTATATAGTCAAGGGGAGACACATAGCCCAACAGAGCAGAAAACATACCCAGGGACACAGTAAGACACCGTGTAGGTCTCGCATGTGACCCTAAGGGAGACAAAGGCTGAATGCACCAATGGAAGGGGATAGGCACGTGATGATTTATAACAGGATAAAAGAGGTAGGCCCCTACCCCGTACCACGTAAACAGATTTGATAATAAACTTAAGGCAAGATTTGACAAAGTTGAAGCTTTCAGTCCTTGCTTTTGCACTGTTGGCTTGCTTAACTGAGTTCAGAGTCCTACCCTGTAGACCAGGCTGGCCTCGATGGATTCATGATCCTCCTGCCTGGTTGAGAGTGTTCAGACAGCTTCCGCAGTCAGCACGCCTTGAGCATTCATTATTCTGTCAAAACACATTTCCATTTCCATTTCTTCAGAGGGAGCCTTCCCTAAGGCTGTTGGCACCCCCACAAGTGCCACATGCACCTCTGAGTGCATGGTGGACCTTACAAGAATCACTTGCTGCACAGAATTTCTCCATGTGCACAGCTTTGCCTTCCATTGCAGTCTGTTAGCCCCAAGCCTGGCACTGGAGTCGCAGCCCTTGCTATGTCGCCAAGCTGTCTTCCCCCAAAGTCTCACCAGTTCCTCCCTTGCTAACTGGCCCTGGGCTACATCATAGTGTTTCCAGGAGTTTATCTGCTGTTCAAACAGTTTCTTTTGCTAAGTAAAGTGGATCAGTTAAGGATTGCATCTCGCTGTGAGTTTATATTTGGTTTCATCCAAACTGTGTGTCTTTTCTTCTAAAATGCTCTCTTTGGCTTCAAAGCTTAGAAAGCGATCACTCCTTCAGGACTCTGACAAATGTTTGCTTTTAATTTTTGCTGGGGCTATGAGGGTGATTTAGGTTTTTTTTTTTTTTATGTATAGCTTTCCTATAGGAAAAGAATTTCAGAAAAAAGTTGAAACAAAAGATTGTTCATAAACACCCCACCATTCCACTCCAGAACTATACTGTGTATGTGCATGTGTGCGTGTGTGTGCATATGTGTGTGCATGTGTGTGTGAGTATGCGCATGTGTGCACACGTGAGTGTGCATGTGTGTGTGTGTATAGGGGGTGAGTATGAGTGCCCACGTGTGCATATGTAGAGGGAATCAGATGTCCTGCTCAATTGCTCTGTGGCTTTGTGGACTAGAGAAAGGATCTCTTGCTGACCTTGGAGCTTCCTATCTTTCTTCTAGGCCAGCTGGCAAGTAAGCCCCAGTATTTTCCTGTCTCTACCCACCTTCATTGCTGGGACTACAGGCATATGCAGTCATACCTGACTTTTTAAGAACATAAGTGTGCTGAGGATCCGAACTCGGGTCTCTATGCCTGCACAGCAAGCACACTTACTTACTGAACCCCCAGAGCGAATACTTTTGTTAACTTATTTCAGCATTTTTATATGCTTGCACTCCTCATGATATTTTATTCATAAGCAGAAATAACTACACATTCTGCTTTTCCACTCACTATAAGAACATAATCATTTTTCCAGTTTGAATGGTTGCATAATATTTCATGAGGTGAATGAATGTACCATGTGCCTTATAACTTGATTAAGCTCCCATTTCTATTTTTGGATCCTAAAGTTGCTTTCAAGTTTTTACTTATAACTAATTCAGCAATAAAAACATTTATGAATAAAATCTTTCTGAAATATTTCTCCATAACAGATCCCTGGAGCTACACTCCAGCTGACAGCGTCCAAGTCGCAGCTGACAGACTCAGTTTCTCACTCAGCACACTTCCCCTCTCCTTCCTTGTGAGCAGAACCTGGATTCTGTTTAGGGTGTAGTGGTTTCAGTATGGAATTACTCTCCCTTGTGCTCAGCATTTACTCTTTGGCCCAGTGAGGAGCAAACAGCGGCCCCTAACTCTAAGTCTGGGAAACTATTGCTTTCTGCTCTACAAAGGGATGATTTTGAAGCTAGGAGGCTGGAAGCCATCCAGACCTGGAAAAGTAGATGGAGAAGATCATGGCCGCCGATGACATCATGGGGTGGGATGGTTGCCCTAGACCCCTGGACTCCTGGACTATTTCTGATTAGTTATTCTTCTTTTGAGACAGGGTTTCCCTATGTAGCACAGTGCGATGGCTATTCTTGTCAACCTGCTCACATCTGGAATCAACTAAAACCCAAATGGCTGGGTACACCTGTGAGGGATATTTTTTTTTTCTTAATTAAATCCTTTGAAGTGGGAAGACTCACTTTTAATATGGATTTTTTGAGGTGGGAAGATCTACTTCAATCTGAGCCACGCCTTCTGCTGGGAGCCTATATAAAGGACACGGAAGAAGGAAGTTTCTCTCTCCACCTGCTTGCTCTCTCTCTCTCTCTCTCTCTCTCTCTCTCTCTCTCTCTCTCTCTCTCTCACTGACAAGTCCATTCCTTTGCTGGCGTTGGAGCCTGCATCTTCCAGATTCCAGTGTGTACTGAAAACCAGCTGAGAATCCAGCCTCATGGTCTGAACAACCATATATGTATATATGTATATAGGCATACATATGTATATTTGTTCTAACAGTTCTGTTCCTGTTGAGAACCCTGACTAACACTCTCAGGTTACGCTCAAACTTAAAATTCTTCTTTCTCAGCCGCTTGAGTGCTAGATTCATGAGTGCGCACTATCATATCTAGTTTAGTTAATCACTCTCAAAGCTATTGTATAATACCACATGGTATCCCTTATATTTCCCAGATGGAGTGGAGGATGAGAGATGCTTAAGGTAGGGAAACATCATAACACTAAACAGCTGTCAGATGTATTACAGGTGCTGAGTGTACAATATATTCCTAAGCTGTTGCTGCAGTTGAATGGGTGTGCTCTCCAAATTTGTATGTTGGAATTAATCCTCCATGTGGTGGCCTGCCACCATGCCTGGTTCTCAAGGCAATCTCTTAGCTATCCACACACGTAAAATCAAAAGGCAAGTCAACATAGTTTCAAAGTATAATGGCAAAGAATAAACATTCTTACTTCAAAAGGGACGATTAGAGGCATAGCAAGGGAATATCAAGCCAAGGCAAGACCAAAATCAAGTAGGGCAAATGCCAAATTCTACAGATTCATGTCTGGCATCCAGGACTCATGATGGAATCACCTGGGCTCCAAAGGGTTGGGCACCTGCAATCTCCTGCTCTGCTGCATGAAACACACGTAAGCCTGTGTCTTGACCTGGTTCTCTTTTAAGTCTTCAGCTGTCCTTGGTAAACTCCCCATCATTCTGGTATATTTACAATCTCGGAGTCTTCACTGAAAGTTAGATTTCATCTTTATATCGTCACGCAGCAGTTTTTTCAGGGCCTCCTTGCGAGGACTCCAGCCCTGGCACATAGGGCCTGATTTCAGGTGCAGGGAGCTCTTAAGGCAGCAATCTCAACTTAGGCTCTTTTCTTTTGAGGAAACTTGACTTGTTACATGAAGGAGACTTCCATGGGTAGATCTTTTCCTTCCTTGTTTATTATCTCAGAACAGAGAACAAGACTCATCTCTGACAAAGCTGAGCTCTCTAAACATTACAGTTGCTGCCTCCCCCATTGGGCAAACTACATTTTTTTCATGCTTTTCTGCTCTGTTTCACTATACATCTGAGCGAGAGAACTAAGCAGTAACCAACCATACCACAGTCTGAATGTAGCTTACGATTTTGCCCTCTAAGTTACTTAGTCTGTTGCTTTTGAATTTAACCTCCCTCAGCTTCTCAAGACATGGGCAGAAGGCAGCCAGATTTTTAACCCATTTAATAGATTTGTCTCAGAATTTAACATAAATATTCCCAAACCAATAAAGTCCTTATTCTCCTCTGAAATCTCACGAGCTGGGCTTCTACTCTTCACATTCTGGTCTTCTGGACTTCCACAAAATGTCCCAGCAAACCCTGATTAGAACAACTCTAGAATTTTCTCTAGCCCACCACTTGTCCATATCTTTTCATAAACCAGGCCCAAAGGCCGTGAACCACATGGTCAAGTTTCCCACAGTGACACTTCTTGGTACCAAATTTCTGTATTAGTTATTTTTTTTTCCTTGTTGCTAGAAAAAGGGTAGGGAATCATTTTGCCTCAGAGTTTGAGGATCCAGCCCATCAGAGTGGGGGAAAGTATTGGGACAGAAGCACAAAGCAGTTGGTCATGCTATACCTACAGTCAGGAAGCAGAGGCAGATGAATTCTGTATCTCAGATGCCTTCTTGCTCCCCCTCAAATCTCTTTAGCTAAACCTCTATGGATAGGCCTACTAGGCATGCCCAGAGGTATATCTCATAGGTAATTCCAAGTCCAGGCAGGTTACAATGAAGATGAGCAACCCTAGTGACATTTGCCTTGGTAGTGCTCCTCTGAGCCTACTCTTCAGCTTGCTCCTCATAGCTCTTTCTGAGAACCCAAGGAACTTAGATTTTTTTTCCTTTTACTTAATTGCCTTTCTAGAACATTCCATTCATTGTGGTGTGCTAAAAGATATTGTTAAAGACTAATTGTCTGAGACAGAATCTTAAAACTTGCCCTTTTTCAGCTTTATCAAACTTATCACGGAGTGTGTGTGAGTGTGCATGCGTGCTCATGTGCATATGTGCTTTCACTCTTGTGTTCATGTCACTTTGTCATGAATGCAGGTTGTCTTTGCAGGTTGCAGCAGAGCCCAGTTTACTTTTTCCTGCTAGGGATTCTTAGATGTCACATATCATCTTCCTCTCTCCCTTCTCTCCGGTACTTGGAGAGCGAAGTGCTCCTGTGCTGCTGTTCCCTCTGGCAGGGCAGCTGTCCTTCTTGGCAACTCTAAAGTCCAGTTGGTCCTAACAGTCCATGGTTCTGTGCTTAGGAATTGGCCTCCTTGACAGAATTTAAATGTAACCACAGTGGCACTCTTGTAATTGCAAGAGCGTGTCCAGGATCACACAGATGTGTCCCTGCCAGGTCCCCCATTGCGGTGGACAAGGCAACACTCAACAGCGCACACATGTCCTTGGGGCAGTCTGGGCAGGAGGGCAGGATCTTGTTTTGGTTAAAAGGCCTCTGAGTGCAGAGAAGATGCTGGCTATTATGAGGAGAGACTCCATCGATCTCAGCTGTGTTCTGGAGTGAGTAGCAGTATTGTTATGGCTGCGAGTTCTAAACAGATCGCTCGGTACTGGCCAGGCGACCAGACCATGACTGGAGGCGCTCAGGATCCTAGGCTCATTCCTCCAAAGGAATGCTGATTAACAACACTAATCTGATGTTTGGAGCCACTTGGTGGGATGTAACCCTGGGAGACAGGTGAAGCCTCTGAGCTTATTTGCCCTTCTCATTGAGCAGATATGGAAACTGAGCTCAGGTCATTCCCAAATTCATGTTTATGGTAGCTGGATTCGAACCTCCTGCTTTTGTCAAGGAAAGCAGGCTACTCTGCTTCTGCCTCAACCTTTGAAATATGAGGTTTGTTTTCTATCTCCCAAAGGGATGCTGGGAAATTGTCCATCCCTTAGTCCCCTGTACTTTCATTGTCCCAGAAGGGTCTCTGGCTGGGGAATGCTAACCTCCCCCACCCCTAACCTGGGCAGGGTACAAGGGTCCCCATTTCAAGTTTTCCTACTCCCCACCCCCCAACTTTGAAGCTTAATAGCTTTAAAATCTTACAAGTTGTAAAAACAATTAAGGCAATAACGTTAAAGAGAAGCAGAATGCCGGCCTTCAAAGGCGTGTGAGCCGTTCACACTTCGTGGTTAAATGCGGCCTGGAGCTGGCCGGGGCCTGAGAAAACGCAGAGGCGCCCTGCGAATTTGTTGATGCCAGTTTGGACAGACTGTTTATTTTCATGATTTCATGGAAGAATTTTAATTTAATGAGTGTTTTATACTCTAATGTAAAGCATCGTTCAAGCCCTGTAATTACTGTGTCAAAGTGGGCTTCCTTACACAGCGGCAGCTTGAACTCCAAGGCTATGCCTCGCATCTGAAATCAGCCTTCGGCTGGGGAGGAGGGGCTGCCGGGGAGGACTACGGCTGCTTAATGGAATCGGAAATTAACTCTAGGAAGGGGGGTGAAGGGGCTGAAGGGGTGTCAGGCTGAGCTAATTCCCACCCCCAACCTGTGCCTTGCACACTGGAGCCGATGGGCCAGGAGACATGTATCTAGAGTCTTCTGGCAAGAACTTGACCTTCATAAAGCTGCTTGTCTGAAGGGCGCGCCGGTAGGTAATTTCAGACACATACTTCATCATTTCGGCTTTTTTTTTTTTTTTTTTTGGAAAGACTTTTGGTTTTGGCTTTACGCATGACCCACAGAAAATATTTTTTTCCCTCTCTCCCGTTTATTTGAAAGCATAGACCAGACTTTGTGCAGACTAGAGCGTGGCTATTCTCCGCACTGCAGGTCTCCAGAAGCCTTCCTGCTTTGGTGACTCGCCCCCACCTCCTCCTGCTCCCTGCCCTTTCTCCCTGACTTGAGCGATCTCCCAGAGCACACATGACTCTAACAGGGCTCAAGATGGCCTTTCCAGATGTGGCCCAGGGCCTCATTGCACCCCCTTGGCCTCGGATGGGGATCCCCTAAACAAGCCATTGAGTCGTCTTCTCTGGGGTGTTCCCCCCTTCTTCATGTTAAGCCCCTTGGATTTGTGCTCAGTGGTCCAAGTCCAAGAATCCAATGGCTGCAATTTGATCACCTGCTATTTCTATCCCCTGTGCAGTTTGCTGTGGGGAGATCGCATACTTTCCCTAGCGAGGAGGGAGGGACTTTTCACCATAGTAAGGAAGCCATCTTCGACTTTTGGTGTTTTTGTGACGCTGGAGATTCTGGAACAAAAGCTCCGGTGACCATCCACAGGGTGTCTCACGGCACCAGGAAACAGTGGGGCTCCCTCGCGTAGGCTGCCAGTTAGCACTGACTGGAGCAGCAGCACCCAGGCCTGGGTGGCACCTCTGAGGAAGGACAGATTAATTAGAGGGCGGGGAGACACTTAGGGAAATTGAAATTCAGACCTACCATGAGTGATTTCAATTATGTGCAAGATATAGTTGGAGCATATCCGTCTACTAAAAATGATTTGTCTGACCGTCAAACTTAACTGGGTGTCCTGTATTTTACCTGACAGCCCAACTTCCAAGCCTCCAGCTGCCTTCTCTTAAAGCGCACCAAGGTGTAAATCCTCTAGGTGCAGACGGTGGCCCTGGCTGGATCCAGCGGCAGCAGAGTTTGTTTTGGACGATGTGTTTGAAATTTGAATTTGGGATTTTTTTTTTTTAAGATGGAGCAGGCGCCCTGTAGCTGCCATGATCCCCAGCATGCCTTCTATGACTCTGGGAGCTTCCCGTGTGGATATGCACCCCCTAAGTCCCCTCGGTTAGCGCCCTATTCTAGTCTTCACGTGTCTTGCTTCTCTATAGACTTCTGGGGCAAAAGTCATAGCACAGTTTCACAAAGCCTGGTCCTGGGCAAGTCCTTGGAAGCCGAAAAGAAATGTTTTGCCGAGGGTGGGTGGAGGCACGGGGAGGGGGGGCTGGAATACACTGGGCTGGCTGGCTTTAATAGGGGCACCCTGGAAAAGGGGAGGGGTAACCCTAATTTTGCAAGTGAGGTTCCAGAAAATTAAGCAACTGTTCCTATCTGGCCACAAGTCTGGCTTCAGGAAGAGGATTCACCCAAGGTCGCTTGGCTCGATCATCTCAGCTGCCTGCCTTAAAATTCCCCTGCTCGCATCTGTGACTGCAATTTGCTAAGTGGCCGTCATGTAGCAGGCGTTCCTCTGGGTCAGTGGTCTAGCCAGTTATTTTTATTTCTTTGGCTCGGAAAGGATGGAATCCCAAACCAAATGCCACGTGAAAGGGGCTTAGGCCATCTTGATCCCGACCCACAGGGTCTGGTCCTGGATTTGTTTTGTTTTGATTTTCTTACGAACCTCATGGTGAAAACCGCTCCTCTCGTTCTGCGCCTACAATGCTGCTAAATTGTTCGCTGGATTTATTTCAAAGCAAAAAAAGGAGCAGCAAAGATTGCGATGCTTAGACTGTAGTTGCTCGTTTTAACTCAATTACATTTTGACAATTCGGAATGAAACTTGGGGGCATGTCTTTGTTTAAGCCGTCGGCCTTGCATCGGAACAGTCAGCTCAAGGTACATGGCTAGTGTCAGGACTAACAGTCTTTGACAAGGGCATTTAGCGGTTGTAATTCAAATCTAATTCAGAACATCTTAGCACCGGACCTGTCAGGCCCTTGAAGCCCACTGTAACTACAAAACCAAGGGCAACAGTCCCAAAGCCAGCTCTGGGCGGCCTCAAGTTGATATGTCAACAAGAGCACTTACAATTAGGCCCTTCTTTCAAGCATACTAAACTAATTTACAGCACTCTGGAAAAGTGGGAAAAGGACCTGAGGCTTAAAATCCCAAGACTTCTAGATTTCAGATCACGGCACATAAAATTACAATTAGGGTTCCACACAAACCAGCACAGGCTTGCGCCTGCCCTTTGGATTGTGTGGGACTGTCTGTCCTTAAAAATAGATATGCCTAAAAAACGCATGCACGTATGTAGTTAGAACATAATAATAACAGTTGACTCCCAACCACTAAAAAAAAAAAAAAAAAGCACCCCCCCCCAAAAAAACCCCTCTTGTCGGGTCTTGTTAGGATCACTCTGTGGCTTTGTTGAACCCTAAAACGCCACCACACCTATTTATTACTTGGGGACGCTGCTTGTAATCGAATCTGGCTTAATTGGGGAGCGTCTCTTCTTGATGGGCCTCCACATTTGGCCACTGAGCATACAGATTCTACGTGGCCTGGATGTTTTGAGCTGGGATGAAAAGTGAGGATGGGGCGGGGGGGGGGGGGGGGGGGAAAGGATGTGGAGTGTGGCTGGCCCATTGCACACAGACAGGGTTACAGCGACCAGTATGTAATTTCACCATCAAGATAAAACAGGCCTTGATTTTAAAGCACTCCGCTGATCGCGCACAGCTGTGCACTTTTAAGAGGCCCCACCTTCGCGCCAGGGACCCCCAGCTAATGGGAATGTTTGCAGATTTTGCTTTTTATGATTTATCTACTTTTTATGCACGACAATATAGACTCTCTCCTCCGGGGACTCATAAATGAGATTTTACTTCCCAAATTACAAAGCTAGTCAATTATTTAGCAATGAGTCACACATACAAAAGTGTCGGGAACGTGATGTGTTAACCTTCAGGAAATTTTACACCAATTGGAATTATAAACACCAGATTTAAAATTAAAAAGGGGGAAAAAAAACCCAAGGAAGCACAAGAAGAAAAATCTTCCCCAGCAGTTGGGTCTGTTTATCGATGACGCCCTCCTGTTGGGAGCAGCATTGGGAGGATCTAGAGTTGCAGGGCATGTGGTAAGTTGTGTCTCTTTCTACGCTGCTGCTTCCACCCCCAACCTAAAACCCACTGAATGTCTCTGTCTGCAAGGGGGAGATGGAAGGTGAGCCACCCGGCAGGTAAAGGAAGAGATGCTGACGGAGATGGGGGCAGGAGACGTGTAGGCATATACTTGTTAAACCCTGCCAGCCCCTGGAATGGGCTATGGACCCAGCATCCACCACTGACCCGAATCTCAGGATCCCTTCTCTGCTGCTCACCAAGTCCGTTGGCTTCCCTGCTGCTGCTGGGAGCCCATCAGGTGTTTGTTGAAGCAGCATCTGCTCACTTTCGTCCTCGTGGTCCAGCCCACCAGAGTCTGCATCCGCCCCTGGCAGGGGAATGCCACTGGAAAACTTGAGCGGCAGTGAATGATCACAGCGGAAAGCGAAGCAGAAACCTCGGTGGCCTTGCCCCAGGGGTGTGTTTCCAGAACACCACCACAGTGAATTAGGACCAAAAATCCCACAACATCAGAGCTGGGTAGGGCCCCAAGACCATCTCTCACCCTCCCAGAATAGAGGCCTTAGGGCTCCATTGCCCAACCGCTGGCCTCCTCAGAGGCCTGGCACAGAACTCGTTTTGATCTATTTCTGGATTCAGAATTTTCAGCTCTCTCACGGAATGGCCGGCAGCGTGTAGCCCCTCCCACTCCCGGAAGCGATATAAATCGTTGTCCTAGCTTCCTCTGCTGTCTCCAGGTGCCCCCCTCCCCGCCCCCTCCCCCAAAGACCTGACGTGTACGTACTTCCATTCCTGATGCTCGGTCATGAGTCATCAGGACACAGTCAGGGACTCATGTAGCTGGCAGAGGACACCACAACTGTTTATGCCACCACCCTCCCTCCCGCCACGTTCTGGTTCTTGAATAATTAAACTGGCAACTGGAAATATGGCTTAGTGGTTAAGAGCATTGGCAGTTGCTCTTCCAGGGGACCTGGATTCAATTCCCAGCACCCATGCCGCAGCTAAGAGTGATTTGTAACTCCAGTCTCACAGGCTCTGATGCCCTCTTCTGGCCTCCACAGGCACTGCATGCGCACAGTGAACAGATATATATGCAGGCAAAACATCCAATACATAAAAAATTTAAGTGTATTTATTTAATTATTCATTCATTTTGTCGCACACGGCCTGCAGATAACTCTGAGAGTTGGCTTTCTCTATCTACCATGTAGGTTCTGGGGACTGAACTCAGGTTGTCAGGCTTGGAGGCAAGCACTTTTACCTGCTGAGCTAAATCATTAACCTACTCCTTGTGTTGTTCTATTTATTTATTTATTTATTTGTTTGTTTGTTTGTTTTACAGAGTCTTACCATTTAGCCTTGGTGTTGGCCTGGAACTTGCTATGCAGACGAGGCAGAGCTATGCCTGCCTCTGCCTCCTGAGTGCTGGGATTAAGGGCATGGACCACCATGCCTGGCCCCTATGCTCTTTTTTTTTTTTTTAAATAATTTTATGTTGTGTACTTATTTGTGTGTACACGTGAATGTGTATGTGCGCACATGTATACCTGTGTGTACGCACCCATACCCAGGTTTCATGGTATGGTTGTGGAGATCAGAGGACAATTTGAGGGAGTCAGCTATCTCCTCCCACCATGTAGAGCTCAGGAACGGAAGCTACCCTGACCCACGAAGCCATCTGAGCAGCCCATGCTCCACCTTCCTATGTGACAGTGGCTCAGAACAACATATAGAGTGAGTCGCTTTGTTAGTTAGGCGTTCTCACAGAGGTAACGCTTTTCCATCTCTCTAGAGCCAGTGTAGGGGGCAGGATGCTAGGCACAGGCAGAAGTGATTGCAGCAGACACGGGGCAAGTTCCCAAGAGATGCTAGGGCCTAGGGCAGGTAACCTCTTCCAGAACATGGCATGCCTAGGAGAAGCGAGTATCCTAGGCCTCCTTCCCATAGAGATTTCTTACTTTAGAACAGTTTACATTGTAATTCATAATCAAAATTGTAATTAGGAAGTAGCAACAAAAAATACTTTTATAATTGTGTGCCACCACAACATGAGGGGCTGCACTAAAGGGTCACAGCGTTGGGAAGGCTGACAGCCACTGCCTTAAAGCTTTGTGTTCACAAGCAAATCGAGCTGTATTTTTTAGCTGCTTCACATCTGTAGAATTTGGAAGCAGCTGTGTGGCTATGGGAACTGTGCTGATCGAGCGTAGCTAGTGGAGGGTCAGGCTTGGCCTGACAATCTCATGTGGAAGGGAGAACTGACTTTACAAAGTTGGTCTCTGTTCACATGCATGCACACCCCTCCCTGCCCCCAATAAAAATCAAGTTTTAAAAGAAATCATTAATAGAGCTATAGTAACTCTTCACCCTGCCAGACTGCCGGCCTGGTGGGTTCTGGAGATGTAAGGCATTTGCCACCCTTTCCTCTGGGGCCTGGCACTGGCCTGGTGCACGTGTCCATGAAGTCATGAAGTATTTTCTGCATGAGGAGCAGAAGGGCAGATGCTCAGGTAAGTAGCTAGAGGTGGCAGGAATGGATGGCTCCCAAGGCAGTGAGGCAACTGGTAGGTGTCTGTGCCCAGAAGGGGACTGTTAGAATGGTGAGTCCACCTTCACAGTCACAAAGGAAAATAAAATCTGTGCAGAAAAGCTGAGGATACATTGTGTAGGAAGAACTTAGACAATGGGGCTGGAAGCCAGAAAGTAAAGACAGGTTATGGGGACAAGTGTAGCTGGAAAAGCCCAGTTCGTCCCCTAACTGGACCACAAAGGAGGAAGGCCTGGGCCAAGCCTTATGAGAGTCTCTGTGAGACATGTAATACGTGCTGACTCAAAAAGCTTAAAGTGACTCAAAATGCTTAAAATGACTCAAAAAGTTTAAAGGAAAAATGTCTTTCCCAACTATTTTAAGAAAGGGAACAAAAATACTTTTAAACACACACACACACACACACACACACACACACACACACACACACAGAGAGAGAGAGAGAGAGAGAGAGAGAGAGAGAGAGAGAGAGAGAGAGAGAGAGAGAGCACGCATAGGGGAGGAGGGATGGAGAGAGGGAATTCTAAGAGTATATTTTAGTTGACAAAGGCTTACAAACTACAAGGACAATAAAACTATCCCAAAGCAATCTGGGCTTAAACTTGCCTAGAGTTAACATTTAAAAATTGAAAGTTGAGTCCGGACATGGTGGCGCACACCTTTAATCCCAGAATTCGGGAGGCAGAGGGAGGTGGATCACTGTGAGTTCAAAGCCAGCCTGGTCTACAAAAGTGACTCCAGGACAGCCAAGGCTAACACAGAGAGACCCTGTTTCCAAAAACCAAAAACCAAAAAAAACCAAAACAAAACAAAACCCACACACCAAAAACAAACAAACAAACAAAAAACAAACAAAAAAAGCCAACAAAAATTTAAAGCTGTCAATAAAACAGAGAAGCTGGGCAGGGTGGGGGCACCCCTATGATCCAGCACTCAAGAGGCTAGGCTGTAGGATCATGAGTTCAAAGCCAGCCTAGGCTACATAGTGGGAACCTGTCTCAAACAAACCAGAACAAAATAAAAGCAAAGCCAGCAGCCAACCGTAACAAAACAGTGAGAGATGACTACAGATGTCATAGTCAGACAAGTTAATAGAAATCTAGGTGTTTGCAGGCAGCCAGGGAGCTGGAGAGTTACCTCAGCTGCTAAGAGCACTTTTGGCTCTTACAGAGGACCCAGGCTCGATTCCCAGCACCATGCAGTGACTCACAATGTGTTAACTCCAGTCCTGGGAATCTGATGCCCTCATCCAAGCCCATTGGGGACCAGGCATGTATGTGGTGCTCAGACATACATCCAGGCAAAACTTAGATACATACAAAATAATAGAATAAATAAATCTTTAAAAATATTTTAAAGCCAGGTAAACAAAGCCAAGAAGATGGATGACTGTGTCGTTGCAACTTCAGAGAGGATTTAGGTTCAGAGTTTGAGTGGTGAATCCATTGTGATGGGGAGGCGGGTTAGGAGTACCATGAGGCAACTGGCCGTGCTGCATCCACAGCTATAAAACCTCTAGTCTTACTCCTAGGGACCCACTTCGTCCAGAAAACCTCAAGTTCTCCAGCCTTTTCAAAGAGCTCTACCAGCAACACATAAACCCACGGAGGACATTGCACATTCAGATCACATCAAGGATAGATGCAATGGGTGTGTTTATGTGTATGTATATATGTACGCATGTATGTGCTTCCTGTTCTGAGTTCTGCCACAACCTATCCCATCTCATGGAACACTGGAAAAGTAGGTAAGTTTGATCACAGTAAGGATATTGACAAGTCCCGCAAAGCTCATTCCCGCCGGGAAAGCTAACTAACAGTAACATGGGCACCCCCAGCAGCCCCTAATGGCATCTGCTCACAACAAATGGGAAGGATTCTTCTCCATTAATCTCCTGAGTCCAAGAGCCCTAAAAGTCACCACAGGAGACAACTGCCAAGGCTGTTGTGACCTCCGAGGAGCTAGCATGCAGGTGACACTTCCAAGTTTGTCTTAGAGGATAAAGACAGCAGTGGCTGCTGTCACAACTGCCCTGGCTTGCTGGCATTAACAAAGGGAAATGTGTTCTCCTGTGGTTTTAGAGGTCACAAGTTTGCTTCTAGGAGACCATTTCTTCCAGCAGCCCAGGAAGTCACAGTCTTGAGGCCACATCACCTCAAGTGCATGTCTGTCTTTATGACCTCTGTTTAACCTTGTGTCTATATGAGATCTCAGTCTGTGGTCCAGACAAAGGCAAGAGCAATTGATATGATCTGCTTGGACCATCCAGGCTCACGTTGTTAAGGTCATTTCTCTTGATGCTCGTGTTCATGGGTCTTGGTTGTCACTAAGTCACGTGCTGCTGGGCGCTCCAGTGAGAGGTTTTCTTGATTGGATTATTTAAAGGGGGAAATCCCACTCTAAATGGTGGCAGGCCAGATGGAAGGATGTGGAAGAAGGAGACTCCGCCCACACTCTTGCTGGCGAGTTCTCTATGATGTCACCAGTTCATCCCATTACTAACATTACAACCGGCTTCTTCGGGCTACCAACATAGACTGACATCTCTCCAGGAATCCTCTAAGGCCCTTCCTCAGCAGGTGATGAAAAATCATAAACTAAACATCTGCCACTGTCCACCTCCCTCCTTGGACCGCACATCCTGTGAGCCAATCAGTAAACATCCTTTAAATAATATTCACCCTATCGCTTCTTTTCCTCTAAAGAAACCTGACTAATATAAGAACTGAGTACATAACTTCACGGGGAACATTTTTTTTTTCTTCCTGACACAAATATATAAAATTGTACTTGTTAAGTAAGAAAAACTAAAGACTGAATGAACAAGATGTTTCAAGAATAAGAATGTACATTCAGGAAAGAGACAAAGAAGGTGAGGTTAATAGGCAAGGAGACTAATATTCTCTACAGATTTTTACAACTAAGTAGGACGTTGAAGACAGTCTTAAAAACTTAAATACAAGTTTTAAAAGTGGCTCAGGAAACCTCAAGAACTGAGATGTGCATTGCCATTGTTATGGGCTGAAGGGCAAACACCTGGGTTTGTGTGTTGGGACACTTTGTTTCCTGCTGATGACACTGCTTTGAGAGGCTGCAGAACCTTTAGGAATAGGTGGAGGGACAGGGTGACTGGGGCAGGTTGCAGAGAGGGGTGCCAAGGATTATATTTTCTACTTTTTGGCCTGAGCTCTTTGCTTCTTGGGGCGTGACAAGCTGTGCCACAAGCTCCGAGCCTCATGGAGCCCAGGCGATGATGCTCTGATTCCTGGATGCTCAAGATGGAGCTGCAGGGTGTGATGCTTGCCCCGGCTGGGTTTCTACCTCACAGTGGTCCAAGTCTCCCGCCTTAGCTGCCATCATTTCCCTGTCCTGATAGACTGTATCACTGAAGCTGTGAAGCAAATGCATTATTTTTTTCATGTGTATTCTGTCTGTCGTGTATTCATTCTGTCACAACAATGGTAAAGTAACTGATACAAAAAAAAAAAGTTGATGCCGGAAGTGGGTGCACGGTTGTGATGAGCCTGGCCACAGGTATGTAGACCTGGTTTGTAGGGGGACTATGGAAGACTTTAGAGCTGTGAACTACAGCTCTGGGATGCTGGACTCAGAGCTTAATGGGCCATTCTGGTGGGAGCTTGGAAGACTAGAATGCTGATAGAGATATAGATGAGAGACAATGCTCCTGAGGCTTCAGAGGGGAAGAAAAACTCTACAGCCAGTTTGGAATTGCATTAACATTCTGACAAAGAATTTGGCCGCATTCAGCTCACATCCTGAAAATCTGAGAAAGGTTGAATAGTAATAATAAATAAATACATAAATAAAGAAAGAAAGAAGAAGAAAAAGAAAAATGGATTAACTTTTTTAGTGGAAGAAATAAATCGAAAAAAAAAACAAAAAACAAACAAACAAACAAAACACCATAAGAATCAGACAGTGGCACAGTTCCTGCTTCGCTGTGCTAAGCAAAGTCCTACTCCTACAAGACTGCCAAGGGAGATGTTCTCCCTGGTTTATGTTTGGGCTCAGCCACACAGGCTCTTGGAGTGCACTGCAGATGAGCTGGCTAGTCTTATGTCAACTTGACACAAGCTGTCGTCACTCCAAGAGAAGGCAGCCTCGATTGATAAAATGCATCCATAAGATTGGGCTGCAGACAAGCCTTAGGGCATTTTCTTAATTAGTGATTGATGTTGAGTGTGTGTGTGTGGGGGGGGGGGTCTGGCAGTCCATGGTGGCAGTCCCGGTTGACCAACACTCCCTCAACCAGTATCAGGACTTCTTTATGGCTTCTGCACCAATTTCTGCCTTCAGGTTTCCTCCCCTGACGTTTGAGTTTCTGCCTTGAGCAGTGATGTGGAAGCGTAAGGCAAATAAACCCCTTTGCTCCCCAAGTTGCTTGCTCTCATGGTGTTTCATCACAGCAACAGTGACCCCAACTAGGACAGTAGCTGTGACCCAGGATGGTTGGCCTATGTTGGAGTTCGTATCATCCGTGTGGATCTGGTTTCGCAGACATTCAGGATACAAGAGTGATCAGACCATCAGCTGTACGAGGTGCTCAGATATCGGCACCACACAAAGGCCCAGAGAAGAGCCAATAGGTACGGCCAGGGGTACGAGCGAAGGCTCTGCAGGTGGGTGATAGAGCGGTGAGGGTGAAGGCCACGTTACTGTGGAGAGTCCAGCTGGAGATGCAGGGAGATGGCATGTCTGCTGAGGAAACTTGCAGACACTGACTAGAGCTGGCCCAGGAGAGAGTCTACTCATACTTAAGGTGGCAAAGCTGGAGAGGCAGAACCTCCAAAGCCGACTGGAACCCATCTGAGTCTCAGATGCCAGGTATGGAGTTAACGATTTGTTTTTTGTTTTTTTTGTTTTTTTCCCCCTGCTGTGTTTTACTCTTGCTTTGGTCTGTTTTTTGTTGTTGTTGTTGTTGCTGGTGTTCTCCTGTTCTTCTTTCAAAATGGGGATGCATACTTTGCTAAATGCTAAAAATATGTAACTTGATTTTTTTTTTTAACTTTACAGGGTATGATGCTATTCTTGGTGTCAATTTGACTACGTCTGAGATGAATTAAAACCCAAGTGGCTAGGTACACCTGCAAACATTTTTTTCTTAGTTAAATCATTTGAGTTAGAAAGAACCACCTTTAATCTAGCTTTCCTGCCGCCCCCCCTCGCCCCCCCACCCGAGACAGGGTTTCTCTGTGTAGCCCTGGCTTTCCTGGACTCGCTTTGTAGACCAGACTGGCCTTGAACTCACAGTGATCCACCTGCCTCTGCCTCCCGAGTGCTGGGATTAAAGGCGTGCACCACCACCGCCTGGCTCTTATCTGGATCTTTTAAGGTGGGACATCCCCCTTTAACCTGGGCCACGCCTTCTGCTGGCTGCTTACATAAAGACCACAGAAGAAGGGAGCTCTTTTCTTGCCTTCCCTCCCTTGCTCTTGTTGGCAAATTCATTCCTTCACTGGTGTTAGATTCTACTTATTTGGGACTCCAGTGTGTACTGAAGAATAGAGGAACATCCAGCCTCAAGGACTGAGCATTACTGGAATCTAGCAGTTTTATTCTTCTAGAGATCTCTGGCCAATACAGATTTTGGCATCAGAAGTAGTTCTATGGCAACAGAAGTATGAGGGTGAATCTTAAGTGCCGGGGATAGGCTTTTCAACTTGCCAACACCTACAGTTACTGAAGCCTCTCCAGTTACTGTAGCTTTTCCTAGAAGCTCAGAGCGTACCAAAAGTGCATGGTGTGAACTATTTTACAAATGGAAGGAGACAAATATATTTGATTATGATTCACCAATTGTGAGGGACAACGGATTTGGTATCTCCTTATAAGACTTTTGACAGTTTGTGGGGAAAATTATCATGCTGGTTGGTTGCTCCTGGCATCTCTGTATAAACTGACAAAAGAAAAGATAAACTTAACCAACTTCTAGAATCTCAGAATACAGCGGAAGGACAACAATGAACTCAGTGATAAAGTTGACCGGCTCCAGGTGTGCATAAACAGTCTACAGGTTTCTAAGTGTGCCCAGGAAGAGAATCTTCTCTCCATCATCTACAGAGCTCAAGTTGCAGAAAATCCGACCAAAGCCCTCATTGGCTGGATTGGGCCAAGTATGGTGGTGCACACCTTTAATCCTGGCACTTGGGAGGCAGAGGCAGATGGATCACTGTGAGTTCTGAGGCCAGCCTGGCCACTGGGAGTTCAAGGCCAGGTTAGTCTACAAAGTAAGTCCAGGACAGCCAAGGCTACACAGAGAAAACTTGTCTCGAAAAACAAAACAAAACAAAATATTGTCTGGATTACAAAAAAAAAAAAATCAAGTCCCAGCCTTGGAGGGTGTTGATGGTTAAAGGGCATTAGTTGGTCAAGAATGGGATCCTGTATCTTGGGATGGGGATGCATCTGAAGACCCTACTGAGGCTGGAAACTTTGGCCTCTCAGATTCTCAAGGGTTTATCTCACCTGAGGGTAGTCTCTTTATCCTCAGCAGAAGATGTATTCCCACTACATCCCCTGAAATACTGCCTTTTATGCCTTTGATGGAGGAAATGAAAACCTTCATTGTCTGCTGAACCAGTAATGGCTGAAGGAGATGCCAGGCAAGACAATGCTGATGTCCCTCAGAGCCCATCAACAGTTGCCTCTAGACCTGTAATCAGTCTTAAGGCTAAGCAGGTGCTTAAAAATGAGATAGAAAGTGTAGGAGGTCTGCTACACTGCTAAAGAGCTTAGTAAGTCTGCTAATTCATTCAAGCAGAAGCCTGGGGACTATATATGGGACTGGCCTATTAAGGGTGGGGGACAATGGTGAAAGGAACATAAAACTGGATCAGGTTGAGTTTGTTGATATGGGTTGTACTATTCAGGGTTCTCTAGAATAACAGAACTTAAAGAATGACTCCCTCTCTATATAAAGGGGATTTATTAAAGTCTCTTACAGGCCGCAGCCCAGCTAATCCAACAATGGTTGGCTGTGACTGGAGAGTCCAAGAATCTAGGACTAGATGTTTCAGCCGGTCTCCAGTAGATGCTGAAATCCCAAAGAAGTAGGCTCTAAGGCCGGTGAAGGAGGGGATGTGCTAGCAAGGTGAGGGCAGGCAAGCAAAGAGCAGAAGTTTCCTTCTCCCATGTCCTTATATAGGCTTCCAGCAGAAGGTGTGGCCAAGATCAAAGGTGTGTCTTCCCATCTCAAGACCCAGAGCAAAGGCTGTGTCTTCTTCCTCCTAGGTCTGGACTAGAAGTGGATTCACCCCTTCAAACCAAGCAAAAATTCTTACAGGTGTGCCTTCCATTTCTAAATTGTAGTTGAGTCTAGACGTAGTCAAGTTGACAACCAAGAATAGCTGTCACAAGTCCACCCCTTGTCAGCATGGCACACAATCATATTCCCTTATGCCATGGTTAATTTCCAAGGGAAAACAATAACCATGCCATAATAATGCCCAAACATTGTCCCATGTACAATTGCAAATGCATTATATATTTAACTAGGTCATAATTATTCCTAACGTGGTATAACTATCACAAATGTACAATCACAAATGTATTATAAATTTAGAGCAGGTGGCAATGTCCCTTGTGGGACATTGTTTTAGCATCTCAAACTTAAATATGACAACTATTGATATTACAACACATGAATGAAATAGAAAGAAAATACAAATATCTGTACAAACACATTCTTACAAAATAAATACAGCAGGAACACTCATGTCAACTATAGTCCTTGTTTCTGCAACTGGTCACATGCCCTTAGCTGGTATCTATAACTACCTTCCCCTACTAAGCAGTCTGTATTTCCTCCACCCTTGGCAAGAAGCTTAGCAGGTCTTGGGTCTTTTCCTAGAGGAGTGAGCGCTTTGTCATCCTGTCTGGATTAGGCCGTTTTAGTTTCCCATTGGCTTTAATTACAAGGCTCAGTAGCCTTTCTTCCTTTTGGGATGGTAATGTATATTCTGTGCTACTGTATGGTGGAAGTACGTGATCTGCTTTCTCATTTTGATTTCATAGGGGCTTATAGTTATGAGACTATCATGAGTCTCCAAAGACTATGGGGACTTCTGAAGTTGGACTAAATACATTTTGCACTGTGATATGGCTACAAGTGTATGGGGGCCAGGGAGTGGAATGTGGGGGTTTGAGTGAAAATGGCCCCCATAGGTTCATAGAGAGTGGCACTATTGGAGGTGTGTCTTTGTTGGAGTAGGTTTGACATTGTTGAAGGAAATGTGTCACTGGGTGGGCTTTGGGGTTTCAAATGCTCAAGCCAGGACCAGTGTCTCTTTCTTCCTGATGCCTATCAATCTTTTTATAGAAATCTTGGCTTTTTCTCCAGCACCATGCTTCCTACCATGATCAAAACCTCTGAACTATAAGCCAGCCATGAGTAAATGTTTCCTTATGAGTTGTCATGGTCACGGTGTCTCTTTGCAACAATGAAACCCTGACTAAGGCATAGCCTTACTGAGTGGAGATCTGAGGTTTAATATGGAAGCATATACAGTTTTTTTTTTAAAGTGGTCCTAAGTTTGTTTGAATGGTTGGATAAAGCATTTCTCAGAAGGTGGCCTACTGAAAAGAAGTTGGAGATGCCTGCTATCCCTTGGCTTAGCGTTGATGAAGGGATTTTAAGGCTCAGGAAAGTTGCAGTGCTAGGGTGAACAACAGCATCACTTATTAAAATTTTCTTTCATCTACTTACTTCTTTATTTTATTCATATTTCTTTATTTTAGAGACAGGACCCTGGACCAGAGTTGCTGGGTTAGGAGTGTATACATTGAACTCCATTTTTCCAAGGATGATTATTGTCAACCCTCTCCCCCAACCAACATGTACAAAAACATGGGTCTTGATCTTTGTCTGTCAAGTAATTGAGTAGTTAAACGAGAGAATCGATACTTTATCCATACTTCTGTTGCCGAGAGTGCGTCTGTTGTGATTTTTAACCCGCTAAAGCCGACCTTTGTTTCTTTTACTGTGAACCGTTGTTACTGCTTCTCTGTGACGCCTCCTGCTCAGCTGTGGTCCTTACCACACGTGTAGAGCTTCTTGCCTCAGAAGCCCACCCTTCTTCCCTGATGAATGGCAGATGTTTTCTTTCCCATGGA
The DNA here is from genome assembly GCF_964271855.1 of Acomys minous. Taxonomy (NCBI): domain Eukaryota; kingdom Metazoa; phylum Chordata; class Mammalia; order Rodentia; family Muridae; genus Acomys; species Acomys minous. Next base: position 15,265,138 of record NC_140489.1, read on the forward strand.
AAGTGTCTTTGGAAGTTACATTATTCACACGGTTTCTAAATTTATATGCACACACTTTCCTTTTTGCATAATGAAATGTATCATTGTGTATGTCTATGTGAGTTCTGAGTCCTTAGGAGAGCATCTGTCTTTGCATTGCTCACAGGTCTGTGGGTGGGGGCTCCTCACAACCTGTGTCTTTGGAGTAAAACCCACATACCCTGGCTTACCCTTGACCGCACAGCCATGAACCTCATGACCTCTGGCTCCTGTTTTCTTTTCTTCCTGTTGTGGTCTCAGCCCCCACACCTCCTTCCCTAACCCTTGCTTCATGACAAGGGAGGAGGTGATGAGGTGTGGCAGAGTGGGGCACACGTAGGTGTCCATGTTCTAACTTTAGACCCCATGAACTGACTTTCGGGAACAGGGTCTTTGCTGATGCGAATACTGAAATAGTCTCATCCTACATTATCTGAGGTGGGGGACCCCTGAATCGAATGACCAGTGTTCTTATAAGATACTCGAGGAAGATTCACACAGGGGGAGAGGCAGAACCATGCTGCCACCAGCCTGGAGTCATCAGAGACTGGGCAAGGTCAGGTAGAGCACCCTGACTCCCTTGAGGGAACATGGCTGGCTGACACCTTGATTTTCAGCGTTGCTGCTGGTACCCTAAGATGCGGAGTTTGTGTTCATGTAGGGCAACCACGAGAAATGAACATAAAGTTACCCATCCCAGCTTGGCATCTGCTGTCCCCAAATCTGCCAAGGCCCCTCTGCAATGGCTTCACTGTCAGACGAAGCCTTCCCTGGGCCTTCCCATGAGGGAGGCTGTGGTAACGCCCCAGCCCAGCCGCGCTGTGTGGGTGTCCTCAGGCTCTGTGCCTCCTGCCTTCCCTCCCTGTCTTTCCCCACACAGTCAATTCCTGCTCTCACCCCGGGCAACCCTATCATCAGAGAATTACGGAGGCACTGGTATAATTTCAAAGAAACCAGAACTTCCTTAGATGGTGGGGATGGCAAGGAGAACCTGCCACCCACACAAAATGCTCCTGAGCACAGGCCAGCACAGACACTGGGGAGGACGGGAGCCGTGAGGCCACTGTCCGTAGGATCCTTTCACCGGAAGTTCTCAGCCCTCAGATGTACCCAGCAGTCTCCTGGGGAGACAGTTTTCGATGATGGTGGATAGATTTTCTTTACCCGCCCCCCCCCAACAGTTTGAATGTACATTGGCTTAATGGGAGTTTCAGAGTATGGTCCCTGAATGTCACCAGGGAGTATGGCAGCCATGTCATATTCTCAGATCCTATGCAGGTGTCTTGGGTCAGATGCTGCTTGGATGAGCTTTTCCAAGCTGTCTTTGTTGCCTCTTCAATTTCAATCTAAGGGCGCATGTCTCAGGGAACACCACTCCCATGGCTTCTCTTTTTAACTCCTCCCCATAGTTTTAGCATTTTAAATGTCTTCAAACGCAGGGTATTGTAAATAATAACACAAGTAGCTGAAGTTCTAATGGGTTCCTGGCTCTCAGCAACCCCTGCCCCTGCCCCATGTCTGTCCACCTTGGTTGGAGTGTGGCTTTCCCTTCAGGGCCTGGTGAGTAGTGGGTAAGGGGGGCACCCTTTGAGCCCCTCCCCTTTGTTCCCTGGTCCTTGGCAGCAGAAGGTGCCTGTTAACCACCCCTCCCTCAGCTGTGGCTCCCCAGGGTTCAGTGATTTCTAGTGTCAGAACAGAGAGGGCTCAGGCCTAAAGAGTTCAGCCCGTGGCGGGAGGACCTTGAGGCTCTCGGCCTGGTTTTGCAAGGCCAGAGAGAGCTACTCCGGGAGAACTCTTGGCTGAGTCACCATGGAGATCGGATACTGGCAGAGAAGCCTTATACGCGATGCTCTTAAGGCTAGCCACGGGATGACAGTGAGGTGAGGGTGGGATGTGGACACTGTGTTCCCTGAGGTACTGGAGGGCTACTGTAATCACAGCTGTGTAGAATGGATCTTATGCTGCTTTCAGTGGGCAGCTGTTGAGGCAGGGTTGGCTCTGCCTCTGGTGGTGACGTCTCACTCCCTTTCATTGGGGTCCTTCCAAGTGCTATGAATGAAGCAGTCCTTCAAGTGCCTGTGTTAGCTGTGACTTTATTTCATTGTGACTTTGACGTCCTTTATGTAGAGTCCCCCTGTATTTCACTGTCCAGCTCAACATTATGCGTGCACATGGGATTAATTGGCACAGAGGCACTACTGTGTGGCAGACGTGGCCGTCCCCTCTTTTGAAGGCCATGGATGTACTCATTTTGGGAAAGTGCATGAAGTTCTTCTGATTTTGGAAACAAATTTAAAGGTTACATCATGGAAAAACAATGACAACCATGTCACGATACAGAACCTAGGATGCAGGGTCACTGTCAGAGGCAGGGTCTGGCGTCAGGTATGTATGCGTGTGTGACTTCATTTCTCCTCGTGACAGACTTTAGAAGCTGTTATCTACCCATTTCTCAGACAAGTAAGTGGAGTCCTCTAAGGGGGAAACGGCTCACCCAGGACCAGAGTTCGGAAGCACAAGCGCCCCGTAGTAGAAGCCAAGATTAGCTTCTAAGTTCACATTTAATCCCACCAGGATGCTCTCACAGCTGCTGTGCTACCGTGCAGGGAGCCCACAGTGATTTTGATTATTTAATCAGCTGCAAACCGCTCTGCCGCATCGGAAGCACGCTTCCAAATGCTCACTAGGCTCGACTCTGCCAGACTCAACAGTTACACCAGGTCCTCTCTGGGGCCCTGTGTCTCTTTTTTGCCTGAGGTTTACCTGGGACCCGTTGGCTTCTCTTTCTTTTTGCCTAGATGGCTGGCATAAAACAGACAGGAGCTTGGCCTCTGAGGTGACTCAGCCCTGCATGTGCTCTGGGTCCTGATTGTTGATGGGGACACATTCGAGCCTTTTCTGTCACAATCCCCCAAATCTGGAGCCAATTGAAAGCACAGATCCCTCTGACCAGACCTCAAGGTACACTGGACAGGCCTGTGGGCCAGGGGGCTGCCATCGGGCCTGGAGCCCCTGAGCCAGTCAGAGGAGGGCATTCCCTGTCACCCAGCTGCCCTGTAATTGCCGTGGGCTCTTTTGTTATTAAGCAGACCCGGCCCAAACAAAAGGGACACTGTTTCTTTTATGAGTAATGTGTTAAGTCGCTCTGGCAAAAAGGAAGAAGAAAAAAAAAAAGAAAGAAAGAAAAGAAAGAAAGAAAAAAAAGGTTTAGGTCTAGTGTAGGGACTGAGACAGCCTAAGATTTATTACGAAGGCTGTGGAATTATTCCTCTTTCACAGCACTTAAATTGTCTAATTATTTACAGCTGTTTCCAATTTGGCTCTTGGCTGTTAATGAAGGGGTGTGACTGGGTCTTCCCTTCTTCAGCCACCTGAAGCCTCTCTAGGCTCCGCACGGCATGCAGGGCCGCCCCCTGCCCCCCACCCTCCACCGAGGGGACCTCCACACAGCTGCTTTCTGCTTCTGTCCAAGAGGGAGAAGAAGCTGGGGTGAGCACAGTTTCTTCCCAGCCAATGAGGGATGCTAATTGGAGAGACCCCCAGTGGGCAACTGACCTCCCATCTCCTCTGTGAATCCAGGGGACGCCTGATCCCTTGGGCGCCCTTGGGAACCACGTCAGGAATGTTCTTGGAGAGACAGAACCCTCCAGTGGGTCTCTTCCTTCTTGTTGGGACCTCACCCAGAAGCAAGGGAGCCAGACCTTTCTCCTTCATCCCCTAGCAGGCTCCCCCCTCCCAACCCCCTCCATGCGGCAGCCTTCTAGACACTTCCTGTACTCTAACACAACTCTGCAATTTTCTTGTCTCTCACATCTACAGGGCTCTGGGATTGAGCCAGATTAGTGGTCATAACATTTTTTTTTAAAAAACAAGCAATAAGTAGACGCCTGCTGTGTTCGTGGTATGGATCCAGACCGCAGGGTTTTAAAATGAGTTAACAAGTGTTCAAGTCCCCTTTAGACTGTAAGCTGTGAGATACAGTATCTTAGTTGACTTTAACATCTCTCCTGAGCTTAGCAGATGGGCTAATATCTAGGCGGTGCCCAATAAATGCATGAATCACAGGCTGCTCTGGCTAGGAGACTTTGATGAGACTTAAGACTATACTCCTTAGATGAAAACGTTTAGCTTCTGCTTCGTGCTGTGGCCATCACTGGTGAACTGCAGCCATGGGTTCATGTTACCCCACGGCAGTGAGCCTCAACTAGGGCTACAAGGCGGTGAAGGCCATCCGCAAACTGAGGACATCACTAATCATTTTTAGGTCTCGCAGGGCGTAACCTGGGAGGTGTTTGGCTTTGCACCTCATGAGCTCTGTGCCATGGTCTCCGCTTCAAGCCCTTCCGTGAGCAAACCGCCCTTACTTTCATCTCCTTCCTGGCCTGGTGGAGCCACCCATCTCTCCCAGGAAACCATGTCACTCTCCTCTCTGCCTCTCTTCTCTCACTTTTCTTTGTCTTGCTCTGCACAGCGTGGCCTCCAGAGTCCAACTTTGCATTCAACTAGACCACGCATCCAACACAGCCATAGCAACTGAGCAAGGTAACCCCAGGGACCTAACTTGGAGGCACCCTGGTAGTCCTTCCTATTTCATCTTGAGACTTGCTTGGCTGGGGGCTCTGGGACCCACCCTTCCCCCCTCTGTGTTCCTGGGAGACTGGCTGTATGGAAAGCTCAGAAGGATAACCCTACTTCCCAGGTCTGTTTGGTCAATCCAAAATTCAAGGAATACCTCCACGTGGCTGGATTTGACTCCTGTTTCTAACTTAGCTCCTCATCCACCCTGGGTTCTAAATTGTCCATCCCAAAAGATGTACTCTTAGCCTGGATGCAAACTAATCTAAAAGACCTCCGTGTCAGAGACCTCAGCCCAGTGCAGGTTGTTGGGCTCTTCTTGGTCCAAGTCTGGCTTCATTATACATAGAACAAAGCCCACCGCTGGCCCAAATTTGGAGCTTTTCACTTAATATCTAAACTGATTTAGATAACTTCACAGAATGGAATGAAGCGGAGTTCAAGACTCCTCCCCCCCACCATGTGACACCCCCCCCCCCCAGCTCACCTTTAATCCTTTCCATCTCCCTGATGACCTTAGTCCCTCTGATCCCTGCCTCTCCAGGCTTGCAACCACGCCCAGAACCAGAATGCCTTCTGCTGCATCTCCAGGCTGCTTCCCTTGACTGACATAGAATAGTATTTCTTTCTATGGTCTGTGTGCCTTTATTTCTACCCCACCCATCCTGGTATGTCTCTACAAGAGAGAGAAAAAAAATTAGTTGCTAAGCCTTTTCCACTGTCTCCATCTGCAGACACGCATGAACCGGCTATGGCTATATACATCATTGGGTACAGTCTTAAAGAGACCCAAATGTCTTTGGGTATGAATAACCGTAGAATATTATTATCACATGCAGTTTTACTTCACAGAAAAGATGGATCTGGAAATGGGGTTTGGCCTGCCTGCTTTAGACCCAAGCATGTTCGTCTGACAGTTTCCTCCAAAGCCTGTTTTGACCCCTGACAGGGAGATAACAACAGAATCCCAGGAAAGAGACACAATATGCTTGAGAGCCGCAAAGAGGGAAACTATTTTTAATAGAGGCTACTAAAGAGTTTATCTTATAGTACTTGTTTTTTTTTAATCAAGAGAAATATATATACACACACATATGTGTATATATACATGTATATACACACATATATTTATATATATGTATATAAAGTAAAATAGCAAAATGTAATTACAAATGTCTTAGTTTGGGTTTCTATTGCTGTGAAGAGACAGCATGACCACAGAACTCTTATAAAGGAAAATATTTAACTCGGGCTTGTTTACATTTTTTTAGAGGTTTAGTTCATTATTGTCACGGTGGGAAGCATGGCGGCGTGCAGGCAGACATGGTGCTGGAGAGTTTTTCATCTGGATCCTAAGGCAGCAGGAAGAAAGACTAAGCCGCTAGGACTAGTTTGAGCCTCTGACATCTCAAAGCCCATGCCCGGCGTTACATCTCCTTCAACAAGGCCATACCTCCTAATAGTGCCACTCCCTATGGGCTATGGGAGCCGTTTTTTAGTCACTCTACCATGACAGATCTCTAGCTCTTTAAATACCTTCCCACACTTCCTGGCTTTTGTTTACTAAAAAAAAAAAAAAAAAAAAAAAAAAAAAAAAAAAAGTTAGGGCCTTCAACATCATGGAAAATTACAACAAAAACGGATTTATAGTTAAAAACCTACATACAGGTAATCTTAATTTACTACAGCATGCCATGCATGTAACTTGGATTCTGCTTTTGCCTAGGAAGATGGAAACAGTAAGTGGGGTTGAGAAAAAATGTTTACATGCATGTAAGATATAGGGTTCCGTGTTTGTTTGGTTTTGGTGAGGGAAGGTTGTAAAGTTACACATTCAATGTGTGAGATGTAGGGATACCACAGGGACTTGTGCCTCCAAGGAGATGGGCTCACCTTGAACAAAAACACTCACGTGGCTTGCTGCTGTCTTGGCTGATGACCTCACCAAGATGGAAGCAACCATGTGGTTGGCTGTCTGGGAGCCAAGGCTCCCGTCCAGACATTTGTGCTTTAACTGGGGGGGTGGGGGGGAGGGGGGGAGGTTCTGGCATGGGCTTTGTGCTGTATTTTCAGGGTGGTGGTGGTAGTGGTGGAGGGGTTCTGTGTCCTTGAAGGGAAAGGAAAACGTTGGTTCAGTTACATTCTCAAAGGGCCTGAGACATAAGAGTACAATGTGGGCCATGTGCGAGACCAAAGGGGAAGTGAGTGGCTGTGGCGTGGTACCCGAAGACAGTGTCAGCAACAGCAACAATAAAACCACATACACTGAGCAAAGCACTTGCTGGACTTTCTGCCTGGAGAGTTTGGACCACATCTTTCAGTTTGTGATGTTTTAGTAGTTCATTCCCTCTTAAGGAGATGCTGTCAGATGGAGTCACATCTTGGAGTATAAGATGTCCATCACTGGACAGTCCCATGAGGAATGGCTTCTGGGAATGACATCCTGGCATGGCTTCTCAGCTTAAAGCCCTCTGTGAGCCACATGGGACCCACAGAGGACCCACTGTGGACAAGCGTGGTGTGCACAAGCCAAACACAGAACCGGTGCCACCATGTTTGCGACACAGAAGAAAGCAAAGTCAAGGACCTGACCCTGGGGAACACCTGCTACTGGAACAGAGATATGAGGTAACAAGACAACTCTGTGGTAGGGTCATGGTGAAGAATGGGAGCGAATCAGGTGAATTTTCAGATTGGACAAGGTGTCTGTGCTTGAGAGACTCAGACAAGGACAGACATTGCTTTCAGAAAAAGTGACATTCCATTTCCCCCCAGGTTTCTCTCCATCCACATTTCCTGAAAAGCCCAAGCCTCTACTGAGCATCAGCCTTGCTGGCTGGGAGAGATTTCCAAACAGCAGAGCATTCAACCCATCCTGGGGTGCCCGCTCTACCCTTGCTGTGGAGTGAGGGGTGAGCCTACCCCTGCTCTATGCTCAGAGAGGGGACAAAGGGAAGGGATGGCTGGAGGATGTGGCCTATGGCAGTCCGTGTGATAAAACAGGCAAATGGAGACTGAGAGGAGGCCAAGATGAGCACACTCCTTAGAGTGTCGCCAGTCTGAGGGTCATGGCGCTGAGTGGCCTTCCCATTGGCTTCATCTGTATCCTGTTGGTTTTATGCCAAGGCCAGGTTTATCTAGAAGGCGTCTACAGTCAGCTCTGATAAGAGCCACATCTGACGTGACTCCCATGGAGATGTACCTTCACTTTGGGTGTAATCAATGCTCTGAGAAGTCCCGCTGTCAGCTCAGGGGGAATGACTGAATTCCTTATGCTTGGATCTGGTTAAATCTCAACCTAAGTTAGAATCACCACTGCATAGAAAATAGGGTATTTACAGTAGTCTTAACTATGGAAAAGCATCAATGATTACGTTTTAAATGTTAAATGTTTTTTCTCTCTGTTATTGTTGTTGGTGTGTCCTACTCTACAACCAGCAAAATCTTTACCAGTCCCATGCCTTTGCAACCCAGGATTTTAGGTCCAGGAGACAATGGGTTCCTTGAAGAGGCAGCCTGGGTGAGCCATGGGTAGAGAAGACAGAACCGCCTCCCAAGACCCTCTGTAAGTTAAGGCCTCTTGCAGTGGGATACAGTTTGTGAATCTCTGTATCTACCTGTGACACCGGCTCTGACACACAGGAAGGGTGTGTCAGAGCTTTGAAGAGAGAATAAACAAATGAATGAACCCTCTTGTTTCCTCTGTGTGTGTGTGTGTGTGTGTGTGTACTGCACTCATGATCATACACATGGTTGAAGTCAGATACAAATCTTAGCTGTCGCTTTCAGATGCTGACCACTGTGTGTGTATGTGTATGTGTGTGTGTGTGTGTGTGTGTGTGTGTGTGTGTGTGTGTGTGTACTGCACTCATGATCATACACATGGTTGAAGTCAGATACAAATCTTAGCTGTCGCTTTCAGATGCTGACCACTGTGTGTGTGTGTGTGTGTGTGTGTGTGTGTGTGTGTGTGTGTGTTTGAGACAGGATCTCTCACTGGCCCAAGTGTGTTAAGCTTGGGGGGGCCAGTGAGTTCCAGGGATCCACCTGTCTCCGTTTCCCTAGTACGGGGATTATAAACTCTGAATCACGATGCTCAGCTGTTTTGTTTTTGTTTTTGTTTTTAATGTGGGTTTGGGATTGAACCCAGGTCCTTGTTCAAGTATGGTATTTTCCAGCATATAGGATGACTTTTTAACCCTGAAAACTCTATGCTGAAGTTGGGGGTTGTCTTATATGCCAGGTACTTCCCTGCAGCTTTCTTCTCCTTGCCTCATATGTCAGGCGCATGTAGTGGGGGGTAGGGCATGCCAATTCCCTGTTCTTTGCAGGGAGTACGAAGCAGGGAGGAGCAAGCTGCACACATCTTCCTGTATCTCCAGGAGGAGAACATGAGTGTGGATTGGCTCTCCACCAGAACCCGCCCATTCAACTAGGAGGGCTGAGCATCTTTGGGTTGAGTGTGGAGCGCTCCTTAAAGGGGCAGTGTAGTCTAGCACTGGCTGTCTGCCAGCATTTAACAAAGTGCCTGTGCCTTCCTTGCCTGCAAATAGACACACGCCCAAGTCTGTAGCCCAGGGTGTGCATTAGAAGAGGGGTAGTCTTATACGGAGAGTATATTCCAAACCTTACATTTTTAACTGGAAAAGTTGGGGGCCGTCTTATACACCGGAAAATATGGTAGTTTACTGACAACCATCTCTCTCCAGTCCTTCTGGCTCCTGTTTTACTTTCTTACTTCCTTGACCCTTCATTGTTAACTTAAGAAATATTTACAGCAGCCCTACTGTGTGCCATCTTGCTCTGTCATCTGTGAGGTCATCTCTAACTCTGCACTCTACAACTCTAAGAGCTTGTCATTCTGTCATCCTCAAACTCCAAGTTACTTCAAGATGCCCCCCTTTTGCCACACTGCTCCTCCACCCTAGCCATTTGCCTTTATTTTGAAGCCTCGATTGGACCAGTTATCTAAATGGGAATCTTCTCAGTTCATTGATTTGCGAATGTGTATCAAGCGTCGATGAAGAGGTCACCTCGAAGAAATTTGTAGATTTGGTTCAAGGTCAATTGAAGCTAACTATATTAAACCAAGATCTTATCTTTCTCCATGAAATATTAGCCATTCTTTTTGAGAGGAAAAAAAAAAAAACCTAAAGAATTAGGCCAAAATATTTCACATTAAAAAAGAAGTGGGGGGGGGGAGAACTTGATCGCAGCATGCATTTACCCGTGTGTGCACATGGGGTCTTTCCTAATTATGAACAGGAGGGACGCTTGGGGGTCATGCGGAGGCTACGCTGTTTACAGACTAAGCTGCAGGCGAAGCTCACAGTACGTACCCACAGAACTTGGAGCTCTACTCTCTCAAGGCCCAGGCGACACTGGGGACAGA
>NC_140489.1:16515122-16615122 GCF_964271855.1 Acomys minous
TAGAAAGTTTAAAAAAAAGTTTAATGAGAATAAAAGTAGTCCAACAATAGTTTTACTTTTTAGTCTCCGTTTAAACCTATAAAACTTTTAGTAAAAGTTATAAAGCAGAAAACTATGTTGGTTAAAGTTAAAGCAATTACTGCTTAGCCAAATGTTTAGGTTTTTAAAATTAGATTAGGCTATTTATCAGTAGGCAGCCACTATGCACTAAAACATCTACAGCACTGAAGCGCTTTCCTATAGTACAATTATTGTTAGCCAAAATAGAGAACAGTTCCTAAATGCTGCGTTTCATAAACTAGCCTCATTTATGTACTTCCTAGAGCTTCCAACATCACTAGGTTCTCAGCTAAGGGTGTGACATCTACAGTATCACAGTGACGTGAAGAACTGGTTAGTGTCGGCATGCTTGTTATGTCAAGTTGACATTGATTTTTTTATTTACTCTTAGTGCAGAAATATGTTACAATGTAAAATGGCTACATGCTTTTTTATTTTCTATGTGCCTAATTTACCTCGATTTCCTCTGTCTTCTGTTACCCAATGTCCAGGGAAAAACAATTGATAATAAAGATAATTTCAGAATAATTATGTAATACTTCTTAACAAGAAAGAACTTAGGAGTTGCTGTATTTGTTTTTTTGTTAAAAGGGATTTAAATCACCTTTGTTAGTGTGCGATATATTGGGCTTTGTACCTATGCACTGTACAATGGGACAGAAGCATTCCAACACCTCTCACTATCTGCCTACGTCTATTATAAAGACATTGTTTACATCAGACCTTATAGTATCCCACAAAACTAAACAACTCCTCAGAGTACCATTTTACATGTTGTATTACTGATAACTCTAGTCACCAACATTTTTTTTTTACTCCTATCCCAGTGAAATCCAGTTAGAATCACAGAATGAATATATGGATAGATTCCCCAAATTTCAGTATATGTTGGCTAATTGCCAGCATATTCTCAAGAACACAACACTGTCCTTTAGACAATAAAAAAATTTCTGAACATCACAAGTGCATAATTTTTAAAGTATCCATTAAAATATCTGGTCAACCACGCCCTTAGTGGGGAAGTACAACACAGTGCTGACTACACATTGTTAGCGTTGACTGTGCCAAGCACTAGCGAATCAATTCTGGATTGATTACTGCTGTGGTATTTTCCCCTCCTGTACATGTGGGAGTCCCAGGTGATAGCAACCACAGTGCCCTACATCTGAGGAGGGTAGACTGTCAGCATTGAAACAGTAAAACTTTCTTTCACTGCCTTTTAGATTTAGCAAGTAGGTGAGGTTGAGAAAAAAATGGCGAAAATGAGTTATCAATGAAACCAGTTTTAAATTACCATTCATGTCTCAATGTAAGGAAATGTATTCATTTGTCGGAAAACTTAGGAAGGGCTCATGAATCAATGTATAATGCATTGTGATTTTATGATGTTTTGTGAAGTTTATTCAGAGAAAAAAAATTACTTATTTCCCCAACCAAACTGTTTTAACTTGGGAACAACCAATGATTTCCACATCTGCAATTCTTTCCCAAAGGTCTATATATAGATTCAACCAAAAAGAATATTAGGGATGCCCTGTCAGAAGAGTCGGACATTGCAGCCAACCTTTCACTTTTCCTTCACCTCTTAAGGCTCTTTTTGTGAACACTGGCTCCCAGTGTCAAGAAGAAAGAAGACCCCTATGGGCTGGGCAAAGTGACTCCGTGCCCTGAAGTCTTTCTTGAACAGGAAGTTAAATCATCAAATCAGTTTTCTACACAATTAAGAATTTCATCTATGCACTAAGCAAATTGACTGTGCTGTACTTTAAAACTATCTTGTGGGTTTCAGATTGTGTGTGTGTGTGTGTGTGTGTGTGTGTGTGTGTGTGTGTGTGTGTGTCCCCTTAGAAATCCCTGTTCAATTAAGTCTGTTGGGCTGAGGCTAGAACCTCTTTTTAAAACATATTCACATTGTCTAACAAGCTGGTAGCAAATGTGAAGAATTACCCCCTAGCAGCTCCAAGAACACCAGAAGAGAGACACAGAGGAAGATTTCCAACAGCAAGTTAGAAACAGGAAGGAAAGTAGGGACCTAGAGACACCCAGCCGGGCCAAGGGCAAGACTAAGGCCTTAGGTCACCTTGATCACAACACACTTCTGTATGACGTGAGCAAACACCTATGGCGCACTGAGCAGGTTCCGCCAGATGATTGTCATTGCCACCCCTAATGCTACGAGCCAAAGAAGCAAGAGAGCAACCTCTATGACAAAGTTCTGTTAAACTGTGGCCACTGCCAGACTTGGGGTCCTGTTAAGCTAAAATGAGCACGACTCACTGGGTATGTACAATCCCACTCACTCCCTGATACAGGAAAGGCTCCCGAAAGTCCTGCGCTGGCTGAAATCTGACCAAAGTCCATTCAATAAGCATTGGAGGGATCCCCTGTTATAGGCCAAAAGCCGCTCTGGGCACAAGGGCTTAGTGTGCTGGATGTGATGGAGGATTCATGCAACTACAACTGAGAGAACCTCCACAGGCTAATTATCTTAGGCGGATGCAGCACCTGATCTTAGAGTCAGCTGCGGTAACACGAGATCTCTCTCCTCCTGGGGACTAAACTGATTGAGCATCTAGGCCAGCCTCAGCCTTCCCAAATCCATTCAAAGCTTCCCTGAAGTCAGGTGAGGTTGCATGAGTGAAGAGCCGCAGACACCTGGCGTTTTAAAGAACACAACCCTAACTCAAGTAAAGCTGCTTGAACTGCGTAAGACGGTGTGCCACAGAGTCCGGCCCGACGTCTTACTCCTCTTGCCTCCAAGTCCCTAGTTTGGTGGTTTCAGACAGGAGCCACCGTATCCAGCTTTTTCTTCCTGTTTCTTTGCAAGAACCTGTGTTCTGGGAGCAGCAAGTAATTCTGAGTGCAAAGATTATACAAACACAAAGGGAACAGCCTTGTTTGCGGCAGAGACGTTTGCTGATAATAATCAAAGAGCCAACCGCATAGTTCATCTCACGTGGCTTAAACATTCTACTAGCTTTTAAAGAGGAAGGAATGTAAATACAACTGAAATGAACGCAGCTGCCAACAGCCAACTGGCTTCTAACTTGGCTCAATGCATAGAACCAAAGTTGAAAGTTTTGTATTGCCCAAATGGCTGACCTGTAAATTTTCCTATTCAAGTCCCATCCGTGAGACATTACATTCCTCAGTGATTGTGCACGTGTGTGTTATAAACAGAGTCTGCCAGGCCTGCTCTGATCCACTGCCAGCAGCTGCCTCCTGAGTGCACAGTGGGACTGAAGCATCTGGGGACTTCTGGACCGTCTTCACCACACCAGCTCAGCTCAGTTTAACAAAAATCCCGACTACATGGGGATCCCGTTCTTCCCTTGATTTCACAGACAGCCAAAACTACTCTATGGACTTCAGAACAGATGCTGGCGTTCCCGATGGTCAAATCATGTGACAGTACCTAGAGAGCGGCAGCATGGCACAGGTGTCACGGGCTGTCATGTGGACTAAGACCACCAATGACCTAATGGCTCCGATCTTACTAGTTACGTAGCACTGAGCGACATACTGAACCACTCCCGTGACTTAGTCTCATTATCCGTGAAATGTGTACAGCAGTGTCCTTCTCCAATTGCAAGACGTCCCACTTCAAGAGCGTGGAGCAGGACTTGATGTGAAGAAATGTAGGCATCATAACGTAACGCTGGCGATGACAGCTATTGTCACTGTCACCGCTAGCAGCTGTTGATATTGATTCCCCTTTAAAATGGACAATACTCAGTTACACCAGTGGCCAACTTGAATAGATTGCCCTAACACCAGTGTCATCATGAAGAAGCCATCACCCCAACCTCACCCTAATGATCCAAACAGAACCCTCAGGAACAGCAGCCATAACCTAAAGTAGTATTCTAACTCTCTTATTGGCACGAGTGCATAAGCCCTGAGTGGCAAGCTCTATTTCCTGCCAGGAAAGCATCTCTCGTTTTGAGTTCTGATATAGCAAAGAGTTTCCCTTTGAGGTCCCCAGGCTCAGGAGCAAAAGGAAAATGTAAAAGAATGGGATGGGATGCCTCGGTTCACATGCTCATCTGATTATGAGCATGAACACCTGGACAACTATTCTGTACCCCTTTGAAAGGGGAAACTGCCTGCCCCAGGGTCCTAACCCGACTAGGAAAGCCTGACAGGCATCAGGAACCTGATCAACAGAATCCCTTCGCACTAGGACAAGGATATTAAGGATTCTAAAGATGAGAAGATATCCAAAGAAGAAGCATGGCAGGCGTTGAGGCAGAAGAGCAGCAACCGGTGTGCAGAGGATGCTTCCCTCGGTATGTGGTCAGCCCATCTGTACATGGTGACAGAGACCACCGGGAACTCCAAGGCCACTACAGTCACTCCAAAGTGTGTCCTCCTCATACCTGGCTTACAGAAGTCCTGCTGCTGTCTAAAAACCGGAAATGGCATCGAGTCCAGAGGCAGAGCCACAGGGTGGTTGGGGCGATGGGGAGGCCAAGCAGTGGGTGAGAGGTCAGCAAAATATTTTGAATTCTTCAACCTTATTTGTCAAAGGCAGCTACACTGCTGGGAAAGGCTCACATTTATTTGTTTGCATCAGTGGCAAGTGTGAAGGGCAACGGCCCTCGGGTCTCTGTAGTAAAAGCAGACAGAGTAAAAAGAGCTCCTGTGCAGTTCCTCGCTCGTCCTCCTAAGCTTAATAGATGTGATTTGTAGGATGGAAGCAACTGCTCTCACAGCACCAATCAGAGAGCCAGGAAGCACTAGCAACCTAAATCGTCATGGATCATTCTTTTTTTGTTTTGTTTTGTTTTGTTTTGTTTTGTTTCCGACTCAAAGATTGCTCCTCAATCTCAATTTTAAAGACTCTAATCACGACTCTTAATCTTGTGCTATTCGTGTTAAACGTACGACTCTTTTTTTTTTCTTTTTGTCGTTAGTAGATCTCTCAAAAGAACACTCAGCTGAGGGAGCAGGCCACAGCCATGCTACCACATTTCCAGATAAACTGGGATCTGATCTGCTAGACACACCCAGAGGACTGGAGTCCAGACTCTTCTGGCAGAGCACGAAAGAACTAAGGCCTTTCAAGACTTTCAGTTCAGCGTGAAATTAGGTCCCAATAACTTCAGTGCTATGACCTAGTAATTCTCTCAAAGGCAAGGGTATTTAAGGCTTACCTTAACAAGGTCTGTGAAAAGTACTTCAGGGTGTTTGCAATATCGGTTCCTGATGGTACGGGATAAATGTTGTGAAGGACCCGGTTATGATATTCCTGCAAGTACCGGATCTTGGAAGCAACTAGATAAAAGCAAAAAGAAAAAAAAAAGAAGAAGAGAAAGAAGAACCTTCTTGTAATATGTATCAAACACACAGTGGGTAATTACGAACAAGAATTCAATCCATTATTTTTTAGAACACATGTAAATTTCTACTGGCATTCCATGACAAAAACACTAATATGAAACATTTAATTTCTTATAACTGCATTCAATGCTTAAAATTCTTTTTAGTTTATCTGGATTGATATCCCTACACAAACTGCCTATTCCTTTTTCAATTGCTTTAAAAAAAAAAAAAAGGATTACTCTAACCATTTTCTAATAATCTCAAGATTAGTTTCCTGTTAGCAAAATAATAATAAATATTTCTCTGTCACTAGAAATTTATAGTTCATATGAAGGTGAAAACTCAACACTCTAAAACTCCCTGAAAAATACTGGGTATCCATTGTCTAATGACATTAATTAAAACTAGGTTTTCTTTAGCTCAGTAGCAAATATGAAAGTTTGTTTAATGAGTGCTTAACTGTATGAATAAGTTAACAGTATATTTACTTGGTGAGTATCAAGGAAAGACACAATGACTGCGTGGTGATAAAAACACAAATAATAAAGGTCACATTTTCCCCAGTGAATTGCATAAATTAGGAACCATCCTAATAGCTTTCTGAGATTGGCTTCCCAGTCTCAAGACAGGAGGGACTAAACATGTGTATTTACCCTCCTACACCTACCTGGAGTCACCAGCATTGTCCACATTCCTGACCTGACCTTTGACCTGGCTGTAGTGAATGGCCCAGCTCTAGTCATTCCTCTTTGCAAATCCCAAGGAGCCATGATGATCAACGTCTCTCTGGTCTCCTCTTCCACAGAGTTCTCAATACTGTCCGATTGTCCTTTCAATCTTTAAGGCTACCCAGGGAGCCTTTGGGTGGCATGGCTCACTGTCAGCGGTTAGCAGAAGACATATCAAGTCCCGGAGAAGCAAGGCTTTGCTGTTCCCAACAGCCAATGGGAATAAGCTCCTGGATGCATCTAACTGAAACGCTGGCTTAAGCAACTTAAAGAAAGTCAAAATGCTTTTGACAGGTGTGGGACGGAGAACCGCAGCACAACAAAGATCAGAGCAGGGAGAACTTTAGAGCCCTTTTCCCATAAACACTTCATTTTAAAGCTGGGAAGAGGAGGCACACAGGTTGGTCGTGACAGAACTCAACTAGCCATTAGCTCTCCTGACTCCCGACCCAGAGCTTTTTTTCCACTATGACACACTCAAGAATTACAGGTCTGAGATTCAGCTGGCATGCACACAGTAAATGTTCATTATACAACATCAAAACAATCGTCAGCATCGTTGGGCTAATCACTGATTCTAAAGTTTTCATTTTCCACTTCTCTGACTTGCCTTTTCTCCTTTCTGCTACTATACATTTTCCCAAAGAAATACATGTACATCGAAAAATGGATGGCCTTGACTTTGTACAGCACATCATCTCTAAAGACAGCAGCAACTTTAATATCTATATTTTCATTTCATGTATAATATTTGGTTATAAACAATTTTTCTGAGATAAACTATAAATAGGCACTAGCAGAAAATATATCAATTACATAACCCACAAAATCCATTTTCTTCCGAATGTCTTTGACCTGTCATTCATCATAATTTTTATAATGACATCATAAGGATCACTCATGTTAATGTATAGTTCTAAGTTCCCAATATCCGAGATATACACAAGGCCAGGTTATGATTTCTTTCACCCACTATCACAATGATGTTTTATTACTGTGACTTCTCTCACATTTTAATACTCAGCAAGTCTCTGTGGAGAATTTCATGAATATATTAATCATGGTGCTACCTAAAAAGTAAGCTGGTGATACTGTAGGATGTGGACAATACGCTGGAATAAGGAGGAAAGTCAAAGATCCCCCAACTCATTGGCTTGCTCATAATTCAAGAGCTTTAAAGCCACCATTACACAATGACTGCAAGCATTCAGACATGTTTATGAGATGAATGGGTGCCCTTTTTATAGTGACTTTCATTACGATGCAGTAACCGCTCCTTTCAGTGAGTTTCCAAACGTGCATGGGAAAGCAGACACTACGGCCACTTCCCTCCTTTGAGATCTTTGTGCAGTTTACATGTTCACATAGTGCTATCTCTGTTGACTTGCCTGTTTATTTTTTTTTTTATATCAAGCTGTGAATTTGTGGAGAGACATCTTACTTATGTTTCCATCCCACTCTTAAGACATTGCCTAGTACTGAGTGGGTACCCAACAGCCATAGGATTTGAATGAACAATGACTTAATGTTTTCAGAATAGCTTTCTCTCTCTCTCTCTCTCTCTCTCTCTCTCTCTCTCTCTCTCTCTCTCTCTCTCTCTTTCTGTGTGTGTGTGTGTGTGTGTGTGTGTGTGTGTGTGTGTGTGTATGTGTGTGTAGCACATATACATAAAGTACATATGGATTCTTTATTCTTAGATCCCAGATATCTAATAAGTACTCAGGAAATTACCAGTGAATGAAGGCAGAAGAAAAGGAGAAAGAAGAAATTTCCTTTGAGTGGAGGTGGAGGCTGGGATTGGGTAGGTTTTTGTTTGCTCTCTTGAGCTACAGATACATATTTTCATTGCGAGTTGTTTACAATTTATTATTGGTCTTATTCAGAGAGGTTGGACTTAAGGATGTCTCTCTTTTCCTTTATCTTTCTTTCATAGATATGGAGATTGGGGTTGAAAAGAAAGAAGAGGGGATACAGAAATATATAGGGACCAGGCACGGTGGCACATGCCTTTAATCTCAGCACTCGGAAGGCAGAGGCAGGTGGGCCACTGAGTTTGAGGCCAGCCTGGTCTACAAAGTGAGTCTAGGACAGCCAAGGCTACACAGAGAAACCCTGTGTCAAAAAACCAAAAAAAAAAAAAAAGAAAAAAGAAAGAAAGAGAAATATATAGGGATGATAGGATAAAAAGTAGATTATTGAATCTACTCCTAAACCTAAGGCCTTATTTGTTACTAACAAATAAGGTTATTTTCAAATCATTGGTATAGAATTTTGTATACTGATACAAAATAAGATTAATTTTGATAAGTGGTATAAAATTCAAATTTAAGATTATTCTCCACACACATTATATATATTTCTACTTTAATATGAGGTATTGAATCCACAATTCAATTATTATACAAAGTTTACTTCCAATACCTTGAAAGTGCTATTGCAGGCTATTTAGGATAATTAAGTAATACAAACTAATTATTAGTTGATCAAATCATGGTCATGTCAACTACCAGCCTATTTTTATCACAAGAATATACATCCTAGATTTAACAGATAGATATGATTCTATAAATAGATAAGATAAAATAGTTAGATAAGGTCTTCAAAGCCTCAGAGACCTACAGAATAAAGCATTTAAAGAAGCTTTTAATATTTTAAGGATTCTTTAACAACAAGACAGGTTAACTCTTGGCAACACCCAGCCTACCTCAAGAAGATGATGAGCATCAAAGAACCCCCTTATGTAGATGGCTTCAAATGTGGCAAACCAGCCACTGGGCAAAACATCCTCATTTCTGCCACAGACAGAATTCTGCTTTAAAATGGGCAAGCTTGGACAGGCAGAGTCAACAGCCGAACTCTGCCAAGACAGCGTAAGCAAGTCATCAATAGTTCTTGTCTCGCAAATATGTCTGTCAGATATATTGGGCCAGAAGGCTGAAGATGATGCTCCAACATCATGGAGAGTTTTGGGTGATGGTCAGGCAGCAAACTGTCTCTGTCATTTTTTTTTTCTTTCTTTCTTCTCATTTTGGAAGCTGCTAACCTGCACTTCCAATTCACTCAAGTAATTAAGTTTCATTCCTTCTCAATTCTCTGATGGGGTTGAAGACCAGATAGTTTAGTCTTAAAAATAACCTTGGCTGTTTAGGGAATAAGATGCTTTTAGGTCTAGATAGAGGTCTTAAGTGAACAGAGATTAGATAGGGTAGATATCGATTCTCATTCAGAATTTTAGACTCACCAAGATAGGAAAGATGTTTTCTACAAGTTGCCAAATGCAATTAGCCAAACCAGCTTGAATGTAACATTCGTATGATCCCTGGTTGTTTCGTGGTTCTTCTTGTTGTATGTAATTTGTTTATGTACATGTAATAATATAAATATATATGCCAAAAAATTAAAATCATAAAAAGTGAATAAAAGACAATGGAAATACTTTACAGAAGAAGAAGAAGAAGAAGAAGAAGAAGAAGAAGAAGAAGAAGAAGAAGAAGAAGAAGAAGAAGAGGTAAAGATGAATGAATGCACAACCATGAAAGACCGTTTATAGAAGGAGTTGGGAAATATTCAAATTACCAGCCCTCATAGATTTCTCTTCAACTACTTGAAAATAATAATGAGGGGACTAGAGAAATGGCTCATAAATTAAGAGCCCTGGCTACTCTTCCAGAAGGCTGGGTTTTGATTCCCAGTACCCACAGAGCAGCTCACAACTGTCTGTAACTCCATTGCCAGGGCTATGATGCCCTCTTCTGGCCTCTATGAGCGCTAGGCACATACATGGTGCACGTACATACATTCAGGCAAAGCATCCATACACTTTCAAAAGAAGATAAAGAGGAGGAGGGGGAGGAGGAAGGAAAAAATAAACAGAAAGGTGTCTCTGACAACTAGTAACTTGGAATTGCACAGAAGGTATAACTAAAGCTCATTTGTTTTTCAACCTTGTACACAAGAGATGACGTTTTTGGCTGGCTCGTAAACCCCGGAGGAGCCAGCGCCTCGTTGAAGCACAGAAGTCTTTTTCTTTCCTCCACACGTGCACTGCACTGTTGCTGCAGATCCGTTAACTGACCTATCAGTCTCCCACTCTTTTTCATTGTAGTGACATCTTCAGAGCGTTCTCGGTGACCTCTCCTAACCTTATGCCATAAAAAACGTCATCTGTTCTCTAAAATTCATCATTGCAACCCTAACCTCAAAAGGTAACTGGACCTGGAGGGGAGGCCTTTAAAAGAGGCGACCAAGTTCAAATGAAGCCATTACAGCGATGCACTCTCCTAATGCAGTCTTCCTGTGTCCTTGTAAGAAAACGATTAGGACACACAAGAGACACCAGGAATTGGGGGAGCACAGAAAAAAAAAGGCCGGGTGAGGACAAGTGAGAAAGTGGACATCTGCGAAGCAAGGAAGGAGGGCCTCAGGAGAAACCAGATCTGCCAACACCTTGATCTTGAACTGGAAGGCTTCAGAACTGTGAGAAAATAAATGTCTGTTGTTTTAGCGGCTCCATCTGCGATGGTTTATGGCAGCTGGAGAAAAAGGATACACCATCACAGAGAAAGGCCTCCAAGTGAGAGAAAGGAAGGTATGAGCTCTGAATTAAGACCTTGCTGCCCTTCTCAACTAAACCTCGGTTCCCGTATCTGCCAAACAGAGAGGGTTATATCCGGGAGTGATTCTGCAATCGCTCAGCACACTGCCTAGCACATACTCACTCGCAGTGGACAAGAACCGACTTGTATCTCTTTTCTCCTGCTACTAAACACCAAGTTCATCGCCAGAGCCCGCCATCCACCAGCTGTCCCTCCTCCATCGTTAATCTCTCCCTCTTTATTAAGTTGCTCTCGTTAACTAGACTCTCCTTTGTCAGAGGGGAACAAACAAAGTACCTTCCCCTATTCCTCTTACTCCCCTTCCTACAGCTACTGGTGTCTGCCTTCAGAGCTTGTAGATACAGTCTCGGGTGTGTGTGTGTGTGTGTGTGTGTGTGTGTGTGTGTGTGTGTGTGTGTGTGTGTGTGTGTGTGCGCGCGCGCGCCCCTCTCCCCTTCTCTCTCTCTCTCTGTCTCTCTCTGTCTCTCTCTCTGTCTCTCTGTCTCTCTCTCTCTGTCTCTGTCTCTCTCTCTGTCTCTCTCTCTCTCTCTGTCTCTGTCTGTCTGTCTGTCTGTCTCTCTCTCTCTCTCTCTCTCTCTCTCTCTCCCTAGTCTCTCTCACTCACCCCAGTCTAGCTTTCATCTTTACCACTGCACTGAGTGGTTTTTTGGCAATCATCTCCCTCTAGAGCATCAGGACTGCCGCATCCAGTGACACTTCCCAGTCGCGTTACTAGCCCTTTTAGCTCTCCCAAATAGTCAGTCCATCACTCCTACTTTTTTGAAACTCTCTTCCCTTAGTTTTCCTAGCACCATACTTCCCCAGACGTCTACCTTTGAGAAGTAGCCCCCTTTCAGTGCTTTGCCACCTCCATGCTTCTAGAATTTTGAAATTCATCAGGACTCAACCACTGAGTGAACTTTTCTCTCATAACATCCTCTTCCTGGGCAATCCCATCCACCCCTGCGGCAGCCAGTACTACCCACAGGCCAAATAGTCTGACATATGCATCTCCATTGCAGTTGCTGATGTCACGTGAATAATAGACTTCATAGCAACTTTTTTCACTGAGGACCTCACAGGGACCTCAGAGTAAACACATGCGGTGCTAAATAGTCCTCCCCTACCCACCTATGCCCAAATGAAACCCTGCTGCCATCTGGGTGGTCTACCAAGTTCACACAACAGATGACCAACCAGCAGCCTCATACTGTCTACCTCTAATCTGATCCATCACTATCTCCTGCACCAAACTACACCTCCTGAGTGTTTTCATCTTCCCACTTCATGGCATGACTTGCTACCGTCTCCAGACAGACTCAGAATGCCCCCAGCTCATCTTCCATTATTCCCTCTTGCTATGCCCCACTTCTCTCTCCAGGGAGCAGCCTAACAGGCCTTTTAAGCTGTTTCACATAATCCTTTAAGGCCCACTGCCCTCCAGGTAAAATCCTGACTTCTTTCAGTACCCACCCAGCCTGACCTTGCATCCAACAGCCGCACTATTTGCTCTTGTTAAATTTGTCATGCAAAGCTCTTTCTTTCGCATGAAAATTGTGTATGAGCTCACAGTCTTCCTTGACTTCTTATCCAGAGGTGGCTTTCCATGCCACTTGCTCACAGAGGTCTTTGCCAGTGTTCCCAACCAAACCGATTCTCTGACCCACACTCCCATTTTTCTCTATATAAGACACAACTTAGGGTATTTTCCCCAAATGCTTAACACAATTTGCTACTGTATATTTGTTCAGATGAGCGTTCACTTTCTCTTCCAAGTGGACTTGCTCCAAGCACCATGTCACATGCTCACCACTGCAGAGCCCCAGGGCTCTGTGCTAAATTCCCAGTAAAGAGTGAAAACAAAGAGGTGGTTAGCAAGACAGTGGCTGGTTTTAGCCATTAAACTTTGTGTCCTTACAACCCAGAAAGCCAACAGCCAAAGCAAGATGAAAATGAGCAAAAGCCAAAATGGCAGTAAGATGTTTGGCTCACAAGGAAGGCACTGGTTTTCACTGAGCATACACTAATCCAGGCTCTGCTCTCTGCTACTTCACTTTTTAGGCACTTCACTGCATTTTAAGAAAATGCACACAAAAGAAAAACTCAGTCATAGACATGAAAAATATTTCGACAAAACTAGGATCATATAACACACGTTTTAAATCTGCTTTTTAACCTTAAACATGCTCCTATGCCACTAATTATATTTACTAGAGATCCAATACTTTTTCCAATTTTTTAATTATCTAGGCTATCAAAAAGCTAAGAAAAAATTAATAAGTACAACGAAGGATACAAAATCAAGTAAAGGCTGCTGTCCAACCATACATGACATTTTAGTGTGGTAGTCTTCTTGAAAACTTTTTCTGTATAACTTTTTATCATATTACAAATACATATATAATTTCAGAATTCATTTTCCTCATACATCAGAAATAGATTTCTACATCATTTCAGTTACTCTGTAACTTTTTTTAAAAAGTAAATCATAATTTATTTCACCAATCATCTTTTAATGCTTATGAGATTTGGGATAGTTCCACTATTCTATGTGATGCAATAAAAGAGTTGGAGAAATGGCTCAGAGGATAAGAGCCAATACTGTTCTTGCAAAGGACTTGAGCTAGGCTCCCTGCACCCACATCAGACAGCTTGCCTTCAATTCCAAGTCCAAGGCATCTGATGCCCTCTTCTGCCCCCTCAGGCACCTATACATGCATGGCATACACATAGCACATAATTTTAAAATAAAATAAATCTCCAATGCTACCAAAGAATACCCCCTTAATATCTGAACGTGTCTTTGTATTTCCTTAGAATGCATTTTCAACATGGAACTGCACAAATATTAAATACTTTGCATATCTTTAATCCCAGCACTTGAAAGGTACAAACAGCAGCATCAAGCAGTCATGATCAGCGCTGGAGTCTGGGCTCAGCAGTTAAGAGCACTGGCTGCTGCTCTTCCAGAGGATCTGGGTTCAATTCCCAGCACCCACGTGGCAGCTCACAACTGTCCAGTTGCAGGGGACCTGACACTCTCATCTGCCCTCCACAGACACAAAAGTGGTACACAAACGTACACATAGGCACCCACCCTACCCCCGCCCCACCGTCCTGTATGCATAGGGCCATCCTATATAGCAGGTTTGTGGCCACCTTGGCTACATAAGACACTGAATCAAAAACTTAAAACAGGGGGCTGGAGAGATGGCTCAGAGGTTAAGAGCACTGGCTGCTCTTCCAGAGGTCCTGAGTTCAATTCCCAGCAACCACATGGTGGCTCACAACCATCTATTAAGAGATCTGATGCCCTCTTCTGGCCTGCAGGCATACATACAGGCAGAGCACTGTGTACATAATAAATCAAAAAAAATATTTTTTTTAATTAAAACAAAAACAAACTCTTTAAAAACAACAAATAAAGCTCTTTGGAATACTTGATAAGATGTTCTTCAGGAAGATAATACCCATCATTAGCATGAATAATAACACCACTGAGTACCTAGAGTTGTGTGTGTGTGATTTTTACTAAAGCAAAGCACCACAAAAAGTAAGCAATCTGCCTTAGACACAAAGAACTGGTCACTTCAGAGGCTGGGAGCTCCGCTTGTTCCTCAGACCACACAGTTCTCTAATTGTTTTTATCTCTTTGAGGACACTTAATAACAGGGACATGGCATAAAATAATCCTTTCCCCTTGAGCTAATCTTTTGTACACTGTGTGAAGGGTGTCTCTGTATAATCACTTGTTGACTGCTAACCAGCAGAGAGCTGAGTACTGCCTGGGACTCACCTTTTGATTGGCAGGAGAGGAAAGGCGGGACTTCCGAGAAGAGAGGGTCTCTGTAAACAGGTGCTAGGACTTAGTAAGGAAGAGGTAATGAGCCATGTGGTGGGACATAGGCCAGGACTTGTCAGGTTAGATAGCTAGGACCCTGCCAAGCTAAAGTGCCTCAGATTTTATGAATAATAGTAAGTCTTATCTGCTGGAGGGGCCAAGAAAGTCCTGCCTGCCCTAATCCTCCTTGTTTTCAGTATCTCATTAAAGAACCATAGCAAGTAGATGAACCATTAGACTAAATTTCCAACACACTTTTTGGAAAAACAAAACCAAATTGTATCTACTTCACGAGTCTGCACTTTCCTTGAAAATTCAAATTCCTTTCATCCTTCAGAATCTACCTTAAGACCACATCGTCAGATTTTAAGTCTTTTCTGTCATTCCTGAGGCCTTCGAATTGACTAGGCATTATCAATTGAAACTTTTCTAAGCAGAGTGCCACATTATTATTATTATTATTATTATTATTATTATTATTATTATTATTATTTTCAAGACAAGGTTTTTCTGTGTAGCCTTGCCTGTCCTGGACTCATTCTGTAGACCAGGCTGGCCTCAAACTCACAGAGATCCACCTGCCTCTGCCTCCCCAGTGCTGGGATTACAGGCATGTGCCACCGCGCCCAGCCACTATCTGCTTTCTATATGGAGTCACTCCATTATATAAATAGGCCAGTGACTGTAAGCTAATCTGAAGGCTCTAATTAGTTCCATGTTTACAAATCCATTTTCCAAACACCTTTAGGCCCTTGAAGATAGGCCTATCCTCACTTTTATTGTAAATCCCTCAGAATATGTCATGATACTAGGTACATGGCAGATGGCCCACAGTAGCAGTGGCTTAAATGTCAACTATCCTGTGCTCCAAATTCTTAAAATATTCTGCTATTATTAATACAAACTATTTCCATATGCAATTTATTATGGAAACTATGTAAAGAGTGCAATATTCCTTTTCATGGTTAATTTCCTTCCCTTGTTCCAAAAAAACTCAAAGAATTTCTCTCGGTACATATTTCAAAGGCTTTGTACATTCTTTGTTACATTTGAACACGTACACTTTGCTTTTCTTTCTGACTGGCCAATCTGGTTCTGACAGGCTGAATGTCATGGAGTTTTCACGGAGCCCTGCAGAGAGCCGAAATGGACTATGGGTTCCCATCTAAATCTACGTATTACCACAAGCAAGCTGGTCAATACCCTGACTCTCAGCGCCTCTTGCTTCAGTGAGTTTGGTTTTTAGTAAATGAGAATTAAAATAGCATTTCCAGTGCATTCTTTGTACATGCTTGTCATTAGTGTTGTAGACCTAATCATCTATATGAACTTGCTAACGGATTTGGTATGGTTGCCTTTTAAACTATCTTCTTGTCAGTTTAATATTTCATTAAGAAATAACAGACGTGGGGCCAGTAGGATGGCTCAGCGGGTAAAGACCCTTGCTACTAAGCCTGAAGACCTGTGTTTGAGCCCCCAAAACCCATATCCAGATGAAAAGAAAGTATGGAACCAACTCCACAGATGTGCCATGATAACATGTGTGCACACACAGAAAGACACATTAAATAAATAAGTAAATAATTGTAAGCCATTTCCAATGAAATTATGAACATAAATAAAAAGCACCTAGACATAGTTTTCAAGTCAGATTGCTACAGCCACTCACCACAGTGGCTTAAGCAATATCTTACTCTCCTCCTGGCCGAGCACAGGTTATGGAAAAGGATGTCCGCCTTAACTACCACTGCATATCTGTCTTTATCCACTCACTTCGCATTAATAGAACTGGGATTATTTAGTAGTCTTATTGGTTCTAACATGAAATCATCTCTCAAGCTGTATTTTCTTCTCCTTCCTCACTACATCACCTGAATTAAATTTTGCACAGCCTCCTCCTGAGATGAACGGCTACAATAATCAGGCTGATTGCACTCTGATCCATTTTCAGCATGACAGCCACGGCGATCCCTCCAGAATTCAAATGTTTTTCATTATCTGTTGACTGAAATTAAGCTAATATACGAAGCCCGGGGAAGACTAGACTAGTCCCCTGCTCCCCAGCCGAGCCTTCTCTTCTGCTCTCTCCCTGTGCGTCACACCCCAGCCACTCGAACTCGCCCACGGGACGGTCTTACTTCTCTGCCTGGCAGCTCTAAAAGGAGTTCCTCAAGTTTCAGAGTCCAACCGCGTCTCCTGTACACAGCTAACCTTCCCTAGCACGTGCCACCTTCGCTGAAGTTCTAAAGTTCACAGCTCCAATAACTCAATAGCTGTCTCCACACTGGACTATCAGAAGCATCTTTCAATGTCGTACACTCAGCATATAATAAGTGCCTGGTCCTGAATAAATATTTGTTGAATGAGTGATACAATTTGTTGTATCATACCAGAGCCCCTAATTCCATCACTATTTGGGGGGTGTGGACATGATCTGGCTGGAGAATGGGAGCGACATGAGCCCAAGAGACAGCCCATAATGGCTACCCACTGAGCTGCACTTCAGTGCACCACATGCCTCACGGGCCGGATGTGCAGCCTCAAGGTTACAGCTCTTAGCCCTGATTGTCTCCAGCCTTGCTTAATCCAGTATTTCTCAGCAATGCTCCCATTCCTTCCTCTGCAGCAGGAATGCAATGTTTACTCTGTGCCATTATATACTTGTGAGTATGTGGTTTGGGTTTGGGTTTTTTCATTTGTTTGTTCTTACAGTGACTCGCAGATAAGAATGTGCTTTGAGTCTGGACTTTTAAACGGTTTGGGACTACGTGGACTTCTGAAGGTGTCAATGAATGCATTTTACATTATGAAATGCCCATGAGCCTAGTGGTGGCCAGGGCAGAACGAATGCCCTTCCCCAGGCTTTGGAGGTTCGGTTTGGTTTGGTTTTTTTTCCACTATGCAGCCTACTTGTCCTGGTTCCTACGATGTAAACCAGACCGACCACGAACCAACAAGAATCCTTCCACTTCTGCATACACCGTCATACCCAGCTCTGGGCTCATCGTGTGAACACTTGGTCTCTATGCTGCAGCAGCCCTTAGGAAGTAGGGCCTGACTGGTGGAAATGTGACCCCAGAGATGGGCCCTGGAAGGTGACACATGCCCTATTCCTCCTACACTCTCAACCTTCCAGTCTTAGGTCTGTGACAAGCCTTCACCGTGCACTCTTGCTGCCAACAACCCAACTATTCACTTTACCCCTCCTGCCATGATGGCCCGCAGCTCTTTTGAAGCTGCAAGGCAAAATAAAATCTCTCCCCCACCCCCCTTTCAGTTGCTTCTGTCAGATTCTTGTCATGCTGGTGAGAAAAGCGGCTAGATACCAGTCTTTGCTTGAATTCTGGCTCCCCTATGTGCTAGCTGTGAGAACGTGGACAACGCAATAAACTCCACTCAGCCTTAATTCCCTAATCTCTAAAATGAGGGCAGTTGTTTTTTAATCTCATGGGGTTGTATATATCAATTATGTAGCACAGTGACTGGCACACAATAAAAAAAAATGTACAATCCTAATTAGCTACTACAGATGGGCTCCTCCTCCCCTTCCCTCCTCCTTCCCTGGGCTAATGTCTGTCCTTTAAACGGAAGAGAATGCACAAATATAGTTAATAATGAAAATATTCAGAAATGAAGATGCAGAGGGACCAAAGGGATAAAGCGTTGTTTGAGACCTCTGACAGATGTGCGCGGTTCAGCGCAAGTCCTTGATCAAAGAATGTCACTCCTCCAAGGTCACAAAGAACTCCGTCACCACCACCACCACCACCATCATCCAACATTGCATTTGTTTAGGTATTTGCACTCTTGAGAATACTTCCACGGACATTATTCAGTTAGGTTTTGAGCATTTAAGTTGTAAAATGATAACAACAACAACAATAATAATACATTGGAAATTTGGGGAAATTTAAACACTACACAACAAAGAGAACACAAAAGTAAAGGACCTGAGTGCACCTGTTCATTCATCAGACATTGCTTAATCGAAAACCTTGGGGCACTAACAAAGCAACAATTACTTGGACAATTCCTGTTCTCTAGAAGGTCACAAAAAATGTACAATGATAATTATCAATTCTGATGTGTACTGCATAATGCCAGTAAACATAAAAAAAATAATAATGGCTATATTACTCCCACATTTCCAGTGAAAAAACAGCAGTTGAGAGAGGCTCAGTAAGTCACCCTGAGGTCACATGAGAGGTAACCGATAGAGCCATTTTCTGGTACAGCATGTAGCAAGAGACACTTGAACTAGCTACGGCTCACTGCACATTTTTAGCTCATTAAAAGTATGCAGCTCCATAAAATCACTCGGTGAGCTTTCACACGTGAATTAGTAAGTTGTAAATTAACCTCTTGTCATATGGGGGACATGTAAACACAGAAACATTTCACTTGTCGCCATTGAGGGACTTGCAATTAAAGAGGGAGGGGTCACGTACTCAAGGTTGCTAAGTCAGTGACAAGTGCACTGCTGGTCAGGAGATGGTGGAGAAAGTAATGGCGGTGGTGTGAGCAGAGGATTGGCTGTCGGGGAGTGCTGAGACGGAACACAGTCCCATCCTGAATAACACAGCAGGACTAGATGATGGAGCTTGCTTTGAAAGTTTAAGCAGCTTCCTCAGATGTAAGTTTTGAACTGGAGGTATCTGAAGCTCCATTACTAAGCACCTTCCAAGCATCCCAAGACTCAGCTGCTGTACTTGCTGACTGACATGACAAGACTCCTGCACATCATACTTTAAGTTTTGTGAGGAAAAGGACAAGAACACTAGTGGTCTATCCATAACAGCGCGGACCCACAAATACAGATTTATCAAACAGATACTACAAGTTGCTATAATCTGTGCTAAATTGCACTGTGCTCCCTAATTTAAAAGACAAAAACTAGATTTTTGAGAGGTCTTTAGTAGAATTCAGTTTCCGAGATAACACAGAGTGCTGACTCTGTGGCACTCTTAACATTCCTACAGCCAGGTTAAATGCTCATTGTCTGAATTGCCAACCACTGTCGGCATGTAGAATCGGCCTGACAGAAAATAGGAGCACCTGGAAGATGGGCCCTGAGCATGCCTCTGAGGGAAATCTTGATGAAATGAACTGCTGGTGGGAGAGCCACGTCTTAGACGTGGGTGAGACCACTCCTGGGACAGGGGATCCTGGGCTATATGAGTGGAGAGAGGAGGCTCGGCAGGCGCAGCATCATTCCTGCCTCAGTTTCCTGATGTGAAGGCAACAAGGCCAGCTGCTTTGAATCAGCTGCCTTGACTTCCCCAGCATGGTAGACAGAAAAGACATGAAGACCGCTCTAAGTACTGTCCACCGTCACAGGAAAAAAATGATGCCAATTCTGCTCCCTAGGAAGACAAGATCTCCCCAGACCGTATAAATAAGAACGTTAACTGGAGCCACCACTGTCCTCACATACCTGGCCACGTGGATAACCACGGGGAACGTGTGGGACCCCCAACTTTCTTGCCAAAGCATGCTGTCTTCCATGACAACGCCAAAGTCTAAGTGGAGAGCCCTGATCTATCTGAGGTTAAAACTCGAGAAACAGATGCTGAGACTCACTGCCAAATATTGGGCGAAGCGTAGGGAGTCTAGTGGAAAAGTTGGGGGGAAGGTTAAAAGGACCTATAGGTGACAGGAGCGCCACAAGACCAACAGAGCCAACTAACCAGGGCCCAGAAGGGCTTTGGAGACCAAAGCACTAACCAAGGGCCATGCATGGACTGGACCTAGGTCCTCTACACAGATGTAGCCGATGGGCAGCTCAGGCTTCATGTGGGTCCACTAGTGAGGGGAGCAGGGGCTGTCCCTGACGTGGACTCTCTTGCCTGCTTTTCAATCACTTCCCCCTGGCCAGACTGCCTTGCCAGGCCACAGGGGAAGAGGATGAACGCAGTCCTGATGCACTTGATGAGCTGGGGTGGGTAGTAGGGGGGCTCCCCAGAAGGGATGGGGGAGAGAAGATGGGACAGGGAGGAGAGGAGGAAGAAGGCTACACCCAGGATGGAAAATGTAAAGTAAAATAAAATTTTTTTAAAAAAAGAAAGAAAACAAATAAAAATTGCCATTCAACAAGGGCCAAACTCAAAAAAAAAAAAAAATCCAGGTGGACCATGATTCAGAGCATACAACACAGCACTAAGGAGTAACTCATACGGTCTTGCAGAGAGGGAGATTGTCTTTCACTTGATCAAGATTGAACACCAATTAAACAGAAGAGCTCAGCTCATTGAGGACAGTTTTTAAAACATTATTGGTGTTTCCATAGCTTCTCCCACAGACCAGGCACTGACTGGAGCATTTTGCCCTTTTGGCTCTTGTAAATTTCAAGAGAAGTCTATGAGGCAGGCACTGGCTTTATTTCTTCACCCTTAATTTTTTAAGATTTTTTTATTTTATGCTCATTGGTGTTTTGCCTCCATGTATGTCCATGAAGGTGCCAGATCCTCTGGAATTGGAGCTATAAACGTCTGTGAGCTACCACATGGATGCTGGAAATTCAACCCAGGTCCCCTGGAAGAGCAGCCAGTGCTTTTAACCGCTGAACCAATTCTACAGTCCCTCTCTGTCTTTCTTAACAGATAAAAAAACTGAGGAAATTGTTATCAGTTTTGAGAACGTGCACTGTCCACGTCTAATTTGTTCTTTTACTCAGGCAGCAAATGTGTACATAAGACAACCCTTGCCTTCGTGCTCATGAGCAGATAGAAAAGAATCAAGAGTGAATAAGAATAAGGCAGTATTTCTAAAGGTCTATAAAGAAAAATATACCTTTTTTTTTTTTTTGGACTATAAGATGTACCTGACCATAAGACGCACCTAGTTTTTAGAATAGTCTATCAAGATAAACAGTAAAAACAACAACAACAACAATTGGATCATAAGGCGCATCCTAATTACACACACACACACACACACACACACACACACACACACACACACACACTTTGGGGGGAAATAGAGACTAAAGGCAAAGTTAGGGTATCTCTTTTACACCGAGTGACTTTGAGACAGGCTCTCTGAAGACGTGTTACTTAAGTAAGTTAGGAGACAAGATGACACTAGACCCGAGAGACTGAGAGAAAGGTGTTCTGAATTAAGACTGCAATGTGAAGACGTCATTTATCATTCTCACCGGAAGGTCACTCGTGTACAGTGTAAGGATTTTTTAAATATAAGAAAGAAAGAAGAAAGGAGGGGACAGAGAAAAACAGAATTTGGAGAGCGCGAGAGCGGATAGGGAGGAAACACGTGACTTGGCAAACCAGTTGGGCACCAGGACGGCTGCAGCAAAAAGACAGAGCAGCCAGCTCGCATCTCAGAATTCTCTGAGGCACACTGGCCACACCAGGGAGCTCCAGAACTATGATGAGGGGAAAGAGCAGGAGGTAACACACACAAAAAAAATGTAAAGATATGGTGGAAACTGTTGAGAGTAACCAACTGGGTGCCAAATTCTCTCCTGCACTTAACATCTGGACGTCTCTCAACCTGCACGTTTGCAGTTCGCTTTACCTAGGAAAACACGAATCTGAGTACTCTAACGCTCCATGGGATGCTGTGAAAGAACAAGATAGAGAGGGATAAAGGAAGAACCTTGAAATTGGACCCTCACTTCTACATAGGCTTCCATAGGTGAGGGTACCCCTGCACACACATCCATGTACCACAGACACACACCGATGATAGATAGATAGATAGATAGATAGATAGATAGATAGACAGACAGACAGACAGACAGACAGACAGACAGACAGATAGATAATGTAAAAAGAGTTATAAGGGACTGAAAA
The DNA here is from genome assembly GCF_964271855.1 of Acomys minous. NCBI lineage: Eukaryota > Metazoa > Chordata > Mammalia > Rodentia > Muridae > Acomys > Acomys minous. The sequence goes on from NC_140489.1 coordinate 16,537,483, forward strand.
GATGACTCAGAGGTTCAAAGCACTGGCTACTCTTCCAGAGGACCCAAGTTCAATTCCTAGCACCCATACGGTGGTTTCCAACTATCCATAACTCCAGTCCTAGGGATCCAACACCTTCTTCTGGCCTCTGTGGGCACAAGACATGCGTGTAGTACACATACATACATGCAGGCAAAACACCCATAATCATAAAATAAACAGAAATTTTATAAATTGTTATACACATCACAAAGGGCACTCTAGACATAAATAGACATTGGTGAGCTTTCCAAAGACAACACACAGAGAACAACACGAAAACAGAGCCATTGGGCTGGAGAGATGGCTTAGGGGTTAAGAGCACTGTCTGCTCTCCCAGAGGTCCTGAGTTCACTTCCCAGCAATCAACTCCCATGATGGCTCACAACCATCTATAAATGCGATCTGTTCGGCCTGTATATGCAGGCAGAACACTGTATATGTAATACATAAAATAAGAAATTTAAAAAAAAAGAAAACAGAGCTATTGAATATTAAAACATAACTTTAGAAGTAATCCAGAGAAATACTGAAAGACGCTGTTGAGACGATGTACTTCCCCAAGTACATCAAAAGGCCAGGAGCACAACATGAGGGAGAAATGATAAATCCAGGAGATTGGAACTAGAATAGAAGCACCGGAAAAAGCACACAAGACCAGAGCAGGTAAAGCCACTAAACGAAAGTAAGGAATGTTTAGGTCAAGGCAGATTAAAAGGGCCCATCGTGGACTAGCAAGATGCTCAGAAGGTGAAAACATTTACTACTGAAACCTGGGGACCAAGTATAGGTGAAAGGGGAGAGCTGAGCACACAGAGCAATCCTGTGGCCATGGCACATGTGCCCTCACACACGTCACAAACTCACGCACACACACACAAATAATATTAATATTAATAACAACAATACAATTTTAAAGGGTTCCATCAGAATGAATGAAAGTAGGCAAACTGTATATCATGGCAAGGTGTCAGAAACTAGAAACGAAGAGAAGATTCTATATGCATCAAGATATTTCTCAAATGTGCATTGCTTATGCAAGACCAAAGAGCAAATACCTCTGGACTCTTCAAAAGCAGTACTGCATGCAAGATGAAAATGAAGGAAGGCATTCAAAACCCTGGGGGAGAAACTATCACCAAAGCAGAGTATTGGTCAGGCAAATTTCAAATCAAGTCCATAGTATGTTTGGACACTTGTGGACACAGCCTTTCTCCTGAGAGGACCAAGACCCAGCAGTACATCCAGTATGGATGACAACCTGTCAAGGTCAGAAGACCATAGCTAAGAAAAGACTGGCAAAAACTGCCATCTCATGAGTCCCCCATACCCAAAATACTGTGTTTTTAACCCAAGGCACACTGTCTGAGCAAGCATAGGCCTGACTTTCATTTGCTCTTAAGCCAGAGAAGTTTCCCCCTCTTCCCCGATGTTCTCAAACTAAGGACACATGTTTACCCCTACAGAAGTGTGCTATTTTGAGCAACTTCTAAGGAGGTACAGGTAAAACTGGTTCTTAAAAGAAAACACAAAGCGACTCTCTCATCCCACAGCACTGCAGAGCCCCAAGCCGGGTAACCCCCTCTTTAAAACCTGTTTCTGACTCGATTAGTTAGTTCCAAAGTAGGGGCTCTCAAAGATGAATTCAGCCATGTCCCAGAAATTGCATTAGTTTATCTTCATAACAGGAGGGGGGAACATACGATTCTGTGTATGTAATTCCCCAAACGGCAGCCGGATTAGAAGACAATGTTTGTATAGCTGCTGGGTACCCTACCGATGACTTTGTCCTGACTCGCCATAAACATACCTTCCTAATTGTCCTGTTCATCTTCCCTGGTTGGTTTGTTGTTGTTGTTGTTGTTGTTGTTGTTGTTGGGTTTTTGTTGTTGTTGTTGTTGTTGTTTTTACTGTTTCATCCTTGAATATGTGTTACTCAAACCTATACTAATCACCTGCAGAGAGACCTGGGGGTACAAGGAAGACTCGGTCCTACAAGCGGCTCCTGAGCTAACACGTTTTGTGCATCATCCTTTTATTAAAGAATGAAGGGCTGTTGTGGCCACCTTCAGACCCAGAAACAGGAATGGGTGAGTAGGCACAAATCTACTAAAGACAATGAGACAACCATTTTGCCAAGAAATGGTATTTGAACACAAGAGAAGAGATTTGGGCATCCAGAAAGTCCACCGAAATGTGCCACAGGAGGATGGCTCTGGGGAGAGGGTCCCCGCAGCAGTACCGGAGTGTCAACCCAAAGTCTTCCATTAAAACCAGGCAAGCCAATGGGGATAAGAACAGCAAAGACCGCTGACGATGTGCACCAAAGCAGGGAAGAGTGCATCCCCGGAGCCAGACACACCAGGTAAAGACAAGGTGCAGACAGTTGCACATGTGTACGGCTTCAGCATTCATATAGTAAGAGAGGTTAATGGTCCTCAGTACGGGAACCCTCCCAAATGGTCAACAAATGGTACTACCGGAAACCTGCTTGGCTGGTCTGAAGAAAGCAGTCCTGCGAAGAAGGGTTCTCAGGCGGCAGGAACTCAAAGCAAAGGTCCAAACACTAGCAAGCCAAAACGCTCCCTCAGAATCAAGCTGCGCATTGAGGGGAAGCCCCTGAGAGCAGAATGCAGGTGGACCACTGTAATGACAGTGGACTCGAAGGACAAGGAATGCACAAACGGAAGTGGACAAAGGAGGCAAAAAGAGAACCTTGAAAAGATAAGGGCGAAAGCAAACAGAAGGGACTGGAAGATGTCTCTGTGGCTAAGAGTGCACACTGTTCCTCTATAGGACCTGAATTCTCATCCCAGTGCCTACATCAGTCAGCTCCAAGGGACCCATTGCCCCTAACACCTGAGGGCACCTGCACCCACATGTACAAAACCACAAAGAGACAGACATGATTAAGAATAATTGTAAGCCAGATGGTGGTGATGCACTCAAGGCAGAGGCAAGCAGATCTCTGTGAGTTCGAGGCCAATCTGGTCTACAAAACAAGTTCCAAGACAGCCAAGGGCACACAGAGAAATCCTGTTCAAAAAACAAAATTAATAATTTTAATTTTCAGGAAGCAAACAAAAGAACCATCTCTCCTCCTGAAATTGTAGGAACACTTATTTAACCTAAAATCTGAGTGACAGAAAATCCCATACATTAGCATGTATAAATAATTTAAAAATTTAGGATATCATAAAAAAATAAAATTCCATACAAATTCATAATAAGAAGAGAATGTTTCATAGGAAAAAAGGATATGAGGTAACACATCTGTTAAGTAGTTCCATTTAAACATTCCACAATATGTTTTTGGTTTTGTTTTTCCCAAATTGGGCTTCTCTGTGAAGTCTTGGGGGTCTTGAACTCACATTGTGACCAGGCTGGCCTTGAGCTCACAGAAATCCACCTGCCTCTGCCTCCCCAAGTTCTAGGATTACAGATTTGTGCCACCACACCTGACTGATAAATTCTTTTTTTTAATTTTATGTTGTATATATAAATTTTACCAATTAAAAAAATAACTAAAAACAAATAAGCACCAGAGGTATGTCCATTAAGCAGAAAAAAGCCCACAGCACAGTCTAATATTCCAAACAAGCTTAAAATAAGTAAGAAAACTGCTAAATCGATGTTATTAAAGCCATGCGCAGTGGTGCATGCCTGTAATCCCAACACTTGGGGAGGCAGAGGCAGGCAGATCTCTGTGAGTTGGAGGCCAGCCTGGTCTACAAAGCAAGTCCAGGACAGCCAAGGCTACACAAAGAAACCATCTCAAAAAACCAAAGCAAAACAAACAAACAGCAACAACAAAAACACTAAAGTTAGGTGACCAGATAAAAGAGAGATAACAAGAAAAAAAAGTGAAAAAACTCTGGAGAGAAAAATAAGATAAGCATTTCAATATTGAAAACTACATCAGTCAAAGTATAAGACTAAAAAGCACAAAGGACCATGCTTTAAAAAAAATAAAGCATGAAAAAGAGAAATTCCTTTTATTTCATTTTTATTAGTGGGGGGGGGGGGAGGTGGTTCTAGGCATGTGTGCCAGAGCATCCATGTGGACGTCAGAGAACAACTTTGTGGGATTGGCTCTCTCCACCTTTGTGTGTACTCCAAGGATTGAACACCAGGTTTGCTCTACCCACTGAACCATCTCACCTACCCTAGAAATTCTTAAACACTAAAAAGAAATAAAGTGGCTTTGGGTTATGATCATCTAAATCTCTTAAGGAGCCTGTATCTCTCCACAAAAATATGAACAAACAAATACACAACTCACACAAGTGAGAACAGTGGACCAAAGCTCCCAAGGATGATGAGAGAAGGAGGCAGGCAAGTCCGGTCCCATCTCCAGGCATTGACCTGGAGACAGTCCACATTGTATGGGCAGACAGAAAAACTCACAATCTTTCTGCACTGGGGAATTAGAAAGCAAAGCTGGCAAGCTGTAAATAGTAAAACACGCGGTAGACTTGTAAAAGCGGAAAGTCAGACAGGCAGTCCTCAAGCCCCAGACTTCTACCTCACAATCCTCACACCCGGGACGTCCACATCTCTCCTCGCTGACCTCTGCAGAACAAGCCTAGGGTAGCTCGGCTGGACTGACCAGAGCAGCAAGCTGCTGAGAGAACAAGAGAGCCTCCCATTCAAGTAGAGTTTTCTGGATCACGCTGGTAATCCCAGCACTTTGGAGGCTGAGGCAGGAAGACTGTCATGAGTTCAAGGACCGGCTGGGCTTCAGAATGAGTTTCGGACCATCCTGGACTCCAGAGTAAGACTCTGTCTCAAGGAAAAACAAAAAAGGTGGAGGGAGTGGGAGATGGAGAAGCGAGAAGAGGAGCTGAGACTGCAGTTCAATCCCAACTGGGGAAAAAAATGGCCTGCTGAAATAAGTAACATTCATCTGCAGGAAATAAGAAAACCCAAAGTCTCTACAACTTAGCACTCATGAGATCTAGCAAAAGCTTCAAACTAGCTGAACAAAGAAGTGGGAAAATGACACATTCGCAGAAGAAAAGAAAGTCAGTCTAGTTTAACCCGGGGAAGAAACAACTGTCAAAAATAAAACATAGATTTCAGTGAAATCCCTACACCTGTCTTAGATGAAATAAAACATGCTTTCAATGCATAAAGCTCCCATCAGAGAAACGGGAAGTCTCCGCCTAAAAAGTGAGCAGAAGAGAGCAGGGGAGGTGGCTCAGCAGGCAGTAGCTCTCCCATCTGACAGCAAGAGAAAACCAACTCTCAAAAGTTGTCCTCTGGACCTCCATGTATGTACCCGCTCATGCAGACACAGCAATGGTGAACAAAACTTAAATATTCCTTTTAAAAAGTAAAGACAAGAAAAACAAAATCAAAGTTCTAGAGGCAAGAAGAAGAAGCAGGAGGAGGAGGAGGAGAAGGAGGAGAAGAGAAGAGAAAAGAAAAGAAAGAAAAAAGAAAATAGCTTTGCCTTTAAAAAAAAAAATAGCCTTCGCCAGATGGGCTCAGCAGCGGAACACAGACAACAGAGGGTCAGTTAATAGAAAGTGTACTAGATGAAGATTCAGGGGTTGGGGAATGAAGAACTTCAGAGGCTAACTAGATTATTGAAGAGTGGGGCGTATGTTTAGGGAATCTGTCAGAGGGAACAAACAGAAACAATGGGGCAGACGCACTTGAAACACTAGTCATGAAAGATTTCCCAGATTTGCAAAAGGACAGAAAATTCCAGATGCAATATACACAGAAACGTACATTCCCTGGAAGCACTCGCCAGTAAAAGCTACATGGTCCCCGCAAGGGTAAAAACAAAGATAAAGAGGTCTTGAAAGCCCCGAGACAAAAAAGAACTGTACTCCGACTCCATAAACACGCACCAGGCAATGGTGAGTCCCTCTGGGTCCACGGAGGCCAGATGGAAAGGAGTCTCTACTGAACAGAAAACTGCTAAAGCAGAATGCTATGTTCAGAAAGGGAAAAAAACTATTATTAAAAATTAAGCACAAAATAAAGATCTCTTTGGATAAAAAGAAGCTAAAACATTTGGTCATAAGCAAATTTATACTACAAAAAAAAGTCAAAGTGGTTTGTTGGGCAAATAAGAAATGGGATCAGGTGGAACTTAAATCTTCATGGGAGAAAGGAAAAGTTACTAAAAATAAGGAAGGGAGAAAAGGTGGGAGAGAGGGAGAGAGGGTGGGGGGAAGGCGGAAGAGACGAAGGCTCTCAAAATTTGGAAATACTTTGATAAAACAACAAAAATGCATCTCTTTTTCTCTTAATTTCTTTTTTTGTTTGTTTGTTTGTGTGTGTGTTTGGTTTTGGAGACAGGGTTTCTCTGTGTAGCCTTGGCTGTCCTGGACTTGCTTTGTAGACCAGGCTGGCCTCAAACTCACAGCAATCCACCTGCCTCTGCCTCCCGAGTGCTAGGATTAAAGGCGTGTGCCACCACGCCCAGCCTTAATTTCTTTACTAACCATATAACCTGAAAATTAAAGTAATAATGTTGCCCTTGGGAGCTTATAACATATGTAGATATGTTACCAAAAATAATTATAAAATAAAGACACAAGTCTATCGGGTGCCAAGAGTTTTATATATAATCCACACAGCCAACAGAGCTACATCTCCAACCCAACTACCAATTTTTAAATGGAAAAAAAAAAAGAATACCAAGGAAGCAACAGGAAAATCTAGAATGTTGAAAATAAATAGGTGGGAATGTCTATCGTACATACAATAAGCAAAAGCAGGCCATGGTGCAATATCAATATTCTATAAAGCAGTTATCAAGACAAGGCACACTAACAGAGACAAGGCACCTGCTTCCTAGTAATGAAAGAGACGGTGAACAGGAAAACATCAAATGCCTATGAACACAGCTTCAAACACACAAAGCAAAAACTGATAGGTTGAAGAAAAAAACAAATCACATAAACATAGGCGAAGGCTGCAACACACTTTAATCAGTTACTGATGGAGAAAACAAGGAAAAGTTCATCAAAAATATAGAAGACTTTAACATTTCACTCAATTGTGAAATACATTTCTCTTCAATTACACAAGGAATGGGTATCAGCACAGACCATATTTAGAGGCATAAAACAAGTCACAAGAAAAGTTAAAAAGAATGAAAGCACATAAAATATGTTCTCTGTGTCAGAGTGAAACTATGTTAGAAATAAAAAAACAATGGAATAACCAGGAAAATACCAAGCATTTGGAATTAAGCTTTCTGCTAAAGAACCCTCAGGCTCAAAAATCGATTAATAAACAAACCAAAGACGTTAGAAAATATTTTGAGCTGAACAATAATGAAAATATAACCTATTAAAATGTGTGAGCCACCATGGTGGCACACATCCGCACTCCCATTGTTCAGGTGGCAAAGACAGAAAGACTGCCTCACAGTTCTGTTCATAGCCAGCAAGACCCTGCCCAGAAAAAACAAACAAACAACGAACAGAAACCGTGATTGGATGCTTAAAGTGGGACATACAAGGAAGTCCATGGCTTTAAAGCTACATTATAAGGGAAGTAAGATTTCAAGTCAACAATAAAAGCTTTGGCTTCAGTGAACCAGAGACAATTAAGTCAAGCCAAACCAAAGCAGAGAAGCAGTGCACTGAAGAAAAGCATCAAACCAAACGCTGGCTGTTTGAGAACAGCGAAATTCATAACCACTAGCCAAGAAAATCAAGAATAAAAACCAGGCAGTTATCGCCAATATCAGAAATAAAGGAGCAGGTTTGAGGACACAGTTCAGGGGGTAAAGTGCGAGGTATTTAAGCATGAAGACATGAGGTCAGAACTGCAGCGCACATGTTAAGGCTAGGAGTGTACATCTGTAACCCCAACTCTGGGGGTGCAGAGACAGGTGGATCCCAGGGGCTCAGTAGCCAGTCAGTCTAGGGGCTCAGTGGCCAGTCAGTCTAGGGGCTCAGTGGCCAGTCAGTCTAGGGGCTCAGTGGCCAGTCAGTCTAGGGGCTCAGTGGCCAGTCAGTCCAGAGCAGTGGTTCTCACTAACTTGCCTAACTCTGAGACACTTTAATACAGTTCCTCATGTTGTGGTGACTCCCAACTTTAAAATTGTTCTCTTTACCACTTCATAGAAACTGTAGTTCTGCTACTGTAATGAATCTTAATGTAAACATGTGATATGTAGGATATCTGAAAGGGTCGGTCCAACCCCCCAGGGGGTCGTGACCCACAGGTTGAGAACTACTGGACCAGTAAGCTACAGGTTCAGCAAAGGACCCCGTCTCAAAGACAAGCTAGAGAGTAAAAGAGGAATCCACTCAATGTTTGTCTCCAGTCCATAGGTGGGTGAGCACAGGCAAGTGTGCACACGCAAGCACACACACACACACACACACACACACACACACACACACAGCACACTTGCACATACTACAATGACAGCAAATTCTAAAATGTAGCAACAAATTCTACAGATGGGGAAAAAAAAAGGGAGGAATTGCTACGAACAAGTTTATGCCAATATGCAGACATCGGACAAATCTGCCAAGTAGACACGGTGAGAAAATTCCTCAAAAGATACAATAACCACAACTGACCTGTGATAATATATATATTTAGTGTGTGTGTACATGTTTGTGCGTGTGCACAGGCTTGTGAAGGTATGCACAATAATGTGTGCATGACTGATTGCCTAGGCTGCCTGGCAATTGTTGAGATCCAAGAATCCTCCTGCAACCCCAGTGCTGTGATTACCTGTGTGTGCAACCATGACAGCTTTTCTTACACGGTTATGGGGGATGTGACCTCAGGTCCGTGAGCTTACACAACAGCACACTGCCCAGTGAGCCATCTCCCCACTTCTATTTGTGGAGATTTGGGCCACAGGTCCTGGCTTCTAACTGCATGGTCTTCGCTCTTTCCTAAATGCCTAGAGTAATATGGTAAATGTCTGTACCTTTACCATCATTACAGCTTTGTATTGATGAAAGTAAAAGAGTTTCTTGAGACAATATTGAGACTGCAGAAGCAGACTTCAAAACTCATATATACACACACACACATATATACATATATACACACATATACATACATCATACATACATACATAATCTTTCTCTCCTTCTCAACCTATTCCTTTTTCTCTCAACAATCGAACATAGAGAGAAACTAAGATTTCCCTAATCTACCCTCACTTTTCCATTCTCTGGCATATTTTATCTGAGTAGATACAAGACCATCCAGTTTCATAAGGAGTCCTGCAAGAGACGCTCACCACCTTCCTCAGTCCTAAGCATAAGTCTGCTTCAGTCCTGCGTGTGCAACAAACAAGGTCTCTATGAAAACACCTAGGACAGGGTTCTGACAGCCCAAAAAGCTGAGCACATGGAGGTTTCTGGAGGGTAGTATGCTCAGGAGGAGTGTGGGAGGCCTGCTCCCCTCCCCCGTGCCTCAGCCCTGGGCATCTGGGCATCTGGGACCTTTGCAATGTCCTTTATAAGGGACCAGCACACGTGCCTCCCTGGAGTTCTGTGAAGGGCTCAAGCAAAGGAGAGCTGTAAGACTTGTAAGAGTCTGGTTCATACCTGGCCACCTGGATGCTCAGGTAAGGCCACACGGGGCCTTGGATTGGCATTTGGGGAGGAGGCATAATTGAGGAAATCATTTGGAAACTTTGGTATTTCTAGGTTGGCAGTGACAAAAGGGAGCCAATTGGAAGAACGGCCAGCTCACATCACTGCAGAATTAACTGTGTGCAGATGGGAAGAAATCCTTATCTCGCTTGGGTCACAGAAGCGGGCGGTGCTGGGGCCATACTGCAGCAGAAACTCAGTCTGAGTTGTTTGCCACCAGCAGATTCCTGCCCCTCAAAGGAAGAATGAAAAAACACGGACAGCTCTATTCACTAGAGAGTTGAACTTAAAACTTAGAAATAAAACATAGCGATGGAGAGAAGGCTGTCAATTTCACAAACTCAGAAAAATATGGAAAAGAAGAACTCTGCTAAACTCATTTTATGAGAGCAATTTCCTCGTGTGTGTGTGTGTGTGTGTGTGTGTGTGTGTGTGTGTGAGAGAGAGAGAGAGAGAAGAGAGAGAGAGAGAGAGAGAGAGAGAGAGAGAGAGAGAGAGAGAGAGAGAGAACCAGTATTTTTTTTAGATAGATAGAAACTGAAATCAACAATGTTTTTAAAGGACATAGATTCTAACCAAACAGGGTTTATTTCAGGAACACAGGGCTGAGCTAACCCTGAGAAAGGCTCAGGGCTATCCAAGCAGAGAAAGCAGGAGGTCTGTTAGAACACCCACCCACGTTGTTTTGATTTAACCTCGTTCCCAAGGTCCCAGCCAATGCAATAAGGCAGTTAAAAGAAATAAAAGGCAATGTAGGAAAAATGCATGAGCACCTATATTGAAAACCTCAAGTAACCCAAGACCCAAGCTGCTAAGCCTAATACACAAGTATGACCTGGGTGCCAGCACGCACACACACACACACACACACACACACACACACACACACACACACAATTCAATGCTGTGTGTTTGTACAATTGCACTTAGAAAATGACATCTAAAGTTACATTTTTTTAATTGTCATTGGCTTGTGTTTGGCTTTGCTGTTGTTGTTATTTTTGTGTGTGAATGTGTGTATTCATGTGTTCATGTGTGTGTGTTCATGGGCTCACACCTGTGTGCCTGTGCACATTTCTGTGCATCCACATGTGGAGGCCAGAAGTTGGCGCTAGGTTTCCTCTTCAGTCTTTCTCCACCTTATCGGCTTTGAGGTCGTTTCTCACTGAACCTGGAGTTTACTAACTGGCCTAGTTGGATGGCCCCCAATAGTTCTAAGGCTCTTCTGCCTCTGATGCAATGAGACTGGGGTACAGGGGTGTGCCATGACAGCCAGCTTTTTGCATGAGTGTTAGGTTTCCAAACTCAGTTTCTCACACTTGTACAGCAAATAATCAACAGATGGAGCCCTCTGCCCCGTGGCAGGTTTTGCTGCTGTTGTTGTTTGTTCTGGATGTGTGTGTGTGTGTGTGTGTGTGTGTGTGTGTGTGTGTGTGTGTGTGTTGTGGGCTTTTGGTGGGGGCAGGGGTAGGAGGTTGTGGTGGCGGGGGAGATTGGTTTGGTTTGTCTTTTCAAGACAGGGTTTCTCCATGTAGTCCTGACTGTCCTAGCAGTCACTCTGTAGATCAGACTGACCTTAAACTCAGAGATCTGGCTGCCTCTGGCTGAGATAAAAGACGTGTGTCGCCACAGCCTAGGGTTGGTTGGTTGGTTTTTCGTTTTCACACTGTCGCTCAGGATGGCCTTGACTTCACAATGTAACCAAAGCTAGACTACAGCCTCAGAAGCCTGCTGCCTCAGCCTCCTCAGAACTGGGATTAGAGGGATGGGCCCCGTGTCAGGCCTGTTTTGTTTTGTTAGATGTGAGTATGGAACCCAGAGACTTGCACAAGACCACAAGCACTCTAGCACTGAGTTACCTGCCCAAGCTCCCCAAAAAGACATGGCAAAAACAACTCCATTCACCAAAGCACTTAAGAAAACATTTAATTAAAGATTCAGCATTACAAAAGACCTCCACAAGTGTATTCGTGTGTGTGTGTGTGTGTGTGTGTGTGTGTGTGTGTGTGTGTGTGTGTGTTTCTCTAAACAGCAGAGGACTCAGGTTAAGATTATAATCCTCCCCAATTATCAAGAAAACAAAATGCAAGTATTTTTTTTAAAAGGCTTTGATTCTAAAACTTATGAAAAGCAACGAATGTTAAGACACAGAGTAACAAAGATGGTGTGTCTTGAAATAAAAAGAGAGGTTTGAATGGATAAACAGAACAGAGCTCTGAGATAAATCTACACACACACGGTTCACTGATTTTCAGCAAAGGTCCCAAGGGACTTCAATAAAGACAAGATGGTTTTCATAGCAAATGGAGCCTGGATGAATGGATATTGTATGTGAAAACAATAAACCCCAAACCTTAGCTCACATCATATGTGAAAATTGACTCTCAAGTATTCACAGACCTAGAAGTTAGAGGCAAAACCATTTAACTTCTAGACAGCATTGGAGAAAATATTTGTGACTGTGATCAGAAAAAAAAATTATTTAATACGATCTCAAAAGCAAAAACGACGAAAGAAAAATGTACATAATGACCTATGAAATTTAAAAGTTCTCATCTTTGAAGCTATCGTTAGGGGCTGAGGAGATGGCTCACTTGGAAAATGCTTGCTCACAAGCATGAGGACCCGAGCTCATGAGGGCCAAAATCTCTAAGAATCCTAGGTATGGTGGCACACACTTGCAATTCCAGTGCTAAGGAAGCAAAAACAAGTTGGTCCCTGGAGCTACAGGCTAGACAGTCTAGCCTAATTGGTGAGCCTCCAAGCCAACAACTGACACTGTCTCAAAGGAGGTAGATGGCCTCCCTGAGGCTAACAGCCAAGGTTGTCCTCTGACCTCCGCACACATGTACTCACTTCTGTGAGTTCACACACATGAACACACGCACTCATTTCTTTAAAGTCATGGTTAGTAAAACACAAAAGAAGCAAATTTTTCAGGAAAAAGGGCTTGAGCCTAGAGCTTACACAGAACTCTTACAACTCAATGACACCAAAATTCCAATAAAAATTGGGCAAAAGATTGGAACAGACACTGTCCAGAAGAAGATACCAAATAGTCAATAAGCATGAGAACATATGCTCAGCATCGCTAGTCCTCGAGAAACACTAGTTAAAACCACAAGAAGAGTCCATTACACCCTGACTAGAAAGATTAAGATTAAAATGATTGACAGCATCAAGTATAAGCAAGGATAAAGGACACTGGACCTTCGTCCTACACTTCTGGTTGGAGTGCAAACCATTACAGCCACTTTGTAAAATGGTAAGGCAGTACCTTTTAACGTGAAATATTCACTTATCATGATATCAAGCAATTGTATTCCAGGTATTGAACCTAAAGAGTATAAACAGGGGCAAGGAATATGACTCAGGGCAAGCCTGAGGACCTGAGTTCAATTCTCCAGCACCCACATAAAAAGCCAGGCATATCTGCATGTGCCTGCAACCTCAGCACTGAGAGTGAAAACAGGAGAATCTCAAGAGCTCACTGGCCTACCAGCCTAGCTTCCAGGTTGGTGAGAGGCCCTGTCTCAGGGAAATAAGACAGAGAGCAACAGCATTCACGTCCTGCTCTCAATTCTACATGTGCACACATGATGCATGTATCTATATAGTCATGTACATGTCACACACACACACACACACACACACACACACACACACACGAAATGAACATATGTCCATGTCCAAATCCAGGCACATGGGCCAAGTCTATAAACTTAGCACTTGAAAGGCTGAGGCAGAAGAATTACTATACATTCAAGGCCAACCTGAACTACATAGTGAACTTCAGACCAATATGGAATACATAGTGACATGTATTCCATACATCATGAGATGCTGGCTCAAAAAACAAAAGAACTGAAAAATAAATCCCACATGAAAATGCATATATTAACATGCCCAGGGTCACTGTTCACAAGGTTCAAAAGCTGGAAATTATTGAGATATCAACTGAATGGTGAATGTGTAGACAAAGGACAATATACACATGCCAGGACTTACTAGAGAGACATAAAAGTGATGAGTCATTAATAAATATGACACAAATGACCCTCAAAGACTTTACTTATTAAGAGCTGCTACAGTTTGGATAGGAGTTCCCCCAAAGGCCCATGTGTTACAGGTTGGCCTCCGGCCCCTGGTACTTTCAGCAAGTAGTAGAACCTTCAGGGGGTGGAGTCTAATGGAAAGACCTGAGGTCATTGAGTGTGCCCCAGAAAGAGCTACTGGAAACCCAGATTCTCTTCTTTCTTTGTTCCTTGACTGCCATGATCTAAGCAGCCTTCTCGGCTTCATGCTCTCACAGTGGTGGGGCAGCTCACCACGCCCAAGGACAAACACAAGCAATGACTTTTAAAGCTGTGTGCCAAAAGGACCCTTTTCCTCATTATAAGTTAACTGATTGTCTCAGCCAAACAAGAAAACAGACAAACAAAAGCTAGACATGGAAGGCTAAACTGTTGAATGACTCCATTTCTGTGACAGTTTATAAAAGACAATGCTTCAGTGACAGACACAAAGCGGGTGTCTTTCTGGAGCTGTGGTAAAAGGAGCAGATCGTGGCCAATGGCACGAGCACTTGCCTACAGTGAGGGCCCCATCTCCCTGATTGTGATAGTGCCTACATGAGTATACAAATTTAGGAAAATCCATCCAGCTACACTTTGGAGATAGATTGTTTTTATTATATGTGACTATTTCCATAATTGGCAAACGGAACAAAATATAATGATATAATCAAACGCTTATGATTATAAGCTTATGATTATACTTATAATAAGGTGGTAACTATGAGAAGGCAATATTCAACTAAATGGTGTCCATTTTTATCTATACTTGGCATTTCAAATTAAGGGCTAAGTGAATATATTCCCGTGTGTATGTGTAGAATCACCACAAATAGGGAAGTTCAAAAGTGACTAATAAAAGTGTACTATGTGAGTCATTTTTTAAAAATATGGGCCTGGAGAGAGAGCTCACTGATAAATGCTTACTAGACAATCATGCCCAATGGTCCAGCTCCTAGCTCTCACACAAGAAGCGAAACATCCCTGAAGACATCTCTAACCCCTTCTGAGGGGGCAGAGACAGGAAGACCACTGAGACTTGCTGGCTTCCAGCCAATGAGAAAACACAAGCTCAAGGTCCAGGGAGAGACCCTGCCTCAAAGGAATAAGTGGAGAGTGATGGAGACACCCGAAGCCCTCTTCTGCTATCCATGCACACTCATACACACAGATGCCTAGAGACTCACACACATACAAAACACATACATACATACATACATACATACATACATACCTATTTTTAAAGGTAAAAACACAGATTTTTAAAACTCAGTAGAAAATGATCTACTGGGCGGAGGGTAGGGGGTAAAGAGATGCAAGGACTGGAGAGATGGCTCAGCAATTAAGAGCACTGTTCTTCCAGAGGAGCTATGTTCGATTCCTAGCAGCTACATGGCAGCTCACAACCGTCTGAACTCTACTTGCAGGGATCCAACACCCTCTTCCGGGTGTCCATGATACACAGATAAATGTACAGGAAAAATACTCATACATATGAAGTAAACAAATTTTCAAATGAAGTATGTACATAAGATACAGATCACAAGGAAATGTCAAAAATAGGACCAAACAAACATCAAAATAATATTTCCAAACCACTCTCCCAAAATACCTTCAAAATTGAACATTGAAAGGCCACCCAGCAATGACTTAAGCACGCCCAGAAATGAATCATGTTGTGTTAAATCTGCTTCAAGGGGAAAAAAAAAAAAAGGTCATTTGGGCAAACAGACAAAAACAGTAAACAAGAAAAGAGAAATAACTCTGCCACTAGGCTATTTACCAATTCTTAAACCCCATAGGGGGGAAAAAATATAACAAATGTAAGGCCCTTGAGTAAGAAAAGTAGAAGTCAAGGGTTTTATATCTACCCAACCCTGCCTTCAAGTACAAGGCTACAAATAAACCTTCATGAACCTGCCACGGCTCGGGGCATCTTGATCCTGTGAACACTTCCAGTGGAATCCTTCAGGGGGAGGAAGTGCTGGCTACTGTCAGTGAGCCCGCAGAACAAAGCCGAGCCGTGCCTATGGGGAGAAAACACAGCAACCACTGTGCAACAATTAAAGAGCTGAAAACCCTGGGGACTAAATAGTGCATGTAGGTATGACTCACTAATAGGCATTAATTATAAATAGAAGGATATTATTTTATATCAGATTCTAGGAGAGTGGAGGCTACGAATAATTCCAATATTGTTCAATGTAGAGAAGTAATTAGCCCCCAAAACATATGAGCTAATTACCCTTATATAAAGGGATTAATATGAACTTAATGAATAGAACAAATAAGAAAATTAAAAACTCACTGCATAATGAGGAAGCCTTTGATGTAAAATACATACAAAAATAAACCGATGATAGAACTAAGGCCAAACATATTAATCATATCAGTAGATGAAATGAGCTTAACTTACCTATTGGAAGAATGGGATTTTCAGATTAGCTAATGAAGAAAACCCCAACTCTACGGAGCTTATTAAAAAACATACCTAAAATGAGACTCAAAGGAGTTAAAAACAAGACAATGCATCAGGTGAACACAAACACATAAGAAGCAAACAGGACCCGTGTTCTTGATACCTGACAAGGTCACGAAGTATTCCTCAATGCAGGTGTATACTTCGGGATGCTTAAGGCTCCATTCACAGTGAAAAGTTTGGTCACTGATATGTATACACACAACAGACAAGAGCAACTTCTGTGAGCAACAACACACAAGATTCAGGAACAGACAGAAACACACTAATAAGAGTGGATGCCTCTCGCTACCCACTCAACTGTGCTAATAATCAATAGGGTACAGAAGAGCTGGTCAAGCTACATCATGCAGGTATCTGTCAAGTGTGATATTCTGTATCAAAGACAGACGTTGCAACTGTCTTTTGAGTGCACAAGGAAGATGGACAAAACCAAGAAAACATGAATGTTTTAAAGAATAACAGCAGTGCATCAATAAGAACAGAAATCAATAACAAGATTGAAAAACAAAATGTCCTACCACATTGGAGTTTACACCATAATGGCTCGAGACAAAATATGAGCTTCTATTGCAGAATTTCTTGAAAAATAACGATAATAACATCTCAAACTGTGACCAGAAATTTGTAAGCTACAACTAAAGGGAACATCAAAAAT
Organism: Acomys minous; assembly: GCF_964271855.1. Taxonomy (NCBI): domain Eukaryota; kingdom Metazoa; phylum Chordata; class Mammalia; order Rodentia; family Muridae; genus Acomys; species Acomys minous. The sequence goes on from NC_140489.1 coordinate 16,554,307, forward strand.
GTCATATGAAATGCCTATGTTGATAAAAATTAATTTAATAGAAACTCAAAACTCAAGAAAATAATAAATAAAGTTTAAGTGAAAAAAAATGAAGAATAAGAAAAGCTGAAATGAATGGGTAGGAAGCCCAGGGAGAAAGCATAAACCCACAACACTGAACACAGAACATTAAAAATGATGAGGAGAGGTAAATACCAAACCAGAGGACTTTTGAACTCATATGAGACTTTTGCATAATCCCATACAAACAGAATTGAAAACTTATGTAGAATGTATTATTATTTTTCTGAGAAGGAAAACATATCAAATTTCCCCCAGTAGGGGGAAAAAAAACAGAAAGTCCAAACTGAACTGCACACTATAGAACAAACAGAAAAAGAAGTTTAAAAATTCTATTAAACACACGCAGGTGCACATGCGTGTGCACACACACACACACAACACATACAAACACACCTGGCTAGATGGCTTCACAGGGGACACTAAGCACATTCAAGATGGAATAGTCTCAATGCTACTGTGCTGCCGAGTGAGACAAAGCCTCCCGAACTCACTGCCTATACTAAACAACAGATTGTTCCCTGATCCTGACTAGAGCTCCCCGCTCTCTACCTCTTCCAAACCCTGCAAACCAACCACCTTATTACCATCAATACAAAAAAAATCTCTCAAAGCTTTCCAAAATATAGTCTGGCATATTAATAAAGTTAAAAGGTGTCATATGGTCGCCATGGATACAGAAAATAAATGTAACTCAATACTCACTCATGCTTAGAAATTAATTGATTGATTGAGAAGATTAGATTAAAAAAAAAAAACAGCTTCAGAGACTGGATAGATGGCCCAGGAATTAAGAGGCTGTTCTTGCAGAGGACCAGGATTCATTTCCCAGCCTACATGGTGGCTCACAACCATCTGTAACTTCAGTTCTGGGGAATCTGACATCTCTGTCCTCCTTAGGCACCAAGCGTGCGAATGGTGCATATACATCCATCCATGCAGGTGTGCAAACATACACACAAAGCAAATATAAAAATAAATGTTTTTACTGAATAAAGTAAAACAAAAAAGAGAAATGGGTAGATATTTTGTTACTTTATTACCGGGATCTAAATAGAGGTCTTAACAAAGAAATACTCATGTGTGTTGGTGCATGCCTGTCACTCTAGTATCTGAGAGGTGGAGGCAGGAAGGTAAGCTTGAGGCTACTGGATGCTGCGTCACATGACCCACTTCAAGAGAGAAGACAGTCAAGAACACCAGCTATCTGAACTGTATTTGATATTGATGTTTTAAGCTATCCAGGTTCTGGAATGTTCTACAGAAAAAAAAAAAAAGCCACAGGAGATGGAGACATGGCCACACACCACCTTCTGCTTTCTTTCTTTCTTTCTTTCCTTTTTTTTTTCTTTTTTGTCCTCCCCCTCCCCCCTGTTCTTTTTTTCCTTCAGCTTCACAAGTAGAGAGTGCAGGCAAATGGGCTTAACGGTTGTTCCTATGGAATACAGCTTCCAGGTGTAGTCAGCCAGCAGCTTGTCCTTATTATGAGCTAAGGTAAAGGAATATTCACTCACATTTGGAGAGAAAGATTTCTGTGCTTTTTACCAACTAGGTGAGCATAGGTCATGAGTCCCTTTACAATTTCACTTTTTTTTAAAAGATTTATTTATTATTATGTATACAATGCACATCAGATCACATTATAGATGGTTGTGAGCCACCATGTGGTGCTGGGAATTGAACTCATGACCTCTGGAAGAGCAGTCAGTGCTCTTAACCACTGAGCCATCTCTCCAGCCCCTACAATTTCACTTTTGAAGGAGGGAGTAGGGAAGACCTGGAACACACTTTCTGAATGGAGTTTTGTTTGAAGAGGTAAGTTCCTGGGAACTTTGTTATCACAGAACAGCAGCTACCCTGCAGCTGTTTCAATAATCGACTGTTTTGAAAGTGCTCCCCTAAGGAGGAGAGCTCTAACACAGTTCAGGGGTGATGGGCAGTTAGCCAGGGGTTTGAAAGCTGAGGACAGTGACATGATGGTGTCTGAATTTCTGATGGCTCATCCAGGCTGCTGGGTGACAATACATTTGATGGGCAGAAGGGCAGTTCCCTAGTTTGCTTTTTATTACTGTGATAAAGCACTTAGCAAAAAAAAAAAAACAAAAACAAAAAAAAAAAAAAACAAAAAAAAAAAAACCTTGGGGAAGGAAGGAAAGAGTTAATTTGGCCTAAATGGTCCAGCACCAGACAGGAACTCAAGCAGGAACCTGGAAGCAGGAACTGCAGCAGGGACCTTTATTACAGCCCAGGCCTTCCTGCCCAGTGACAACACTGCCCATACTAGGCTGAGCCTCCCCACCTCAATCATCAACTAAGAACTTGCCCCCGCAGGCTTGCTCACAGCTCAATATGGCGCCGGAGTTAATTTTTCAAATGAAGTCCCCCTTCTCCCAGGTATGTCAAACTGACAAGCAAGGTCGGCCATCAGAAGCAGACCCTGGGAAGTGTGTCACAAGACTGTTGTGTTAGGCAAATGCCAAACTCCATAACTAATTAGCAATGGCATGAATAAATACAAAGTGGCTTATCTAAAGCGTATTTGAGATAAAGCCAGGGTACTAGAATACCAGCCCTTCTCTCTCATAGCCAGCATTAGAGTTGATATATAAGAAAGTGTCTTTGGCATAAGTAGGAAGAACAATATATATCCAAGTTTCCCTGTGGAAGGTTAAGATTCAAATACATGTAACTAACTCTATGGAGCGGAACGGGAGAGCACTGTGTGCAAACTCATGTGCAGCTTCACGGACTGGTCCTCTCTAGAGTGTCATCATCCACGCTGACTCTCACTAACCTGGAGCTCACCAAGTAGGCCAGGCTGCCAGACCAACAAGCATCAGGGATATACCTCTCTCACCACTCCCGGGCTGGAATTAAAGTGCAAGCCACCATGCCCAGCTTTTGCCTTATTTTATTTTATTTGGTGTGTGTGTGTATGTGCATGAGTGTGTGTGTGCATGCATGTGTATGTGTGTGTGCGTGTGTGTGTGTGTGTCTGTGTGTGTGCGTGCGTGCGTGCGCGCGCGTGCGTGCGTGCGTGCGTGCGTGCGTGTGTGTGTGTGTGTGTGTACATATGTTCTTTCCATTTTATCCATGAGTCTGTCAATCTCTAGGATGGATGAAAACAAAAGTTACCTCAAAATGCTGGACACCTCTCAAAGTCTAATCCGATGTCAAATATAAAATGAGACTGCACAATGATATTTGTACTGTTGAAGGGTTAGAAGGACAGACAACGAAGACAGAATTAGAACACTTGAGATAGAAGAAGCTAAAAACCCTACATAAAGTAGGTTAAGCATTCCCCACCCCTGAAAGCCGAACTATTGGTGGCTACATGTTTGTTTGTTCTCTGCACTCTCTGAAGGGTTAAAGTTCACATCTTAACCACTGTTGCTCATCCCAGGGAGCCGCCGTATCTCTTCAGAGTATAAGAAATAAATGTGCATGAACCTCTAACGTGGTGGTTCTCAACCTGTGGGTCTCTACCCCTTTGGCAACCCTCTATCACCAAAAATATTTACATTGTGGCTCATAACAGTAGCAAAATTATAGTTATGAAGGAGCAATGAAAGTAATTTTATGGTTGGGGTCACCACAAGTGAGGAACTGTATTAAAGGGTCACAGCATTAGGAAGGTTGAGAGCCACTGGTCTAACACATCACACAAGAATTCGATCGTACGCCCAGCTGGACCGTCGGTGCATAGAACTTGAACAGAATCCATAGGAAACTGCATCTCAAGGGATCTCTGACTTCTGATGCGTTGCCACTTTATCTTACAAAACCCAATTGGCTGCTTGTGGACTAAGGCAGCTTAACAATTAGGAATCATAATTATTGTGCTAAGCATAATAAAAGGAAATTTTAGCTAATTAGAAAGAATGAAAATCACACTCAATATTCAATAAAATAATAACTTGTTATATAAACACTAGAACACTTGATTAAGCAACTATATTGTCAAGTATTTTGACAATTATAAATCCATTTGAAAACATACATTTTATGCAATATTCATATTAAAGAGAAAACAGAATTTTATAATAGTAAAAAGTAAAGCATAAAACCATATTCAAGAACTTGATTATGTAATCCTTCCATACCAAAAAACAAAAAATCATCCACTCTCAGTCATTTTTATTTCATCGAAAAATGTTTTGTTTTGTGTGTGTGTGTGTGTGTGTGTGTGTGTGTGTGTGTGTGTGTGTGTAAAATGTGCACCAGCAACCAACGTGACACATCCAGGAGATATGATATGATCACAATATAATACACACACCACGTAAATTAAGGGAACTAAAATTAAATTAATTGCTGGGATATGGTGTGACATCTAAGTACACACAAAGGAGATGGGCAGTAGGGCAGGGCACTGGAGCTTAAATATTCAGCATTAAGTTAGCATCAGCCACACCACAAAAAGATCCACAGAGGGAAAGAGCATCTCGGGCAAAGAGCATGGTGCATTGACGGCATGAAACAAGCAGCACACTGCAAGCACAGAAAATATAAAACAGATATGATGCCAGGTGAGCTGGAAGAGCAAGGACTTGATGAGCTGTTGGATGCTCTATTGTGAAAAGTGGAAACCTTGGAAGACTCATAACTTCTGACTTGAATAAGCAGCAGTGCCACTCACTGAGATGAGCGACATTTTTTTAAATGTACCAGCTTGAGACAATACAGTGAGTTTGCTTGTCTACACGTAAGATGCCTGAAGAGATGTAGGAGCATCTACTTCAATATATATATTTGTTTGGACTATAAAGTTATATTTGGGAGTAATAAACAAGAGGAAGGTAACTGATACCATTGGGAAGGGGAGAAGGAGGCTGGACTAAATGTGGAATCTAGGGTAAACATTTTAAAAACAAAACATAGCCCTAAAAATAAAAATATTTTTAAAAGCCTGGGTAGAAATAGTCAGAAGTATGGGAGAGTTTAAGTAATGTATTAACTCGTGTCAAATAACACAGAGGAGTCATGTAAAGCTTAAGCTAGAAACCACTGTTCATTTGACAGTCACAAATTAGTGCGTATATAAAGAAAACATACATTTCCCCTGCAAAAAGCTAGTCCATGGTGTTACGCAAAGGTTTTACAAGACTGCAGATTGTAGTCCTGTGTTCAAAAGAAGAATGCTTTTCTATCCCAGTGACTTTATCATGTGCAAAAAAGGAAACTGTCTATTGATTTATCCAACATGACGATTAAGTTTGCATAGGAAGGGACAGCTTCAACCTCAAAGCGCTAAGTAGATAGAGTCTTGAAAGAATTTGTCTGCAGCCTGCAAGATGGCTCAGCAGATAAAGATAAGAGTGTTCGCCACCAAGCCTGACAGCCTGAGTTCAGTCCCTCTAACTCACGTGGTGGAAGGAAAGGCTCCTGAAATTCGTCCTCTGACCTCGACATGCGTACAATGGTGTGTAGGTACAACACACACACACACACACACACACACACACACACACACACACGTAACTTAAAATTTTCTAAAAGTCTCCAATGTAATCAAAATTATGTTTAGTTATTAAGACAAAGATACTGAGTTCATGAACACATTAAAAACAGTACACACATTTCTATTATATAATGAGGTCATTTTGAGCTTAAATTACTAGTGGTTAATTTCCAAATTTGACAGACATTATGATGAGTATTCATGTACAGGATTTATGTTTACCAACGTCATACTGTCATAACACAAAAGATGATAGTGTAGGTAACCAGCCAGTGTTCTGCTAGAAATGTCAACTCCAGATGTCCCCATGCAACAGAGACCAGGAATTGAGTGTAGTCTGATAGTCCATGTCCCATTTAAATACTATCACTTTGTTGGTGGGGGTTTGGTGTTGCATTCTAGAAAGCTAGACCCAAACTTTATACGTATCCCTACTTTGATAGCAAGCACATGATTTTACTCTTTCTGATAAAAGCAGGTCACATCTATTAGCTCCACATGTGTGCCAGCCTTCTGTGCCAAGCACTGTTCACAGGCCATCTCTTTCCGTTTTTCACAACAGCTATTACATTATAAACGATTCAACCAAGGATCAGATGAGTTAAACTGACTTGTTCAAGGTCGCAAAGCTGTCAGGAGGCAGAGTCGAGATTCAAACCAAGGCCACAATCTTATGGCGGAACCCCAACTCTCAACCTCTGTTGTTGTTAAAAAACAAAGATTCGATCTAAAAAAAAAAAAACAAAAAAACAAAAAACAAAACAAAACAAAAAAAAAAAACCAGCGTTCCCAGCACACTCCAAGTGTGTTAGCATTAACTACCAATAGGAAGAAAAAGTTCGAGGAGGGGGTGGGAGAATCCTTTTGAGAAACCCAAATAGATCATAAATTCTCATTTGAACCATTTCCGGTTCTACATGTGGAAGATAAACATCTTCACTACAATGAACTCTACAAGAGAGGCCAGGCACAAAGAGGCAAAAGAACTTGACCCTTCTGCACGCGCCTGAGAACCTGCTAGGGAGTTTTGGCCTCCTGTTCTCAGACAAGCTCTGCAGACAACACAGAGACTAGATGCTTCACACAGGCTCCCAACTGCAACGTCGCTAAAAACTAATCTATCCAGCATTGCCGTTCTTTATCGCATAAAAGAAAATGCTACTCATACAAAATAAACATTGTGTGTCCTAACTCTGTGATACTCTACACTTCAGACGTAAACGTAATCTGTTTGGGTTGAAATAAAAGTACTTCCTCTTGCTGCCTCAACCAAACTATCACCACTTCCTGTATGTGAAACCTTCACTTCTCAAGAGGCTCCAAGAAAAAGAGTAATAAAATAATCTTGTTACAGTATATTGAGCCTGCTCCTCCCCCTCCCACTTGGTTCTTAAGAAAAGCTGTACTGTGCATGCTCCTGACAACAGAGGAGAAAAGGACTTCTCCTGTCTCTCCTCTTGCTTCATGTCCAGTACAAGAGAAAAAAAAATCTTTTTTTTTTTTTTGGTCCTTTCTTCTTCTTTTCCTCCAAAATGCTATACTCCTGCCAAGTCCAAGGATAAAGCGTTTGCAATCTGCAACTTCACTTTAGTAAAAAAGTATCTACCGTCATCCCCTATGCAGCTTTTCATGCAACTGCTCTATTTTCAGGGGTGCACATCACATCCATTCATGTTAGTGCATAGAGAAGGAAAAGAAAAAAATATCTAACTCTAAATTTTAAGAATGTCTATAAGATCCAAAGCACCCTTATCCTTTCATGGCCTCTTTTTATTTATCCCTCTTTGCCCTCCAATTTTACCTGGTATTCCTTACTTTAGATAGGCACAAAACTATTAAGCTAATTGACCCCTGTCTCTCAGGTCATCGGAAGGGCATGCACAGCTCAAGTCCACATGTTTTAGCCCACATTACAGTGTCCAGCTTCTTCTCGACAGATGAAAACATCTGTTTTTGCAAATAAGTATAAAATACTTATTTAAGTCCACAGATGGCACTACACAGCCAAGCCCTGCTCTAGATATATATATATATTTTTTTTTCATACTGGCATTCACTGCCCAGGAAAAAAAGCAAAACAAAACATCAGGAAGACATCAAAATACAACACAAAGAAGAGGGCACCGTACAAAGACAGTGATATTCACTGGCTTTAACCTGAAATCACTTACATAATATGCAACTACAGATCCAAATGGCAGGTGGTGGGGCTTCTTAACCTCCAAGTACACGAAGTCTGCAGGGGGTTCTAATGCCGCCCTCAGGTGGGAAGTTTGGAACTGATTCTATGTTATGGGTGCTCAAAAATGAGTGTGTCTGACATTTTTTAAAGTCTCTGTAGAAACAGAATTTTACTCTGAGGGTAGATTTGACTTTTGGAAACAGGCAAAAAAAAAAAAAAGAAAAATCACAGAGGACTTTCTCCACTATTTAGAAGAGAAAGACAATGGATTGGAAATGCATGTTAGCATTATAGCTGTCATGTGTTGGGTATACGCTATGTGCTGGGCTTGTGAAATCTTTTGTGTGTTCTTCTCCCTCTCTCTCTCTCTCTCTCTCTCTCTCTCTCTCTCTCTCTCTCTCTCTCTCTCATCACAAACTACACTACCAGCGGCTTCACCCCAGGTCTACAGATGAGGAAATGAAGTTTAGAGGGGTCAGTTATCTTGCCCAAGGTCAAACAGAGGCAGAACTAGCATTGAAACTCAGGTGTTCTGGATTTCAAAATTATTGTGAAAGCTCTGGTGGGAAGAAGACACACACAATGTCTAAAGAAGCATCACACTCTGGGGATTGTGTGATCTTTGGTCGGTTCAGTCTTGTGTGGTGGATAAATGGGACATTGCATTTTATCTCACACATTCCAAATCTAGAGTTAGTACCATTCCAAAGAAGAATGACACAGGCTTAGGTAGTGACAGCATTATCAGAAAGAAAGAAAAAAAAGAAACAAAGAACCATTTAAAAGAATAAGTTCTAGATACTCTTGTGTGAAATACAACTGATTGCTTAATAAAACAATAATGTATTTACAGCCAGAAGCTTAAGTTACTGAATCCCTCAAGTACACTCAGGTAAACATTCATATCAATCAATCCACCAAGTACATACCCAAGGCCTACTAGTGCGCACTGCAATAGGAGATACTATGGGGACCATGCTGGAAACGTCCTCCGTCCACATGGAGTTACCATGTTGTTTCCAGCTGAGCACAGAGTCAGTCATTACTGGTACAACCAAATTCCTCCTGTGCTATTAGAGTTTGTGTAAGCTGCCCTACAAAGAAAGACTGCTCTTTGGAAAAATCATTAGATCAATTAGATCATTTCCCAGCGCCCCTTTCACTGTCTTGTAAACCCCACACGGTGGAGGTTAGTTTTAGCATCAGTGTTGTTATTCTTGAGTTATTTTTCCTTATACTGAATGCAGAATTCAGCCTGCTCCCTGCTCCCTCCCCCCTCTCTCCCTTCTTGCCTCTTCCACCCGAAGTGGAAACTGCAGACTCAAACTCCCCGATGGCTCCAGCACCAGGAACTGGGCATGCTCAGAAGGCCAGGCAGGCTTTGGTTGCAACTGACAGTTCCCCGCCCCTGATTTGCCGCTGCCCCCCTTCCCCCACTCCAACAAGAGATACCAAAATGTTTATCTGAAAGATACGAGGCCTCTTTTTCCCGAGAATGACCCCATTTTAATTTCATCTCGTGGGGTCTTCGGTCTGGAGAACCCAACTGCTAGCCCGAGAAGACCGCATTATTTTTTTTCAGCACCGGGGACAGCGCCGCGCTGCCTCCGCCGTCCACCCTCCCCCACCTCCTTCCACCCCCCACCCGCCACCCGCCCCAACCTCAGCCCCCACCCCCGCACCAGCACAATGCCAAGGTCTCCCAGCAGCCGCAAACGCCGCAGCTGCGATAGCTCCCAGCCGGAGGCCGGGCCGAACGCCGGGCCGGCTGCTACTTACACTGCTCCGCTTTGGTGGACATGGTGCTGTCCAGATGGAAAGGCTTTGCCCCAAAATCTGTGTCGTGTGAGCTCCCTCGCTCCGCCAGCGATGTTGCGAGGAAAAGAGCGCATACCCCCCACCCCCCACCCCCTCGCTTTCCCCCTCCCTTAGGCCCGTGTCGCTACCATTCGGACAAAACGCACATCAAATTGCAGAATTCGGTCCCGGAAGGTTAGGAAATCGCCCCCGGAGAAATGGGTGGGATTTAATGGGCGGCCAAAGGCTTCCTGTCCGTCCCCTCCTGGAGCTGCCCGCGTGGATGTGGGCGGGGAGACCGAAAGGAGAGAGCGAGCTGCGGCTCCTGGTGAAATGGGAAAATGGGCTCGACCGGGGGAGGAGTATTTCCATTCATAAGGCGCACGGAGGGGCCGGGTGTTTCCCAGAGAAAAGCCTCTTAAAGTGCCGGAGTCCCCGACCATTTGGATCTCCCCATTGGCGTTCTCCAGGCCTGTAGATCTTGCGGGCGAAGCAGCCCCCGGCGCCTCGACGCGGTGACCGGAGAAGAGCACAGGTGCGTCCCACGCGCGTCTCAGCCTCCGGGAGGAAGGGCAGGGAGGCGGATCCGGGGCGGGCTGCACACAGCCGGGCCGGAGGGCGACGACGATGCTCCCGAGGACTGCGAGGAAGGAAATGGAGAAGTAACACTCTGCATGGCTTCCCGGCGTGCTGCGCTCCGTGCCCTCTGCCTCCCCTGGTGGATGGGCTCTCCTGCTGCTGAGCAGAGATGGGAGGTCCCACTGCCAGGGGGCTGTGAGAAGACTTGGGGGTGGGGTGAGTTGGAGCTAGGAAAAGGAGGAGATTTCCATAGATGGTGAAGCTGGAAGGTCCATAGAAAAGGAAGAGAAGCTGTAGACTAGAAGAGCCCAGGTGTACTTGCAGCCATCCACCCTGGGCGCGGGGTAGGAAGCCCCTCTCTCTACTAGGAGGCAGAAAGCGATAGAAATGGGACGCGATCAAAAGGGTATCATGTATATTAATAGGAAGACTCCTAGAAAGTCCACCTCAAAGTAAAAAGGCGTCGGAAGCTGATCTCAGAAGAAGCAGACTCAGACCCAGTCTCATCGCTTACTCCCCCTAAGCCTGTTGTTCATCATCTGTAAGATGGGAACAAGATCCAGCCCAGTACCCAGAATTAATGGGGAGTCAGATAATACAATGGAGGTGAGAGTTCTTTTAAAACCGCAAACAGTGCGACTAACTGCCAGGCATTAGACCCATTCTTCATTCAAATCGTTGAGTTGGAAAACTGAGGGGCTATGATCCTAGGAAACTGATTTAGCAGAACCAATAGGAACTGGAGATTGATGAATGATTTTTTTTGTGTATCAATAAAATCAATGTTCTTCCATCTCACAAAGAATGATGTGTAGGTTAAAGGAAATAAATGTAGATTCTTTGATAAATGTGCTAAATATCCAGACCTTTGACCGTTAAGAAAAGAATGTTGTGAACAAATCCAAGGTGTTCCAAGTGCACAGGAAAAAAAAAAGAAATCTAGGGAGCCATCCATGGTGCACGCACGACACAGCTGCTGACCGCCAAAGAAGTGAGTTGTCTCTTGAGGATGCTCTTGTGGCTGCATTCTTGGTGGGTAGGTTGAGCTACCTGCCCACACTATCATCCTGTACCGCAGTTCACTCCCCAGACCACAGCCCCGCCGTCAGGCAAAGATAAATGATTCTGCGAAGAAGAGTGATGGGGAAGAGTTAGTCTTGAGCACATAAAATAAAATAAATGGAAGTCGTTCTGAACAAAATATGAATATAATGAGCATTTCCGAGAAGATGACACACGTTTTATGTGATTAAAGGAAAGCTCAAGGATTTATTCTGAAATTTCTGGGAAGCTTGAGGCTTTAATAAAGAAACAGTAATTGACATGGGGGGGGGGGAGTAGCTTGGACAAACACAGAACAAAGGAGGAAGTACGCCTTGGAAATTATCCCTGCTGCCTTCCCTGCCTATTGTTTCTACTGTTTGTCATCGAATGTCTATTTCCACACTGAGAACCAGCTGCTACTGAGGTCATAGCCAGCCAGGTGAACTTGGATCTGGGTTTCAGACTTTTTTTTTTTTGTCCTATTCATGACCTTTCACTTTCCTGTGTCTTGATTTTCTCATCTTAAAAAAAAAAAAGTGACGTGATAGTCGTATCAAAAGTCATTGTCAGGATTAAATGAGTATGGTTGTGAGAGTTTCGGGCCACCAAGCACACATGAACAATAGTTGTCGGCAGTACTGCTCAGGAGGCTCACAGGCCCCTCAGTCCACTCAGATTAGTCCCCTTCAGGGCCTTTCAAAGCCCCAAATCATCCACATCACTGATGCTATTCTTCAGCCTTGGCTCCCTAGTTCAGGCTTCTGACCTGTGAGCCACTGGGTTAATTCACTAGGCTGGACCACCTCTGAACCCAGTTCCTCCATGCCAACACAAGGTCCGACTTACTCCCTCAATGAGATACACTCTTGCTTTTCTTTTCCTTGTCTCCTGCCTTCGCCCCACCGCCCCCCCTCTCCCCCCCCAGCCCTTAACCTTTCTTGGTATCTTTTTGTGCACTGTAAAAAATCATGCCTCTTTTCCTTGCCATGTAAAATGTCTTTGCTTCCTAAACCCTGCCTGTAGCTACAAATGCTTCCATTTGCTCTAGGTAAGTGAACAGCCAACATATATAAGGAACTTTCTACCCTGAAAAGTTTAGACTAACCTTCCTACTACATGAATAGACCACATCCCTGCCTGCCACCCACATTGTCCTGCCTATTTTCTGTCCACGCCCAGCTGCAATGATGCTTCCAAGAGCCTCTTACAGTTCCCTGCTACCCAACTACAATTGTTTTATCATCTCCTGGGGCCAGCATTTGAAACAGCTCCCTATTCCTTTTTAAAAGTCCCTCTTCCCTTGACTTCTGTGAGGTAACACTCTTCAAACCTTTGCCCAAACATTTTCTTGCTACTGTTTAGTAAACACCTCAAATATAGGAATGTAAAAGATAAGACTGGGTAGAAACAATGCTCAGTAGAAAAATGCTTCCCTACCATGTATGGGGTCTTGAGTTTGGCCTTTTACCACTCAAAAAAAAAAAAAATCCAAAGCAGTAATGATTCTATTAAGCAAATAATTCAATCAGTAAAAGATGATGTTTTTTTTTTTTAATATTAAGTTTGGAGAGGGAAAAGTATATTTAAGGTAAAGGAAATAAGTCTATTTAAGAACTCAATTGGTGAGTTAGAGTACAGCTCAGTGGTAGAGTATTTGCTAGGCATCCCAAAAAACCCTGAGTTGTGTTCCCAGCATGCCCAATAGGGTGGTTTGAATGAGGTTTCCCTCATAATGCTGGACAGTTGAATTCTTGGTGCCGAGTTAGTGGTGTTGCTTAGATAGGTCCAGGAGATGTTGCCTTGCTAGAAGTATGTTAATAGAGGCAGGCTTTGAGGTTTCAAAGCCAGACTTCGTCTGCAGTTTGCTCTCTCTGCTTCCTGCTTATGGCTCAAGACATGAGCCCTCGGCTTCCTGCTCCTGCCCCATGCCTTCACTTCACCACCGTGGAATCTAACCCTCTAGAGCCATAACCCCAAATAAACCCTTCTAAAAAGAAAACGATAACCAATAACATGAAAACTAGTATCCTTTACCTAGTCCCATTAGATCTTAATATTTTGTTACAGTGTACCCAATATTTATGTTTTAGAAATAAAATAAAATTCTATAAATAATAGATGCCCTTATAAAAGTTATCATTGCGTTGAAGACAAGATAGTTTAATTTTACAATTAAGATTAGTCATTTAGAGGTTAAGATGTTTTTAGGTCTAGATAGATGCTTTAATGTGACAATGATGAGAAATGATAGATACTGATTTATATTAAGAATTTTAGATGCACCAAGATAGGGAAGATGTTTTCTTCAAGACTGCCAAATACAAATAGCCAAAACACTGTGAATGTAACATTTATAAAATTCTTTACTGTTTCATGGTTCTTCTTGCTATAGGTAGTTTACTGCATGTATGTGTAACAATGCAAATGTGTATGTAAAAAATAAAAAATATTTAATTAAAAAAAACTATCATTGTGCTTGAGAGATTGTCATCAGTTAGGAATCTGTATTGCCATTCCAGAGGACCCAAGTTTGGTTCCCAGCACCCACCTCAGGTGGCTCACAACCACCGGTGGCTCTAGAGGGAAATCTCATGCCCCAGATCTTCATGGGTACCTGCACACAAATGCACAACTCCCTCCCCACAATCTTTACAATCTTTTAAAAAACATTCTCTGTACATAGATCCACAAAGTTTCAGAGCTGAAAATAAGGCTTAGTGGTTAAAAGCACCTGCTGCTCTTCTCCCAGCCACCTGTAACTCCAGTTCCAGAGAACCCAAAACCCCCTCTGGCATCTACAGGCAGTGTGTGCATGTGGTGCACACACATACATGCAGACCAACACCTATACACATGAAATTATTTTTTTAATTTTGGAAATACATATTCTTCTATTCTTATGTGTGCATAGCCATTGCCAGGCAAGCACTCTACCGCTGAGCAATGTCCAAGCCCTATAATCGTTGGTAGGTAGGTAGGTCGGTAGGTAGGTACCTACATAAATTTTGTTTTTCAGACAGTCTCAAGAATCTCATCTTGGTAGCCTGTTCTCCTTCCTCTGAGTGCCTCCAAGTCTCCCCATTCAGGGGACATGGTCAAATATGAGGCACCAGAGTACGTGTGAAAGTCAGATCCCACTCTCCACTCAACTGTGGAGAATGTCTTGTCCATTGGCTAGATCTGGGTAGGGTTTGAACCATTGAGATGTAATATGAATAAATGAATAAAATAAAATTAAAAAAATAAAACTGTGAATGCAAAAAAAAAAAAAGAATCTCATCTTGAAGTCTAATTCATAAAGTAGCCCAAGATGACCTTAAACTTTAGAGTCACCAGCCTCAGCCTCCTGAATGTTTGGATTATAAGCATGTTCTCCCACACTCGGTTTATACAGGACTTGAACTCAAACCCAGAGCTTCATGCAGGCTAGACAAACACAGTGCCAAATGAGCTACATTCCTAGACCCTATTTCCCATACTTTAAATTTATATAATTATTGTCACATTATAGATATATTGGTAAAACTTTCTGCCTTGCATTGCACTTTTACTTAATGATATCAGTTAAGGACTAGTTTGCTCATTCCTTGTATGTGTGTGACATGTGGGATGTAGTGACGGGTGGTCAGAGGACATCCTCTCCTCCCACTTTGACATAAATTCTCTCATTGTTCAACTCTGCTAATGTCAAACTATCTGGACCATGGGTTTGCAGGGGTTCTCTGCCCTGCCTCTCCCCTCACCAAAGTATTACAGGCATGCTGCCACACCCAGTTTGCATGAGCTCTAGGGAATTTGTTGTTGTTACTGTTATTATTGTTGTTGTTATTATTGTTGTTTTGATTTGTTTCGGTTGTTTTTTTTTTTTCAAAACATGGCTTCTCTGTGTAGCCCTGGCTGCCCTAGCACTCACTCTGTAGACCAAGCTGGCCTCAGCCTCAGAGATCTGCCTCTCTCTGCCCCCCAAGTACTGGTTAAAGGCGTGCACCACCACTGCTCATTGAGTTCCAGCAACTCTGACTCAGGGCCTTATACTTGAGGTGCAAGTACTTTATCTGCTAAGGCATCTCCCCAGCTCATTTATTCATTCATAGAAATATCCCGCAGTTAATTTACTCATGGTTTCGTTGTATTTTTCTGTTGCAAAGAGCAAAGGTCAGTGAAGATTCCGACATATGTCCTTATATATATGTCCTTATATACCCTCAAGGGTAAGTTCAATTTTCACCAGATATTGTCAGATCCCTCACTGAAATGACTGTACCAATTTAGACTCCTTCTAGGTTCTATTTCCATTGTGGCCAAATAAATGGCTCTGTCATACCTATCTTCCCACACACAGTAATTATAAACCCTGGCTGAAAGACCAAAACACTCTCTAAAAGTATTGGAGAGTTTCTCAAGAGGCATCGACACTTGGAAGAAAGAAATGACTCCAGATGCATTTCCATTGCTTGTGGCCGAGGGATGCTAAAGACTCCAGTAGCATGCTCAAAGCATTGCTTACCAGAAATGGTAAAAAAAACATGTAGTTTAAAGTCACCAAAGCTGCTGGAAAGTGAGGGGAGAGTCATAAGAAAGAGCCAGAACAAAAGATGTACAAATTATGTACCTCTACCCAAATCTCTAGCTGGTTTCTGAACCATATACATGCAGGGCTACACACAAAGAACAACCACAAAACTAGGCATAAAAGAGCTAAGCAAAGGATTTTGTTGCCCCACCACAAGACTTATTTTGTATTTAACTCATCAAACAGCTGCTCTTTTAAAAAAAAAATCAACATCCCTTTTTCTTTTGCTTCTTTGTTTTGTCCTATTGAGCTTTTATTTTCTTTTGCTTTATTATTATTTTTTGGTGACTGTTTTCTAGGGAGAGAAGAAAGGCTGTGGAAGGGAAGATGGGCCGAAACTGGGGGAGGAGAATCTGTAATCAGAATATAACCGAACACAGACTCTCTACAACATAATAGTCACAATAGCTAGGATAAAATGCAAACTTGTTTTACATATAAAGAAACAGGGAGCCAAGGGCTTAGTGCACACTTATGGTTCCAAAGCTGAGGCAGTAGGATCACTTGAGGCAGGAGTTAGTGAGTGAGTGAGTGAATGAGTGAGTGAGTGAATGAGTGAGTGAGTGAGTGAGTGAATGAGTGAGTGAGTGAGTGAATGAGTGAGTGAGTGAGTGAGTGAGTGAGTGAGTGAATGAGTGAGTGAGTGAGTGAGTGAGTGAGTGAATGAGTGAGTGAGTGAGTGAGTGAATGAGTGAGTGAGTGAGTGGGTGAGTGAGTGAGTGAGTGAGTGAGTGAATGAGTGAGTGAGTGAGTGAGTGAGTGAGTGAGTGAGTGAGTGAATGAGTGAGTGAGTGAGTGAGTGAATGAGTGAGTGAGTGAGTGAGTGAGTGAGTGAGTGAATGAGTGAGTGAGTGAGTGAGTGAGTGAGTGAGTGAATGAGTGAGTGAGTGAGTGAGTGAGTGAATGAGTGAGTGAGTGAGTGAGTGAATGAGTGAGTGAGTGAGTGCGTGAGTGAGTGAGTGAGTTCGAGGGTATCTTGTTTTCAGTCTTCCTAGGTAGCCCAGGCTGGTGTAGAGCACAGGATCTCCTGTGCCATCACGCATGGGGATGGACAGACTAGCAAGAGCCTAGTAAGAAAAGAAAAAAAGAGGGTGGTAAAAGAGAGGAGGGGAGAGGAGAGGAGTGGAGAGAGAAAAAGGGGGGAACAGCTGGATATGGGAGACATGCTTGCACCCCCAGAGTTAAGGGACTGAAGCAGGAGGATTGTGAATTTAAGACCTGCCTGGACTACTACAGAGATGCGAGGCCAGCCTAGCTTATATAGAAAGAACCTATCTCAGAAAACAAAAATTAAAAAAGAGGGAAGAAAACAGAAGGTGAACTCAAGATGATGCAGAAGTCGCACTTAGCAGGCAAGAGGCTTAAAATGTCTGATTCTGCCCAGTGAGGTAAGAGAAGATGTGATGGCTGTACAGATAGAAATGTCTACAGAGAAATAAAAGCTATTTTTAAGATAGAAACCTTAGAACTTAAAAATACAATATTTTAAGGGGCCAGTGGGTTGGCTCCGTAGGGTAACGCGCTTGCTTCCAAGCCTGGAGACCTGAGTACAGTTCCAAAACCCGAGTAATAGAAAGATGAACCAGTTCCCACAATTTGTCTTCTGATCACATGGCATGTATATACACACACACATAAATAAATAAATAAATAAATAAATAAATGTGAAAAAATCTTAATGAAACATTTGAAATTGTAAAATTAAGTGAAATTAATGATAGAATACAGAAAACAGATCAAATAAGTAATTTTAAATAGGTTCCAATAGAAATTATCCAATCCAAAGGACTGAAAATGGGTGAATTAGAGCAAAGTGAACACAGCCTATGGGTCTATGAAAACAGCAAAAGTTGTAGCCAGCATCTCTAGAGTGATAAAAAGAAAAAAATTAAAATGTCAGAGAAGTGGCCCTATCTGGGAAATAAAGTCATCTGAGCCCTGGGCATGGGGGCATAGGCAGGAAGACACCAAGTTCTACATCAGCCTGGAATGTATAGAAAGACTCAAAAACAAAAACAAAAACAAAAACAAAATGAACAGCCAAACAATAGCAGCAAACCTTGAGAAAGAAAAGACAAGAGTGCTTGTAAGCAGAGGAAAACCAAGGTGATTTGTTGTGGCCATCTTCTGCCAGAGATGCAGGCTCTCTGCTTGCCACCCTTCATTAGTTCTAACTGGAAGCATCAGTTTCCTCTATGTGCCTTCAAGTGCTCCTACTATCATTTTGGTTTTCTTCCATTTGAAGCCAATGTGCCTGGGCTTGATTATACATACATACATATATATGTGTGTGTGTGTGTGTGTGTGTGTGTGTGTGTGTGTGTATCTTGTTTGAGGGTTTACATGTGATATATATATTACGAATCCTTGTTCTTTAATGGAGTGTCACTGGATATATATAAACCACACTTCAGGGGAGGCTCCATGCCCAAGAGTCATTGGCCAACACAAAACAAACCCAGTGGTATTTTTGTGAATACATGAATATATATATATTACATGTACAAGGACAAGGGGCTTATGGGAATCTCTGTACATTTCATTCCTTTTTTTTTCCCCTATGAATTTAAGACTTCCCAACTGAAGCCAGTGCCAGCCTAGACTCTTCACCCCTACTGACTAACAGCCGAGGTGCTGAAAGGTACTCCGCATACAACCAGAGCAGGAAGGAAATCCTTGATATCACCTATACACAAACTCTGAACCCTACAGCAGTGACCTGCCTGCGAGACATATGGGTGCAATGTGGCACAATGTTATAGGAGTGAGCAATCAGTTTCTAATTGGATTTAAGGTCTACTCCATGATGTGGAATCCAGGCCTGACACTGCTCCAGTGGCCAGGAACCTGGGACTTATTCTGTCATAGGCCTAGAAGAAAACCTAACATAGAGGAAAACATGACAATAAAATGACCCCTAGTGACATACTGCTATACCCATAGGTCCATGCCAAGGAAACAGTGTCTTCAGGACACAACAGGACTAATACACATATGGACTCACAGAGACTGTGACAGCATGCAAAGGGCCTGCACAGGTTCAAGAAAGAAAGGGACCCAGCACTGTGAGCAGGAAGTGGACATGGGGTCCAACCTCTAACCAAGAAGGTATTTGCAGATGAATCTGTTTTCTTTTTTTTCTTTTAAAGATTTATTTATTTATTATTAAGCATACAGTGTTTTGCCTCCTTGTACACCTGCAGGTCAGAAGAGGGCATCAGATCACATTACAGATGGTTGTGAGCCACCATGTGGTTGCTGGGAATTGAACTCAGGACGTCTGGAAGAGCAGACAGTGTTCTTAACCACTGAGCCACCTCTCCAGCCCCGAATCCGTTTTCTTTAATGGAGTGTCACTGGATATATATAAACCACACTTCAGGGGAGGCTCCATGCCCAAGAGTCATTGGCCAACACAAAACAAACCCAGTGGTATTTTTGTGGATTTTTGTTTCACATTGTTTTGTTTGAGCTTTTTTTTTTTTTTTTTTTTTTTTTTTTTTTTTTTGGTTTGAACATTTTTTTTTGTCTTATTGTTTTTCTGTCTGTTTTGTTTGTTGCTTTTGTGGACTTTTTGTTTGTTTCTTGATTTTGTTTTTTATTTTGTTTTTATGTCTTGGGTTTGGGGGATAAGGTGGCTCTTTTTTTAAGAGAGAAAAAGAACATAAAGTTGGGTGGATGGGAAGGTGGAGAGGATCTGGGAAGAATTGGGGGAGTGAAAAAAATAGCCAAAAATACTCTGTGAGAAAATTTTCTTCAATTAAAAAAGCCACTAAAAAAACTGCCCAAAAACAGTCATAAAAAAAAATGCATGTGAGGGGAGTTGGGATTATGGTTGAATCAGCACATCAGTTGCCATGCAAACATGAGGACCTGAGATAGGGTCTCACTACACTATCTGGCCTTAGGCTTGGGATGGTCTTGCCCCAGCTGCCCAGGTATCTAGACAGCAGCCTTGTGCCACAAAGGCAAGTAACATAGTGTTTTAGTAACAAGCTTTATAATTAGTGTTTATAAAGACAGGTTGACTCTACAATGGACTCACTCACCAAATGACATAGGAAAAGTTGAAAGTTTTATTGATATTTAGTTTAGTTTATGAACTAATTTAGAGGTAGCCAATATCCTTTTTTTTTTTTTCTTTTGGTTTTCTGGAGTTTTTTTTTCTTTCTTTGTTCATTTGTTTGTTGTTTTTTGTTTTTGTTTTTGTCTTGAGACAGGGTTTCTCTATGTAGCCTTGGCAATCCTGGACTCACTTTGTAGACCAGGCTGTCCTTGAAGTCACAGAGACTGCCTCTGCCTCTGCGTCCCTGAGTGCTAGGATTATAGACATGCCCCACTACACCCACTGAAGTACCTGGTATCTTAAGCTTTATCATCTTTGAATACAATTTCTCTTTCCACCTATTTGTCTTTTCAATCATTTGTTGTAGTTTTTCATAAAAGCTCTAAAAGCCCTTTATAGGTTAATTACCAAGCTGTTTATAATTTTTATTTCTATCTTCAACACAATGACTCCTCATACTGTGTTTTCTAATTTTCTATTTGGATTTTTTTCGAGATTGATCTCACTATGTAACCCAAGGCGACTTAAAAGCTCTCTCTGTCTAGGCTGGCCTTGAACTCTTGGCAATCCTCCTGCCTCAGCTTCCTGAGTGTTGGGATCACAGATTTATGCCACCACATCAGGCTCTTTAATTCATCTTTATTGGAATATAGTACATGGGTTTTTTTTTCACCCCGGACTGAGCTATCTGCAAACCTTTCTTACAAGTTCTAAGACCTGCTAGATTTTTTTTTTTCTGAAGTGTTCTATATTGACAAACTTGGCACCTACAAATAATGAGGGATCTACTTCACTCGTCCCAATATGTTTGTCATTTAATCTCAACCATGTTGGAAAGAAACCCTCAGAATAATAATGAATGAATGCTGTGACCTTTTCCCTACTCCAATTTTTAAGGGTTAATTCTTCTAAGATCCATCACTACATTTTCTCTGCCTGTAAAGAATTTACTGAGCAGAGAGACTGGTGAGTCCCCACGTGCACTCTCCATGCCCCCCACAAACATTAGCACATATCCATGCATGCACATACACACATGCACACACATGCACACTCATGCACAGATACACACACATACACACACTCAGACATGAAGGCACACACCAAGGCTTTATTACTAACGTACTGCATTTGTTGCCATTGAGAAACCAACGGTGAGAGGGCAGTAACCAAAATCCGTAGTTTAAAGCCTCAGCTTGTGTTGTAGAATTTTAGAGATGGATCAGTAAGATACTATTCCTTTCTATTATAATGGGCTTTTTCTTTCCTTCCTAGCATTTGCTATTTTTTTCTTCATGGTGTCACTCTTCTAGCAGATCCCTTAGCACAATAATGATACTCATTTTAAATCAAATCAGTATTTAATCGAGTCAGTCTGCATGTGTTTCCAGTGCTTGCTTTGCCTTTCACCCTGTGTAACTTCTTTCCTTCTCCATGCTGGCCTGCTTCAGATGCTAATAGTGTCCTCTAGAGATCTGTCTGTTAAAGTCTTCAACCCCAGGGTCATACTCCAGGGATATATGTTTGACCTTCAGAAAGAGGAATTTATGGGTGTTCCTTAGGTCACTAAGAGTATGGCCCCCAAAAGGAGCATAGAGTCTAGCTTTGTAGTCTCTGTTTCATGGCTCATGAGTAAACAATTTACTCCGACAGGCACTCGCTTCCGTTGCTATCCAGGACCCTCACTAGAGGCCCAAATCAGTGTGCTCCCCGATCTTAGGGGACTCCAGAACCATGAGCTAAATGAACTAGCCTCTGTGCTAATTGCCTCGGGGATTTTATTGCAGTGCCCCACTCCTACTGACTTGTAATTGGTTTTTGAGTGCCAGACCAAACGCATTAGGTAATAGGAACTGAAGAAAATAGCATTCAGTGTGAAGGTTTATGTTTACTCACACAGGAGTTAGGCTGTGTCCAGTGTGGACTGGAGTTGTGAGTGTCAGAGGTTTCCCTTCCTTTTGGTGTTATTGTTTGCCCACCTTGCTATCTAAATTTCCCTAGAAATTTCTTAAATAAACTGTCTTGCCTTTCTCACTTATACCCCAGTGACCGTGCAGAGGCCCTGTTGGCATGGTGGTCCAGTAATATGTGGGAGAAGCAGCCTATAGTCCTATGATTAATTCTCTCTGTTTCCAGGGGATCTTTTTTACTATAATCTACAGAAGAGTTTCTTAGCCCTCTCCCCTTCCCACACACAACCACATTATGTGAGGCAAGAAGTCTGGCATAAGCTCCAACTACCTGATTCCCTGTCCCAAAGCTTGGGCAAGGTTTGAATAAAGCCATTTCCCTGGGGGAAGTGGGGAGGGAGGGTGGGGGAGGGGAAGCCTTTATTGTGGAAAATATACAACTCAGATTGGATCTTATTCCCTGACAGAAGCAGAATGCCTTTCTCAGATCTTCAGTCAGGAGAACCTCTTGAAGCCTCTAGCACAGTGCTTCTCAATCTTCCTAATGTTGTGACCCTTTAATACAGTTCCTCCTGTTGGGGTGACCCCCAACTATGATGTCCTGTTGCTACTTCATAACTGCAACTTTGTCCTGAATCATAAAATACCTATCTGATATGCGGGATATCTAATATGCAATCCCCAAATGGGGTCTTGACCCACAGATTGCGCACACTCTCTAGAGGTAAAGCACAGGAAAGTGAGCCCGGCCAAGCCTGTGCTTGCCAAGGGCTTTTGCACATCAAGGTAGTCTGCTCTCCACTCCAGCAGTCCAGCAGTAATGTTTAAAGGGTTTCGTGCATTACTGATTCAGTAGAGTGAGATTCTCTGTGCTCACCTGTTTATCCAGGGTTTATATATTGCTTTGTTGCTGTTGGAGTGTGTGTGTATATGTGTGTGTGTGTGTGTGTGTGTGTGTGTGTGTGTGTGTGTGTGTGTGTGTGTTAGGGGTGTGATAGGTTGAATCTTATTCCCCAAACGTATGTTCACTCAGAACATCACCATATAACCATTTTTGGAAACACAGTCATTGCAGATGTAATCAAGTCAGGGCCATAATGGGTTGGAAAGGCTATAAGGGGCTCACACACCAGAAGGGAAATCAGGTGAAGGTGGAGGCAGAGGTTACCGGAATACCGCAATGACTGGAAGAGCTAGAAAGAAGCAGTCCACCAGCAAAGAGTCTTCCACAGAGCCTCTGAAGAAGCACAGCTTGCTCATGCTATTGTTTTTTTTAATTTAATTAATTTACTCAGATTACAACTCAATTGTTATCCCATCACTTGTATCCTCCTGTTCCTCCCTCCCTCCCACTTTCACCCTATTCCCCTCCCCTAGGTCTATGACTGAGGGGGACCTCCTCCCCCTCTATATGGTCATAGGCTATCAAATCTCATCTTGGTAGCCTGATTATTCTTTCTTTGAGTGCCACCAGGCCTCCTCACCAAAGGGAGGTTGTCAAATACGGGGCACCAGAGTTCATGTCAGAGTCAGTCCCCACTCTCCACATAACTGTGGAGAATGTCCTGTCCATTGGGTAGATCAGAGTAGGGGTTCGATGTTTACTACTTATATTGTCCTTGGTTAGTGTAATAGTTTGAGCAGACCCCCCTCTCCCCCCCCCCCCCCCCCCCGCCATCATGATCCACCCATCACAATGTTCTTCTTGTGGGTTTCTAGGACCCTCTGGGTCCTTCTATTTCCCCATCTCCTATATTTCTCTTACCTAGAGTCCCAGGGTGAATGTCCTCATGCTAGTTTTTTATTTATTTTTATTTTATGTGCATTGGTGTTTTGCTTGCATGAATGTCTGTGTGAAGGTGTCAGATCTTGGAGTTATAGACAGTTGTGAGCTGCCATGTGAGTGCTGGGAACTGAACCTGGGTCCTTCGGAAGAGCAGTCAGTGCTCTTAACCACTGAGCCATCTCTCCAGCTCCCCTCATGCTATTGTTAAGCACTCCAGTTTCTGGCATTTCCTCACAGCATCTCTGAAAAACCGAAACACACAGTTTGTACTCTGGGACAACTAGGAAGAGTCAGTGAGCTTCTGTGTCTTCTCTTACTTTGAGGGCAGAAGTGACAGCTTCCACTCTGGAGAAGGGAAACCAGAAGTCTGTGCTGAGTTGCTTTCGTGTTTGTATTTTTTGAGCTGAGATGTTGCTGAACTGAGCAGACTAGCCTTCAACATTTGAGCTCGAACTATCCTCCTGCCTCAGCCGCCCAAATAGCTGATTCATCTACAGGTGCACCCCCAACTTATACTGAGTTTAATAAATCATCTGTGAAGTAGGTCATAATGTCTTCCATCTGTTAATGAGATATATTATATTAATGGATTTCTAAAGGATCATCACATTCCAGGAATAAATTTGATTCTCTCTTCCTTTAATACTTCTGAACTGACTCGATAATTGTTTTCTAGAATCTTTGCACCTGTCATAAAAACTGTCCCTGCTTAATAATTACAGCATAAGATGATAGTTGTCTGAGGGGGGAAAAAAAGGATGGGTTAGTTTCTTTCTTTGTCTAATATTGTCTGGATCATCTGTTTGTTCTTTGATGGGTAAGGGTAGGATGGGCCTGCAACTGTCCCTGTATAGCATTAAAAGTCGGCTGTCCCCTCAGTCCTGGACCAACAATGACAGTGGGTGACCTTAGGACAATGGTCCTAATGCTGCAGCCCCTTAATACAGTTCCTCGTGCTTTGTGGTGACTCGGAACCATAAAATTACTTCATTGCTACTCCATAACTGTGATTTTTGCTAATATTATGAGTTGTAATGTAGACATCTGGTCCAGAGGTCCTGACCCATACGTTGAGAACCTCTGTCTTAGGTGCTGGCCCTCTTCTGTTGTGTTAGTGGAAGCCGGAGTGAGATCGCTATTCTCGCATCCATTCTTAGTGTCCCTGGCTAAACACGACAATTCTTAATTACTCATAATGAGTGCGCTTACAGCTACCTGTTCGCTTGTCATTGTTGCCTTAGCTGTATGCATCTCAGATAAAAATCACTGTCATTTGTTTCCTAACTAGAGTTCTGATTTCCTCCTTTAAAAAAAGAAAGAAAGAAAGAGTCAGTTTTGGTTTGGGTTTTGTTTGGTCGGTTGTTTTTGTTTTTAGTTTCTGGTCCTAGAAATTGAACTCAAGATTGATTCAATGCTAGCCTGTGCCCTAAAGCAATGACACAAATTCAGCCCTGTTGATTTTAAACAGAGTTTTCTACATCTTTGCTAGCTTCTTAAAGATGTGTTTTATTTTTGATTGTACGTGTGCGTGTGTGCGTGCGTGCGTGCGTGCGACTAAGGAGGCCAGAAGCGGGAATCAGATGCCCTAGAAGTGGAATTGGGGACCAAATTGCTCCTCTGGAAGAGCAGGAAACACCGTAAGTGCTGAGCGTCTCTCTGGCCTCCGCTGGGGTTCGGCATACCTATCTGTTTATCCTGTTGGATTGTGCTTTTCATTTCTTTCTCCTTGTTCTTCTTGTTCTCTGTTCGTCTTGTTATCTATAGATAACTAACCGTTACATCTTGATGGCGGCCTTTCCTCCTGATCCACTGCATCTTTATTCTTCCTTTCAAACAATTTTGCACTAAATTCTACTTTGCGTGATGAAGCAGCCTTTCTGAGTCAATGTCTTGAACTGTGTTTGCTTTGTGTATAGTTTTCATCTCTTTATTATTACTGAGTCTGTGTGGTTTTAAGTTTACCTCTTTTAATCAGCAAAACAGTAGAGGCTTGTTTTTTTTAGACAGATAATTTCCATCAGTGATAGGTTAACTCTTTTTTGTGCTTATCCTGGAATGCTTTTGTTTATCTTCTTGTTTTGCATAGTCTTTGTTGTTTCTTCGCGTTTTTTTCTCTTATTCTGTTATATGTTTTTTGGTTTTGTTTTGTTTTGTTTTTTCCCCAAGAAAAAACTGTCCTGGACTTGCTTTGTAGACCAGGCTGGCCTCGAACTCACAGTGATCCACCTGCCTCTGTCTCCTGAGTTCTGAGATTAAAGGCGTGCACCATCATGCCTGGCTTTTTCTCTTATTCTGTAATTGGGCTCTTCATATACATAATCTGTTTATAATGTCATTTTCCTTCTGCCAATTTGAAAAGTTTAGATTCTGTTTCTGGTCTTTTACTAATTGATTTGGTTTTTAAAATAAACTTTCAGCTATGACTCTTTCTAGCAAACTAGAATATTTATAACTTCTCAACTAAATGCAAATCCTATCTTGTTGCTGTTGAGTTTAACCTTGTAAATAAAACTCACTAAGCACATATGGTACTTTATCGTTCGCTGCACTCATAATTATTTCTTGTCCACCATACCTCCCTTGGGTGCACCTTTCACTTCTTTCATAAGAGATTTAAGGGGGCTGCAGAGGTGGCTGAGAGGTAAGGGCACCTGCCACCAAACCTGACAACTTGAGTTCTATCATCAAACCCACTTGATGAAAAGAGACAACCTATACATACTTGTTACCCTCTGATCTCCTCACACATGCACATGCACACACATGTGAATAAGTGTAATTGAACATTTTTAAAATAATTGTGACAAAAGGCACAGGACTACATAACTTGGACTTTTAAGTCCAAAAGTGTTTCTCTTTGACCTCTCTCTTTATGGTATTTAGTTAGTTGTAATATTCTAGCTCAAAATCATTTTTTCTTCAGTACATTTTTTGCTTTCTAGAATATTTTATTGATGAGAAATTTATTCTCTGCCTTAAAAAACAGAAAACAAACAAAAAAACCAAACAAACCAGATATGGTGACTCATGCCTTTAATCCCAGCACTCAGGAAGCAGAGGCAAGTAGATCTCTGTGAGTTCAAGGCCAGCCTGGTCAACACAGTGAGTTCCAGGACAGCCAAAGCTACATAATAAAACCCTGTCTCAAAACAACAACAATATTAATAAATTTAAAATAACATTTCTGCCCGAAGTCATTTTAAAACTCTGTGTGGATATTTTCTGCACATTAATAATGTGTGTTTTCTTGTACATTTACTTTATTCTTCTCAGTACGGAACGTACATTTTCTATCATCTAAGGACTCAGAAAATGTTTCAAGTCTAGGAGAATGTTTGCCATTTTTGCCTATATTTTTCTTCTCTGCCATCTCTTTCCTTTTCTTGTTACAGAACTCCCATCTGATTCTTCAGGCCCTCTCATTCTCTTGGTATGTCTTAACTACTTGCTCATATTCCTCATCTTTTTACCCCTCATGATGCATTCTAAGTGAATGCCTCAAAATTCATTCTATCTTTCTCCCTCACCTCTCCTCACTCCTCTCTCCCCCCTCTCTCTCCTCTTCTCTGTTCTTCTCCTCCTTTTTTCTCCCCACCTCCTCTCTTCTTCAGGGATGGAGATCAAGCCCCGGGGCCTAACACACACTAGATAAATGTGTTACAGCTGAGCCACATTTATCTCTAAGTTCACTGGTTCTTTTTGTGTCCAATCTAATGTGCATCTCAGTGATTTAATTTTCCATTTCAATGATGTAAATATTTTATTTTCACATACTAATTAAATTTTTCATATTTACCTGTTCCCATTTCATATCTGCTTCATTTCACTCATAGCATTTGTTCCTCTTTATGAATTTTACTCCTACACTCAAGCATATTTGCTTGAGGGTCTTTGTCAGCTTCTCTCTCTCTCTCTCTCTCTCTCTCTCTCTCTCTCTCTCTCTCACACACACACACACACACACACACACACACACACACACACACACAATCATTTTATCTGTAGTGAATGCGCATTCTCTTGGGGTGTTCTGTTTTGTTTTATTTGTTGCAATTCTTATGATTAAATTAGTTGATGTAATCTGGGCTTAGATGTCTTTTGTGTGAGGGCCTTTTGTTCGTTTTTTTCTTTCCTTCTATTCTTCAGTGTTCACTTTCCCTATCTAGTACTTTCTGGTTAATCTTCCAAACCTGGATCCTTATACAGCCTGGTCAAAACTAGGTGTTGTCCTGGGAAAGGGGTACATGAATACAGGTCGTGGAATGGTAGAGGAGTGTGGCAGTAAGCACAGGTGAGGCCCTGGGTCCCATCCCCAGCACTGCAAAAATAACCAAGTTAATGGGTTTTATCTTTGAGACAGGGTCACTCTGTGTAGCGCTGACTGGCCTGGAACTCACTACATAGACTAGACTGATTTAGAACTCACAGACATCTACCTACCTCTGCCTTCTAAGTGCTGGGGTTAAAGCCATGTGCCACCAGACCCAACCAGAAAAACAGAATTTAGCTATCAGGCAATCTGATTCAACAGAGTTTCAAGGCATTAGCCACATCTTTCTGACTTCTTAGACAACACTGTGTTCTAAATTCCACAAGATTACCCACAATTCATTAGCGCCCTCTTCTTTTCTCTTTATTATGAAATGTTTGGGGGTTCATTTGTTTTATCTTGTGTGTGTTGGTGCTTTGCATGTATGTATGTATGTATGTATGTATGTATGTATGTGCACCACATGCATACCTGGTGATGGTGGAGGTCAGAAGAAAGCATGGGATCCCATGAAACTGTACTTAGAGACAGCTGTGAGCTGCCATGTGGATGCTGGTAATTAAACCTGGGTCCTCTGCAAGAACAAAAAGTACTCAATCATGTTTTATTCTGATCTCCGTGGGTCTAGAGCACCATGAATGAGCATGCTATCATTCTTGACAAGCAGTCTTCGCTATAGTTTAGGTTTTAAACATTTCTCAAAGGCATAAATATCCAAAGACACAGCTCCATCACACTGTGCAATGGAGGAATGAAGCATCCTTTAAGCCACTGGTTCTCAACCTTCCTAATGCTACAACACTTTAATATAGTTCCTCATGTTATGGTGGCCCCCAACCATAAAATTATTTGTTACTTCATATCTGTAATTTTGCTACTGGTAGGAATAATAATAGAAATATCTGTATTTTCTGATGGTCTTTGGGGAAGGGGGGGGGTCATAACCGATAAGTTGAGAAGAGTCTAGTGCCAGAGTCTAGTGCCAGAACTTTACATCACTAGGGGCATGTCCTTGAATGGGACAACAGGGAGGGTACCAGCCCCTTCCTCTTTCTCTCCTTAGCTTCCAGTCCATGAAGGAAGTGCTTCTAACTCCAGTTGTTTTTCAGTTCTGGGAACCAAATCCAGGACCTCTCACGCGCTAAGTGCTGTGCCACTGAGCTGCATTCCCAGTGCACAGATCAGGGCAGGGAGCATTTGCTCTATCACATATCCACATCATGCTGTGCTGCTTACAGATACAGTCATTAAAACTGTATCATCTTCAGCTCCATCATCGACTTATAAGCCCAAAACAAACCTTTCTGCTTGATAAGCTGATTGTCTCAGCAATGTGTTACAGTGCAGTAAAACTGACTAATATTATTACCTATTTCTTTATTTTCTGGCCCCTATTTTCAAAAGAATGAGTTGTTTTTCAAAGCTTTGCCTTTGGGACCCTGGCCTTTTCAGTACAGTCTCACTGTCATTTGGATAGTTCATCTACAACTATGATTCAATTACAGCTAAAGATTTTCAATTCTTTTCATCCTGATCTCTCAAGGCTCAAGCTTGGTTTTTTGTTTGTTTGGTTTTTGTGGGGGTTTTTTGGGGGGGTTCCTTCATTTATTTAGTTTTAATTGATTCACTTCACATCCCGATAGCAGCCCTAAGCTTGTATTCTTAACTACTTGAGAGATGTTTATATAGAGACACCCCATCAGTATCTGCAGATCGGCATGCATGAGCCATGCCTTATTTTCCTACCTCTACCCAATGTTCTTTCTTGTCATGAGGCCCTCATGTCTCACAGTCACCACTGCCCAGACTTGAAGTCCCAATGTTCTCTTGTTTCCCTTCATCTGACTAGCCGTCGTGTGTTGTTGTGTCCTGTTCAGAACCACTCCCAAATTTCTTTCTTTCTATCCATAGTTATTTGTGTAATGATCCTCCATGTCTTCTTGAGCTCATGCCTGAACCAATGATTTCCCTTCCTTAGGGGTTCTCAGGTGCCCATCTCACTCTTCTTTAATCAATTCTTCATGCTGCTCCCAGCACGGTCTAATCATTCAAAAGCTGTATGTGCCAAAGAATCTGGTACCTTACTGCTACATCCAGGGTTATCCTTGTGCCTTCCACATCACTAGGTGTGGGGAGCCAAGGCCCTAACCGGGCTGGACATAGACCTTGGATCTTAGCTCAAAACAATGAGTGGACCTGGACCAAACTGCCTTGTGACTTCTTTCCTTCCCCCAGGATACTTTCCAGAAACCCAGCTGCCCTCAGTAAGTTGCCACCACCTGCACAGACTAGCTTCTTAGAAAATAGGACAGAGAGTTTAGATACTATAGATAACTCCTTGAGGTCAGGGTTGCTTAGAAACCTTTCCTCCTACATCCTTGCTAACCCATTCACCCTGCTGAACATCCTCCCTTCACCCTGCTAAGCATCCTGGACACCTGCTGCCAAGTTCACCCTGCTCCCCCTCCCAAGTTCCTGCTTACTGACTATATAAACAGCCTGTGAAAAAACAAACGGTGTCAGCTTGATCAGACTCCTTGACTTGCTGTCCGTTCTTCTGCCCATTCTCTCCCAAGGGTCCGAGGGTCCCAGTTGATTTCCCGGCGGGCCTGGACAACTAGGTCTTTATTCTGTCCTTCCCTTTCCTATGTATCTACCCTAAATATCTATTCAACCTCTACTTGAGCTGGAGTTCATCTCTAATCAAATTTCTCCTTTGCTTCCACTTCCCAAATTCACCTCCCAAACTACATATAGAGCACTTGTCCTCCACCTTACACTACATTTATTTATCTAAGCCACTCGCTTGGGCATGGTGATACACACTTGCAATCTGGCCACTGGGGGCGGGGACTGATTAGCAAACTCTGGGCCAATGAATGACATCTCCTGAGGAATTGCAACTGGCTTTGGCCCTGGCCTCCACATGAATGTATTCACACCTGCATTGGTATCACACATGTACACTCTCACAAACATGCAACACACACACACACACACACACACTTTACATACAGAATATCTACAAATGCAAAGAAATTGCCCTAATAGTAAACTCAATTTGTGATGAATTTCATTTCCATGCTTATAAAAGAACTGATTTAAGTGCCAAAGCTTTTACATGTATAAAGCGGGCTAATAACATCATTAACACAAAAGGTCTGACGTGAGAAATAAATTAAATCCACCCATAAAATGCATAGCATGGTACTGGGCACATATAAAACAGAAAGAAAAGAAGAGAAAGACAAGTAGAAAGAAGAAAACCTATGTAGAATTAGCTAAGCTGTCTTGAATAGTGCCCAAGACTCATGTCACTTCTATTTTATTC
The DNA here is from genome assembly GCF_964271855.1 of Acomys minous. Lineage (NCBI taxonomy): Eukaryota > Metazoa > Chordata > Mammalia > Rodentia > Muridae > Acomys > Acomys minous. The sequence continues at coordinate 16,585,369 of NC_140489.1, forward strand.
CCTTGTGACCTTACACCATTCTGTTCCAGAAAATTTTCCACTTTAGGGTTTTTTTTTTTTATTCTCAAATAACATTTCTCTGAGAAACTTGGTTCTGTCTGAAGTGTATTTCCTTGTTGACCCCAACATGTACCCTTTTCTGCCCTCATGTCAGTGAGTTCATGCAGCAACCCTTTGATCACGTGCCTATCAAACCGTAGCTGTTGTTCAAAGGGCAGTTTTCCTTCTCAGGTGAGAAACTTCCTAGTTACTGTAGCTATATCAGTGGCCTCTGTCCCCTAAGTCCCTCGGTGTTCGCACACTGTACAACTCAGGAAAGTCCAAAATCCTTCATTGTGGTTTGATGTTCAACCCATGAGTGGTTAGCCTAATGAAACTTTTGGAAGCATCTGCCCCCTGCTGCCCCACAGACACGAAGTGGATATGGGATAAATTGGATAAGTAAATCTGGTCCCTGTTGCTGCTGCTCTTCTCAGTCCTGAAGCAGTCTCCTGGGTCTATTCGTGTATTTATGCTCCACACTTGTTAATGCCTGTAAAGTTTTTGGGGGAGCACATGGCACACTGTAAGTTCGGTATAATGGCAAGTGTCATTGCTGTTGCTTTATTATGATATGCCTAGTAGGACGATCAATGGGGTGAGCAATTGTGCACATACTAAATAAATAAATACACGTAAAAAGAAGAAGAAAGAAGTCAGGAAGAAGAAAGAAGTGGAGTCCTGTTTCCTATGTGAATTATGGAAAACTATAAACTTAATTCTTAATAAAATACTAAGGAAGCCATTGCATGCCAGGACAGTCCTGTGTAATTACTGAGTCCTAGACTCATTGAAGACACAGAACCCTGCCGTGTACAACAGGCCCTGTTTCCCACTCTGGGAAGGAAGAACACTTCTATGTTGGCTCTGTTTTTTAGCAATTAAACTTTTCCACACTTCTAGATGCAGGTATTTAACCACAAGATGATATACATTCTTTCTGTTTTTAAAAGCAAGTATCCAAAATATTTTAATCTCCCACTTTAAAAATTCCCCATTATATCTGTTTTCGTTTTCAGATGTTAATTTTCACATCCACATCTTTTTGTTACACAGTTGTATCACATGTGACAATTTTTTTTCTATTCTCTAGTTTTTCCTCATTTATTATTTCTACATTTCAAATTTTTTATTTAAAATTGTTTATTTTTGAGATTATAATATAATTACATTATTTTCCCCTTCCCTTCCATCCGTCTAACCTCCTATATAACCATCCTTGGTCTCTTTCAAAATCATGGACTCTTTCCAAATTATCCGTTGCTATACCCAATATATGAGTATTCCTAAATATAAGCTGCTTAGTCTATAATAATGTTACTTGTTTGTATGTTTTCAGGGGTGGCTGTTTGGTACCAGAAATCCAGCAGGTGTGCTCTCCCCGAGGGAAGACTGTTTCTCCCACTCTCAGCATCCCTTAGTTGACTGTGGTCCTTTGTGTAGGGTTGAAACCACATGGCCTTTTCCTAGTCCACTTTAGCAAGTCTGTTATTGTTGTCCCCTTTCAGCTCGTGTTTGTGCAATCGTGTTGATCAGACTTTATCAGTATAGCTTCTGATGTTACTAGGCAACACAGTCTCACAGCCGACTCCCTGATCCTCTGGCTCTTAAAAGTTTTCCACCCCCTCCCCCTCTCTTGCAACTCTCCCTGAGCCTTGGGTGCAGGAATTGCTCTGTGGGTGTGGCCATTGGGACTGGGCTCTTCAGCTGCATTTTGATCGGTTGCAGTTTTCTGTAATGGTTTCCCATTTGCTGCAAGAAGAAATTTCCTTGGTGAGGGCTGAGGACGACACCTGTCTGTGGGCATGCGGACACATATTTATACTGTAGTAGAGGCTTATGCATCCTGGTAAAGCAGTGTCTGTCGGGTCTCCTCAAAGATCTATGACTCCACTAGCCCTGGGTAGTTGCTTAGGTTTCTAGTACCAGGCATGGCTTCCCTTTTGTTGAGCAGGTCTTAATTCCAATCAGAGAACTGGAGGTTACCGCCAAGATACGCATGCCTCCACTGCTTCCTTAGGGCTATTGTGCCCCACGGGCCATGGTTGTGGTTCAAAGGTGTCATAGCTGGTAGAACTGTTGGTTGCTTCCCGCCTTTGGAAACTTACATGGCACCTTTTGGTACCATGAATGCTAATACTTAGGGAGGAAGCATTTGGGTCTGTTCCAGCTCTGAGTCTGAAGTACATGGCGTCTTTAACCACAGGGACCTACCTTCTACCTCTGAGGAGCAACCAAGAGCAAAAGCAATAGTCTATATAGCATTTCGGGAGTCTCTTGGACAACCCTGACCAACAACTCAGAACATGTTTTCCCATGCTTGATGTTGGGGGTTTTATTAGAGGATATTTGCTCTCTGACGGACCACTGTTAGCTCGGATGAGAAATTTTCATTTAAACTATCTGTTGATACACAGACTTGCATGTGTTGTACAGCTTTTTTTTTTTAGATAAGTAGTTCATAGTATAATTCTCCATGACTTTTAAATAAATCCATAACTGTTGTTTACCCACTTTCTGCCTTCTGTGCTTCTCTCTCTGCCCCTCCCTATTTCCCCTGATCAGGTCACTTGTACCCTAGCAGCCCCCTGTCTAACAGCTCTTATACCCTCCTAGCCCTGGCAATGCTCCCTTTGTACTCTCCTAGTTTTTGCAATTGCTCCAGGATATACACTCACATCTGGAGAATTGGAGCTAGATACCGCTGATAGGAGCAAATACGCAACGGTTGTCTTTCTGGGTCTGGGCTTTGCATTCATTCTTCAGGAAACATCCATATGCCAAGAAAGCCATCACTCCTTAATCTTTATAAAGCTGATTCCAATAAGTTAAAAATATTTTCCAAGGGCTTAGAGGAACATTCAACATTGTGTCTCTTTAAGACAGATAATGATAAGACAAATTGAAGTCTTGTTTCCAGATCTCATGTAAAGCCATTAATACTGTGAAACGCAGCACAACAAAGTCTTCCCTCTGATCTGGGGCTTTGCTTTTTGCAGCTTTTTAATTACTCACATTAACTGTGGTTCAAACATACTAATTTTGGGGCTGGAGTGATGGCTCAGCAGTTAAGAGCACTAACTGCTCTTGCAGAGGACCCAGATTTGGTTCCCAGCATCCAGATGGCAGTTCACGACCGTATATAACTCCAGTTCCAAGGGAACCAACACACTATTCTGAACTCCACATGTACTTTACATACATGGTGCAAATCTACATGTGTAGACAAACACATAACACACACATATGATACATATATACTAATATTTGACTCTCTCTGAAAAGAGAAAAACCATGCCATTACTTTTATTACAGTAAATTATTATAACTGTTCTATATTATAAGTAACTAATATTGTTAATGTTATGTTTAATTTATAGATTAAATTTTACCACAAGTATGTCTGTTTAGGAAAAAAGCTATCATATGCCTGGCTCAGTACCATCTGTAGTTTCTGACATCCACTGAGGAGCTAGGAAGATATCCCTCATGTATAGGGGAGAGCTACTGTACACAAAACATAAAAGTACAGTTTAATGATTGGTGATTAATCAAGCTAATACCATGTAACTACACCCAGGTCAAGAAGCAAAACATGACACCACTACAGAAGTCTTGAACTCACCCTTCCTTCTCAGTCAGAGCTCCCTACCTCCCTCTCAGCAGTTACAGATCTGACTGTGAGGGTAATTGCTTTCATTGCTCTCTTTATACAAATGAGATCTTAAAAGAACAGAAGATCAAGGAAAATTTATTAGTCACTAGACTACATCTGAGCATATGGCCAACATCAGTTTTAGAAGAATTTCCCCAATTATTTTTATGTGCTTACTAATGTTCCAAATTGCCTCTCTGGCCTCTATTGATGCCCAGGTTAAATCGATTACACTCTCTTGAAGCCTGACACCAATGGTAAAAATAGCAGGCAGAATTCAGTTCTTCATTTCTTTGAGGATGTATTAAATGTAACCCCCAAGATCTGAACTATCATTCCTCAAAGACCAGTATTTCAGGAAGATTATGCCGTCCTTTCCTGCGGAAGATGGTTCTTAGGAAACAGCTGGTGAAAAATGAAGAAGAAAATGGAGTTGTCAGGAAACTCCCGTGGCTAAAGATGGAAAAATAATCTTCTCTAGCTTTTTGAGTAACACCTTGTCACTAGCTTGCTCGATATATCTCTCTCTCTCTCTCTCTCTCTCTCTCTCTCTCTCTCTCTCTCTCTCACACACACACACACACACACACACACACACACACACACACCTGACATTCATTGTGAGAATGAATGCTGAGAAACAGGAAGGGAAAATTCAGCTTGAAACACAGTACACACTGTCATCGTTTGAATAAGATATGCCCCGTATAGGCTCAGGGATGTGAACATTTGGCCCCTGGTTGGTGCCTCTGTTTTCGAAGGTTGGGGTGGTACGGTTTTGCTAAAGGAAGTAGGGGGCTAGGGGTGAGATTTGAGACCTTAAAGCCTCACTCTACGTCCACATTCCTCTCTCCACTTCATTCTTGTAGCTGAGGATGTGAGCCCTCAGGCTCCTGCTCCTGCTCCTGCCTCCCTGCCTGCTGATGGTTGCTACGCTTCCTCGGCATGGTGACCTCTTATCCCTCCGGAACCATAAACCTAGATAAACTCCTCCTTCAGTAAGCTACCTTGCTCCTAGTAGTTCATCCTAGCAACAAATTAGTAATTAATATAGAAGTTGGTATCAGGAGTGGGTATGCTGTGTGTGCAGGTAGGAACCTGATCTTGCTGATATGTGGTGATATGAAAGACTTCGGAACTTTGATGAGATAAGTGGTTGAATGCTATAAGCAGCCTTTCTTCTAGCAAGAGCCTGTAAGGGGGGGGCTGGAGAGATGATGGCTCACATGGCTGGAGAGATGGCTCAGCGGTTAAGAGCACTGACTGTTCTTCCAGAGGTCATGAGTTCAATTCCCAGCAACCACATGGTAGCTCACAAGCATCTATAATGTGATCTGATAACCTCCTCTGGCCTGCAGATTACATGCAGGCAGAGCTCCGTATACATAATAATAAATAAATCTTTTTAAAAAGAGCCTGTAAGGCAGTAGTACTGAGAACAAAACAAACTGCAGAGGACTAGCTCAAGAAGTTTCAGAAGAAAGAGCTGACTTTAACACCAACTGCCTTAGTGGCTAGTCCTGTGATATTTTGGCAAAGAATCTGGCTGTCTTCTGCCCTTTTCCCTGAGAATTTGCCAGGGGTTTATTAAAAGGTACTGGACTGTGATGGTTTGAACAAAAATGCCCCCCATAGCCTCAGATGTTAAATACGTGATCCACAGTTGCTGGCTCTGGTTGGGGGACGCTTAGGGGGTGTGGATTTACTGGAGTAAGTACGTCACTAGGGTGAGCTTTGAGGGTTTAACAATTTGCACCATTTTAAGTTTATAATGCTTTGTGCTTGCACTTCAAGAGTAAGCCCTTGACTTTCTTCCTCATCCAATACCCTTGACTCTCACTGTCATGTCTCCTTGCCATGATAGACTCTTTTTTTTAATTAATTTATTCATATTACATCTCAATTATTAGCCCATCCCTTGCATCCTCCCATTCCTCCCTCCCTCCCACTTCCCCCCTACTCCCCTCCCCTATGTCTGTGACTGAGGAGAACCTCCTCCCCCTATATATACTCAAAGGGTATTGAGTCTCTTCTTGGTAACCTGCTATCCTTCCTCTGAGTGCCACCAGGTCTCCCCACCCAGGGGACATGGTCAGAAATGGGGCACCAGAGTTCGTGTGAAAGTCAGACCCCACTCTCCACTCAATGGTGGAGAATGTCCTGTCCAGCCATGATGGACTCTTAGCCCTCTGGTACCATGACCCCAAATAAGCTTTTTAAATATAAGTTGCCTTAGTCATGGTGTTTAATCACAGTAGCATAAAAAATGGCTAATACATAGACTAATTTCTTTGGTGGAAAAAATTTCAAAATAGCTGAATCTATGGTTTGGTTGCTATTAATGTTTATGCAAGTCTATAATGAAACAGAACAAGTGGGCAGAAAGACGTTTTTAAAACATACAATTTAGAGCCGGGCGTGGTGGCACACACCTTTAATCCCAGCACTCAGGAGGCAGGGGCAGGTGGATTGCTGTGAGTTTGAGGCCAGCCTGGTCTACAAAGTGAGTCCAGACAACCAAGGCTACACAGAGAAACCCTGTCTCAAAAACAAAACAAAACAAAAAAAAACAAAAAACAAAAAAACAAAAAGCATACAATTTAGAGAGAAAAAGAGCATTAGGAAATTTAATGTTGGAGCCAAGGAACATGCTAGAAGAGAGGATGCAATCATTAAGGACATTTACACCATTAAGAAGAGGCCTAGTATACACTGTAAGGAAGGGAAGAGTGTCCTTAGGGCAAGACCCCACCCTACTAAGCTTTCAATTTGTGAAAAGAAAACTGTTATAGAGTTCCTAAAAATCAACAACAAATAAAAGCTGTTGCTAATGTGATGGATACAAAAGGATGAGGGTTCATCCCAAGCTGGTACCCAAACTTGACAGCATTAGAGGCATGAAGATAGCAAGGGTGAATGATCCAGGGGCCATCCTCTTCGGTTTCAGAGAGCTGTGGGGGCCAACCAGCATGTGTGTGTCTTTGGGTGCGCACCATCCCGAGGCTTGAGTGAGGGTCTCCCTTCGGGGGTCTTTCAGATCCAGCCCCAGAGAGACATATTTTGCAGGCAGCAAAGCTAGAGGGACAGAGCCATCTAAGACCTTTGGAGCTAAAATCTCTCTCTCTCTCTCTCTCTCTCTCTCTCTCTCTCTCTTTTTTTTTTTTTTTTTTTTTTTTTTTTTTTTTTTGTCCAGTCTCTATGGGGTTGATCATTTCGGGTAGCCCTTTTGAGGTTGATCTGCATGTGAATTCTTGAGGAAAGAGTAACTGAGGCAGTCCATGAGGCCAAATCACCTGGGCTACTTGCTTTGCCTTTACTGTTACCTAGTCTTTTGCTTTGAAAATAAACAAACTTTTAAAGGCTTTGTATATGAATATGTACAAGGTACAGAAATCAGCTAAAGATGGTTTTCTGCTCTATTTTTGAGCAGGTGAAAATCAACTTCATAAGTCCAGTTGAAGTGTAATATAAATCTCTATCCACGTTTAATGAAAGAATGGGTTGTCATAAGGACCAGGGAGCCAATTAGAGTCACTTGCTATATGAAGATATTCATGTCTCGGCTAACAGGAGGTCTTCCCTGGTCAGATCTTGTCTTTATAAGTTTTGTTGGTAGCTGTATTTTTTTTTTCCTACAGATACATAAGCATAACCACATCCCCATCTCAACACTATTCCGCATTTTCATTCTAATGTCCATACATCCTTATAACATATTGGTTAACCTAGTTCCTCAGTTTTTTCTACAGCCCAATGTCACTCAGCTCCTCAGTTGTTCCTTTTTCACTAACATTACAAAAATTTAGAGTTAACAAAGCATTATTTAGTCTGTCCCTGAGGGTCTTTACTCTTCCTTTTTGTTTAATAAGCATCCCTTTTAAGGTAAAATTATCTCTGTCTCCAACTGCTTGTTCTATAGGATTGTGAGGCATACCAGTTATGTGCTTTATATTATAATATGCAAAGAATTGCTTCGTCTTACTGGATACATATGCAGGAGCATTATCAGTCTTAATTTGTGTAAGGTATACTCGTAATTGCCATTATTTCCAATAAATCTATAATTACACAGTCTTTTCAGTACTTAAATCAGTTGCCCATTGAAACTCTGATTATGTATCAATGGTATTGGTTTCTGAATTCTGCAAAATGAAATACATGCATCTGTAAGATTTCCTTTCTTTTGGTATCCCTAGAATTACTTCCAGCAAGTAATGGAGTTTGGTGATACAGAGTACATATAGGACATTTTTTAATTATTTCTTTGGCTTGTTGCCAAGTGAGAGAGGACTTTTTTTTTTCTTTAAGCCTTAGCTGTTTTTTTTTTTTTAATTTTAAAATTAAGTGTTTACTGTTAACATTATGTGTTTCAGGAAATTTTGCAGCTTCTAACACATTTCCTATTACTAATTTGTCAATTTATTCGTTTCCTTGTGCCAATGGACCTGACAAACCTGTATGAAACCAAATATGAGTAATATATAATGGATAGTTTCTACTTTTGGTGACCTGTTGCAGTTGCATAAATAAAAAAAGTTAATTCTGAGTTATCAGGAGTAAATTCAGCAGTTTCTTTATGCAAAACAACACTGCCTGTATATTGAGAGTCAGTAATTATTTTGAGAGACTCAGGAAAATCTATTAATACCATAAGGATTGCATACAATTTTGATTTTTGAAATGAGACTTGTGATCACCTTGCTTATTTTGTCTGACTTATAACCTGCCATTCACATCTTATTTCTATCAGTTTAGACTGTTGGTGCCTCTGGCATTGGTGTTCCCTTTACAATACATGGAAGAACTCAATTTGTTTTTTTTATAAGCTGTATATGCTTGCTTTTGGATATTTGTTATTAATTCTTCCAAGTAGTTATGATAAGCTCTTTGCCAATCTTCATTGATTACCCACGATGACATAATCTTAGCATTAATAAGTGGCACTACAATGTCTGTAGGCTCAATTTTCTTAACACATATATTTTATTACAAACGTAGAGTACCTCACTGATAACCCAACTAACCTAAACAATAGGAAAAGAAGATTAAAGAATACAACAATGAAACCGTAAGGATATCAGTTCTGAGGAACAATTCTCCTAGCATAATCAGCAGGATTTCTTCTGCTGGAACCTGGAGCAATCAGAACCCAGAACCTCAGCCGGAGCCCAGATCCCCGAGCCCTGAAGCCTTCCCTTGAGCAGTTCTCTCTAGGAGCATCTCGAAGCCGCACAATGAACACCCAAAGCTATCCCAAGTCTCCAAAGGCCCCCTCCTCCTGTTTTTGGCTTACATTTATATCTCCTCTCAGAATTTGTTCAAGGATGTTTTTCAGCTGGTTAACAACAAATCACACAGACACACACATATACACACACACATGGTAGTTTGACTTCTAAGGGGATAAACATCACCTGCTCTTTCAGAAGTCTTTTTCTCATCCCCCACTTGTGATCTAAACAAAAAACATGTTTATCTCTCCTCCAGCCAGCCAAGTCCGTTACTGACAATTGGCACAGTCTTATTCTACCTTTTATAATTAATTTAGAAATCTTTTCTATGTATGTCTTCAATTTTTACTTTGTTTATGTGCTAAGAAAGTACAATTCCACAATGCTATCTTCCCTGTGCATAAAGAGCCAAGTAGGAGAATTAGTTGAAGGCAAAATAATCAAAATACAATCAAGTTTCGGATCAGTTCGATCCACAGATGCATCATGCACTCTTTGTTCTACCAGAGATAACTCTTTCTGCTTCAGCTGTTAGACGTCTTGGACTGTTTAAATTTGAGTCTCCTTGTAATTTTTGAAACAAAGTACTTAACTCATTAGTACTTAATCCAGTTGTAGGCCTCGGCCAGTTAATAGCTCCCATTAATTTTTTAAAAATCATTAAGTGTTTGCACTTTTTGTGATCAAAAATTTTTGTTGACAGGGATGGAGAGATGGCTCAGTGGTTAAGAGTGCCGCCTGCTCTTCCAGAGGTCCTGAGTTCAATCCCCAGCAACCACGTGGTGGCTCACAAACATCTATAATGTGATCTGGTGCCCTCTTCTGTAGATAAAAGCACTCATATGCAATAAACAAATAAATAAATCTTTTTAAAAAATTTTTGTTGACTTATTCTATAACCCAAATAGCTAATTGAATCTCCTCTTTGTATTTTTTTCTGGAGCAATATTTAACCCACAGCGGGGAGGAATTCTTTGTGTTTCCTTAAACATTTTCTCTAAAGTATCTGCATCCAATCAGCCAATAAAATATCATCCATGTAAGGGCAAATAATAGATTGAGGAAATTGCCTACAAATTATTTCTAACAGTTGTCACACAAAATATTAAAATAAAATTGGACCATTTAACATTCCCTGTGGAAGTACTTTCCAATGGTATCTCTTTATTGGACCACTGTTGTTCAGAGTAGGTACTAAAATTGCAAGCCTTTTCCCTATCCTGCTCATGGAAGGGTATTGTGAAAAGCAAGTTTTAAAGGCAATTATTATAGGCCATTACCTAGGTAATAACAAAGGTAAAGGAATTCCAGACTGTAAAGGACCCATTGGTTGAATTACTCTATTCACTGCTCTTAAATCCATTATCATCCTCCATTTTCCTGATTTCTTTTTTTTATAATGAACACAGAAGAATTCCATGGGCTGGTAGACTCTTCTATATGGTGAGCCTCCAGCTGCTCTTGTGCCAGATGTTCAAATGCCTGCAGTTTTTCCTTTGTTATGGGACACTGCTCTTGCCGCACAGGTCTGTTTGATATCCATTTTAGGGGCAAGGCTGCTGGTATTTCCGCAGTGGCCCCTCTTATACAGTTGGAAATTCAATCCCTGTGATGTCCTGTTTTGGGACAATGGCCACAGCTTGTGATTGTTCTTGATTACACATGTCAATACTCTCCCCAGGGACATCTACAATTTTGCCCCTAATTTCACTATTGGCTGTACTCCCAAATGCCCCTGTTCTTTCTACTGGAGCAGCTTTGCCCTTGATGTAAAGAAACAGGAACAGCTGAGTAATTCTATCCCCTGCATTAATTTGCATCTCCCTTTTTACATATGCCGTGATTTTAACTTCTTCCTTACAATCCCCATCTAGAATACCTAGGTGCACAATAAGTCCTTGAGAAGTTAATCCATTTCTTCCCGAGATTATTCCTACTGTCCTTGAAGGCAAAGGACCATAACCACCAGTGGTTATTTTATAACATTCAACTTTTAGGGATAGTGTAAGAGGGTATCTGTGGGCGCGTGCAAAGCTGCCCTGGCTTCAGTAGTGCGCATAAGATCGGCTATGCTTAGTTTTAGTTTCCCTGACTGTTACTTCCTGGCTACCCAGAAGAAAATGGCTTTTTTTTTTTTGGTTGTTGTTGTTGTTGTTTAGATTTTTGGGGGTGTTTTGTTTTGTTTTTGTTTTGCTGTTTGTTTGTTTGTTTTTCTTAGGGCCTCGAGCCCTGATGGCAAGAGGTTACTTGTATGTCCCTCTTGGGCCTGCCATCTCTAGTCCAATGTTTTCTCTTTCCACAGCAGCTACAAAGCCCTGGAAGCCTTGACATTGCCCTGCAGCCAGAAGCTGCTTGTTCTCTTCTACGAATATTATATTCTCCAGAGTTAATGCACCTGCTATTTTGAGCTCTGAAGCTTTTGACCTTATGATTTCTTTGTAAATGCCCAAATTCACTGCAATTAAAGCACTGGGTAGTTTGGTATGTGAGACCTCTAGTTATGACTTGTCCTGTGACATTGGCATGCTGCTCCTGAGAGCCAATATTATTTATGTCTCTTATCCATTTGTCTATAGGATCTGCTCATGATTTTAATGGTCTAATTACTCTCTTACATTCAGTATTTGCATTTTCAAATGCCAAGGTCTCTGTCAACACCTTTCTGAGACCAGGGTCTGATATGGCTTTATTTAGAGCTGAAGCCCAATCTCTGTGAAGTCTGTGAAGGCTTCTTTGGGGCCTTGTATTACCTTAGCAGAAGAAGTGGATCTTTTCCCAGGTTCATCAACCGAGCTCTCAAAGCTCCAACACGGCATCATTCTACCACCACATCATCAGATAGAATTTGTTCTTGTAAGTCAGCAAAACACCCTTCCCCAAGCAACTGATCATTAACAACATTTATCCCTCTTGTTGTATTTTGTTGCTCTATTTTTGAGGCTGCATTCCCCCCTCACAATAACCATTGTAATTGCTGACCAGCTCCTAGCACAGTTGACACCAATCCATTCCAACCTTGGGGGAATAACTCTATTTTGGGTATTTGTTTAATGAGTGGGGAATGCATTCCATAGGACACAATAGACTCTTTAAATATAACATATCTATTAGACTCCATGTTACCTCATCATAATCATGACCACCATCATTAGCAGGCATGTGTTGCACAATTACTGGGAAAGCTGAAAGGGCCTGTGTAGTCCGAGGCAACTCCTCTGGTGGCACATCTGGCTCAATATTAGCCTTTTTGCCATGTACAGTCTCCAGCCTTTCCTAGTCCAGGTCATGCTAAGGCTGCTGGGACCTGGCAGTGAAAGTGCATGGAGCAGGGTGGGACAGCGAGAGTGGAGAAACTCCGGAACTCAGTTACCAGGTGTGAACCTTTTTGCTCTTCCTTTACCACTGGTGCTCTTGGCTTTCCAAGTTCTTTAACCTTCACGCACATAGCTAACTCTGTAATTCTTTCTAAAATGAGAGACTTGAGTGACATTTCCACTTTTCCTATTTTTGTTTCTCAGACCCCCTCTGTATCCACTTGTAACTTTTCTAATTGCTCAGCAATTTTTTCAACCTTTTAAAATATGGAATACAGGAAGAAGACAAAGCAAGACAGGAGAGACCCTAGCAGCAGCAGCACCATTTCGCTGACAGCCTAAAACAATATTCTCATACCCTCATAGCCTGCCATTTCCTCTCCAGCATTAGAAGCCAAGTTTCCCATTATGCTTAAGCCACATCTGAGTGTCTGAGTACCACCTGTAGGCTTTGATTTAAAAAAAAAACTACTTTATTTGGGGTTCCTTAATGTCTCTACCTCCCTTCCAACCCACTGACCCTAAATAGAAGAAAAAGAAGGTTAGTAGTGACAGGGCATATCCCTGGGACAATTTCCTTGAGACAATTTCACTCCTTGTCATCAGGATTCTAGCAGTCCAGGTAAGCAGCAAGCAACAGCAAACAGTAACAGCAACAGTGGAACAAATCAGCAGCAGCCTTCTCAAAGTGTTCTCTGGAGTGTTTCTCTCTAGGAGCGTCTCTCTTCTCTTCTCTTCTCTTCTCTTCTCTTCTCTTCTCTTCTCTGCTCTATACCCTCTCAGAGTCTGCACAAGGATGTTTTCCAGCTGGCAAAGACCACGCCCCCCCCAATGAGGCAGTTCCCAGCTGACAAAGATCATGCACTTGGGATCAAAACAAAAACGTATTTACACATTAATAACCAAAACTTCCACTACAGTGTTGTTTGGGAGGTTTAGGAGGTGTAGCCCTGTTGGAGGAAATATGTCCCTGGAGGTAGGGTAGAGCTTAAAGACTTGTGTAAATCCAAGTTCCCTCTCTCTGCCTCATGATTGCAGGTCAAGATGTGAATTCTCAGCTTCTGCTCTAACTTCCATGCGTCCCATCCATGACAGCTCTTATCCCTCTGGAACTGTAACTAAATAATCCCTCCCTTCTATAAATTGCCTTGGTTGTAGTGTTTTACTACAGTGTCTTAGTTAGGGATTATATTGCTGTGAATACAGGCCATGACCATGGCAACTCTTACAAGGAAATATTGAATTTGGGCTAGCTTACAGTTTCAGAGGATTATTTCATCACTGTTATGGCAGGAAGCAAAGTAGCATGCAGATAGACATGGTGATGGAGAGGTAGCTGAGAATTCTACCTAAAGATAAGCAGGCAGCCCAAAGAGAGTGAGACCCTGGGCCTGGCTTGAGCATCTGAAATCTCATAGCCCCCTCACCAGTGACACACTTCCTCCAACAAGGCCACACCTACTCCAACAAGCCCACACCTCCTAATAGTACCACTCCCTATGAGCCCATGGGAGCCATTTTTGAACCACCATAAACAGCAATAGAAAGGAAACAAAGTATCTAAGTATGAAATTGCCATTCTTGTGTTTGCTTTATCTTTAACCTCAGTGCATCGTATTATACTACTTTCAAATGACTGTGCCAATTTATGCTTCCACCATTACTTCTTTACTTCCTTGTCCATATTAGACATTGCAGTCTTTTTAATTTAAGCTGTTCAGATAATTGTGTAGGAGGTTCTCTTTTGACTTGCAATTTGCCAATTACGAGTAAATTGAGCCTATTTCTGAGAATTATTTTATACTTGGATTCCTTTCCTGCGACATTCCTATTCAACTCTTTAACCATCTTGATGAATTGTCTTCTTTTCCTTATTAGTCTGCAGGAGTCGTTTGTGTCATCCAGTCATGAGCTCTCTGTCACTTTTCTATGTTTCAGGTATTGAATGGGACTACTCTCAGAGCCAAAGTGCCACCATCTTCATGAGCTCAGCTACGACCGCTTGCCAAAGATCATCACAGCTTAGCTTGTTGATTGTCAGCCTTCCCTCATAAAAGGTGAGGAGGGGAGCATGAAGGACCCTCCCCCAAGAGTCCTCACCCAGCTATTCCCTCCAACCAGGTGTATGCAGTTCTGTCCTAATTGCATGTTGCCCCAGTTGGGGGCTAAGAGTATATAGACTGGGAAGGACTAAGAACAGGGCCCCATTCACACCGTCATCCTCCATGTTGGTTAAAGACTTTCCAATGTGGTTACTTTAAGACCATCTTGCTCATCACTCCTCACCCATTGCTACTTAAGTAACCCTAATTGAAAAAAAAAAAAAGTAAACCTAATGAACTCATTGGTTCTCCAAGGTGACTTTCACCCTACTAGATATTATTTTATATCTCCCCCAGGGAGACAGCTTCAGCAACAGAAGGCAATTTGTGTCACTTTGTAGTCTATCTTTGCATTCTGTTAAGTCCATGGCTCAACGAAAAGCAGACTTTATTGTACTTATATTTTATTTGTTTGAGACCATGTGTGATGGTTTGAATGGTCCCCAGAGGCTCATATATTTGATGCTTGTTCTGCAGTTGGTGGAACTATTTGAGAAGGATTAGGAAGTGTGGCCTTGTTAAGAGGTGTGTCACTGAGGACTAGCTTTGAAATGTCAAACGCCTACATCATTCCCAGTGAGCCATTTTCTCTCTTGTAGCTGTTGTCTCAACATGTAAGCTCTCAGCTACTGCTCCAGTGCCATGCTTGCCCCTGCCTGCTTCCATGCGCTCCACATGGACTCAAGCACCCTCTGGAACTCTTGGTATCAAATAAAAGTCTTTCTTTTATAAGTTGCCTTAGTCATGGTGCTTTGTTGTGGAAGTAGAAAAGTTATAGTGGGCCCTGCAACTCAGGGTAACCTTAGACACACTGTGTAGCTGAGGGTGACCTTAAACTCCTGATCTTCCTGCCTCTACTTCCCAAATACCAAGATTGCAGAGGTGAGCCAGCATTACCAGGTTCTTTTTTCTTACATGGTATATGACATTTTTCCTACTCTGATCAATAAACAACTTCAGAGAGAAGTAATTTATTTTGGTTCACAGTCTCAGGTGATACAGTCCATCTAGCAGAAGGCATGGCGGCTATGTTCAATATAATCCTTATTAAAATTCAATTATGTTCTTCGCTGAACTAGGAAAAAACATTCTAAGGTTCATATAACACAAAAGACCTAGGCAAACCAAAACCATCTAAGTAGAAAGAGCAATGCTAGCAGTAACAGTCCCTGATCACAAGTTACACTAGACCCACAGTAACAAAAACTGTATGACATTCAACAAACACAAACATATAGTTGGATAGAAAAAAATAAAGGGTTGCTTGTGAGTAAATCCACACCATGACAGCCACCTAATTTTCAACAAAAGTGTCAAAAAAAACATGTAGTGGAAAAAGGATGATTTAATAAATGGTTCAGGGTAACTTGTATGTGTACATGTGATGCCTGTACCTCTCATCAGATACAAAATTCAATTCAAAATGGATAGAAACCTTCATATAAAATATGGAACTTTAGCAATGACAAGGAAAAATATGAGCAAAAAACTTCAAGATATAGGCCTTTCCAAAAAGAACTCCAAAAATTCAGGAAATAGTCTTCCAAAATCACAAATTGAATTTCACAAAGCAAAAAGGCTTCTCATAGCAAAGAAAACAGCTGAGTAAAGGGATGGCTTACAGAGTGGGAGAAAATCTTTGCCACCTATGGATCTGGCCGGGACTAATACCTGAAATATACAATGGACTGAAAACATTAAAAGTGGAAAGCCAGGTGTGGTAGTACTTGTCTTTAATACCAGTACTTGGGAGGCAGAAGCAGCCAGATATTTGGGACTTTGACTAGACAGATTAATCTACATAAGAGAATTCCAGGCCAACCACAGTGAGACTCTGTCTCAAAAATAGATACATACATACATACATACATACATACACACACACACACACACACACACACACACACACACACACACACAAATTATACCAATAATAAATGAGCTAATGAAATGAGGACGTCCCTAAGGAGAAATACAGAAATCATCCATGAATATATGTACATACAAAAAACGCTAAATAGACTCAGCAGGTTGTATACATGTATGTATGTGTATATATTTATACATGTGTAGCAATAATAAAGAAGATGCCATAACTACTGGAAAAGGAAACATGGGAGGAATTGAGGGGGTACAAATGTATGAAAAACTTCATGTATGAAGTCCTCAAAATTTTTTAAAGAAATACAAATAGGCAAGAAATATATCTCAAAAATGTCCAATAAAGGGCCTGGATGGGTGTCTCAGTGGTCAAGAGCATGCGCTGCTCTTCCAGAGGACCCAACTGCAGTTTTTGGCACCCACAGCAGGCAGCTCACAACCACGTGTAACTCCACTTCCAGGTTATGGCACACCTCCAGCCTTTTTGAGCACCTGCACTCACATGCACAGACACAGATACACAAGGGGGGGGGCAGGGAGTAGAGAGAGAGAGATAATTTAAAATAATTTTAAAAATTAAATTAAAATATGATTGTCCAACATCATGGTAATGCAAATTAAAACTGCTTACCTCCATCAGAATGGCTATTGTCACAAAACAATCACCAACAAATGCTGGCCAGGGTTAGGAGGAAGACAAAGCTTTATGTAAACTGGTAGGCATGTGAACTGGAGCAGACATTGTGGACCCCAGTGGGAAGGTACCAAAGAGAAAACTCAATGCCAAATTTGTATTATCCATCCATTCACTAATGGACTCCTAGGATGGCCCTGTTTCCTAGCTGCTCTGAGCAGAACAGTACTGAGCATGGATATGCAGGTATCCGCCACCACGGGATAGAGAGGCCGTTGGAGCCATGCTCAGGAGTGGTATAGCTGAGCCAAGTGATGCTGAGGTTTGAATTAAGATTTTGTGAGGATATGATGAATTTGTGACATACATATAGGGACATATCATACCGACATTTGTTAAGAAGGGAATTTGGAATGCTAACAAACATGGCAAAGAGCACAGGAACGGCTTGGCCTTCCTCGGTTTCTAGAAAATAGGGGAAATGATGCTCCAATGCTTCCGATGTTTTTCTGGAGAAAAGTAGCATTGCTGTACGTATAGAACACTGAATGCGTTGACCTGGACAAGGTCTGTATAATGACTACAGTCAGCATGCTCACTCACATGGGGGGGAATTCACATGGCCTCACTCCAAGGTGAAAAGCTAAAGGTAACAGCTGCTGAGAGAGCGAGAATCAGTCTTCTACAGGGACAAGCCCCATGATAGAGTATCCAATGCCAATTGGTCAGCCCTAGACATGAGAGCAATACTAAATGGGCTCAGTAGGTTTCCAGAGCCGGAGATGGGGTAGGGGGTGGGGAGAAGCGGGGGGGGGGGGGGGAGAGCAGGGGGGTAGTCTCTGTATGTGGAGGGGAGGGGTGCTTTACTTTCTGTTGCTATGATAAACACCACAATTTACAGAGGGAAGAATTTTTTTTGGCTCATAGATTGTGGAGCCAAGGAGCCATGGGACCAGCAAAGTCAGGTCAGAGCAAGAGTGGGCTTGAGGAGTGTCCATTCCAAACCTTGGAGATGTCATCTTGGGATGAGAAAGAGTAGGGTCACAGCCCCCTCCCTTGCTTGCATGTCCTGGTGCATGTAACCCTGTCGTCCCCGACACACATACACACAGAGGAGGTCACATAGCCTTGTAGTCACGTTAAACTTCCTTTCCTCTTATAAGGTGATGTCGGGCAGCACCTGCAATTCCTCCTCATGCAAATAAGGCATCCCCAGCATCCTGGCCCTGGCCAATGATATACAGTCACCCCGAAAGCTCCTACCCATCTGCTCACCCCCCCCAAGGCTTAAATAGTCTTTGTCCCCACCCCCCTAATTAAACGAGCTGTCTCACTAAAGCTGTCTCCTGAGAAGTCTGTTTCTCGCTGTACTCACAGCCCCCTGAGGTCTCTTTCACCCCCTGCCATTCCTGTTCCTGCCTCCTGCTTACCCCCTCCCTCACATTCTCCCTCTCAGGATCCACCAGTTGCAACCAATGGCTAATTGGGCTGTGATGGGCAGGGAAGCACAGCCTGAAGGGTAACAGATAGATTGCCGTCCATCACGGAAGGAGGCTAAGGAATTAAAGTCCAGGCCATGGAGGAATCCTACGAACTAGCCTGCTCTCCCTGGTTGCCCAGCAACTAACCTCCTTATATAACCCAGGCTGATGCCTAGGAATGAATGATGCTGACCACAAGCGGCTGGGTCCTCCTACATCAATTCGAAAAATTTCAAAATCCCTCACAGGCATGGCCACAGGCAAATCTGAATGAGTCAGTTTCTCAGCTGAAGTTTCCTCATTCTACGTGTGTCGTTGACAACTAAAGCTATGATGTGTGTGTAAGTGTGTGTAACAATAGTAAGTATCGAGGAAAGGGTCATGAACTTGAAAGGGAGTGAGAGGGAGCGGAGAGATAGAAAGATGGCAATGATGAGCATACAGTGCTTGTGTGAAATTCTCAAAGTATAAAAACAATTTAAATAAAGAAATAAAATTTGTGCCGGGTGTGGTGGCACACGTCTTTAATCCCCAGTACTTGGGAGGCAGAGGCAGGCAGAGTGATGTGAGTTGGAGGCCAGCCTGGTCTACAAAGCAAGTCTAGGACAGCCAAGGCTACACAGAGAAATCCCATCTGGGGGTGGGGGGCGGGAAGACACAAAATTTGCTTCTGCATATTAGTTTCAAGCAGCCACAAATGGTTTAATGGATTTTCAGTGCAAGTTGTGTATTAATGTGGGTAGGAATGACTGCAAGGAAAATTGTCCATTTTGTCCAATTCTGAAATGCACCAGGTATTACAAATGTCTGTAGCATGAAAGACAATATTTGGACTTTAGGTCATGAACATTTTAACACTTATGGTTCACCAACCTCAGATAAGTGTGCTAAGTGTATTAAAAGTGCACTGCCTGTATTTAGCAAACCCTACTTAATTAGAAATGATGCCTTTGGGGCAGGAAGTATCTCTGTCCTGCATATACTTATTTTCAACCTTCCCCACTTCACACGCCTATGCTATTTCGTCAGTTTATTTGAGTCACAGTCCCACCACATATCCCTGGCTGGCTCTGAACTCTCTATATGTAGACAAGGCTGAGAGATCCACTCGCTTTCCAAGTGCGGGAATTAAAGGCACACGCCACCACACCTGGCTAAATTTACTCATTTTATTTCTTTAGGAAAACTAACAGAGGTAAAGTCTACCTAGTTCAAGAAAAAAAAAAGTTAATAAAGGTTCTATCTACCTGGAAAAATAACAGCATCCCAGACAGTCATAAACAGGAGCCCAAGTGCAGGTGTAGGCTGCAAAGAGTTCTAGGTGAATGCCCATTTATGCACCCCATACATGTCATGACTCGGCCTACCCTGGATTCAACTGCTTTCCTGTGGTGGCTTCCCTAAGACTGGCTTTTATTTGGTCTTCTGTAGTCTCTCCAGCTTGCAGGTTCCTTCTGGCTTTTGAATCTTACCACCAGCTCTGTTACAGTGTGCCATTATGCATCTAAATCCATATTTCTAAGAAAAGGAAAAACGAGTACCCGTTAACTGGCCTGTTTCATCTTTGGTCGGATTTGATAACTCCCACTCCAATCAACTATATCCGAGTTATAGAGTGGGTTACAGGCTTGGAAGCATACAGTGTGCTGTCCCCTGTACCTTCCTGTACAAGAGACAGTATTCAGAGCTACTAGACAAGAAAAAAGGGAGCAAAACTGTCCTCTGCAGACACGTCCTGCAGTCATGTCCTTCCAAGACACCCACTCGGTCACGTGATTCTCATGACTATATCAGAGCCCTCTGAGACAAATAGCACCATCAGTGGTCAGCAGTACCCTGGGAGACAGGAAATCTTTACAGAGTAAAGAGGTAGATTTCAAGCATGATCATGGAGAATCTCCAAGCTGCTTCTAGCTCATGTTCAAGCACAGGCTTTCCATTGCTATTCATAATAAACCACCACTAGCCTTCCAAGACAGTGATAAAGATCATAGGCTGCTTATAACTAACTGTGAGGGTAAAGGTCAAGCAATTGCAAAGGCTTTAAATTGGCCAAAGGGCGAAAGGGTAAGTGGGTTGCAGTAAATACAGGTAGCACTTCCTTCCGGACCCCAAAGCTAAACGGCAAGCTGCAGGCAATAAATGCTGTTAGTTGTTCTTGGCTGTACTTAACGGTCCTGGCAGGCCGGAAGAGAGAGAATCTTTGGTTATCAGACGATTAAGACACTGGACTCCAAAGAATTGGAATTGTCCCAGGAGGGACTTGTCTCCCAGTAGATGTCACACAGTTCTGACAAATAGGGGCGTGGCCACAACCCAGCCAGGTGTGCTTAGCTGCCCTTTGCGTAAATGGCAGATAATAGCAGTACTTCAAAGGTGGATTTGGGGGAAGCTACTGGACCTCTTCGTTCGTTCCTCTTTTTAATGTAGTAATTGTTGGGGATTGGTCTGGCACTATGTATTGTAATGCTAATTACTGCCCCCCCCCCAAGATCTGGTTGCCACCCAGCCGGGCACATTCTCACACAGGCATCTCCTATAAGGCTTGCTTCACCTAATTTAAAGTGCCTGGTTAATTTTTTTTTTTAAATGCTGAAACTTGGGATTTGGCAGAAGAAAGGCATGTGTAATTTGGGGTACACAGGCTGGGAGTGAGGGATCATGAGACGAGGGAGGAGGAAGAGGAGGAGGAAGCAAGACAGGATCAGAGGAAAAAGAAAAATGGACTGGCACCCATTTTTAGTGTGGGAAAGGAGCACATGGCCAGATCAGTGTGGATGGAGGAGATGGAGAACATTAGCAAGTATTTATGGAATTATGGATGGGAGGTGGCGCAGACAGAGATGGGAACAGATGCCTCGGTACAGGGGCTTGGCAGGTAAAAGACAGCTTAGGAAGTAATACCTGCCCTGCCCCAGGTGAAGGCTGCTCTAAAAAATACAACAGGTGCCTGTGTCTGTCTTGATTAATAGTGGGTTAGATAACACCACTGTAAGAATATAGCCTAATAATAAACACTTATTAGACCATACTTTTAAATTAACCACAACAAGTAATGAAGTAAACTCCCTTTGTGTGTTTTTTTATTTTAACTTGCCTCTGAAATTTATGCATTAAGCACAGGTGGCTGAGCCTGTTAGGGCTACCAGAGCCCAGGTTTGGACCCAAAAAACTCTGGTATCACCACCACAAAACTACAAGACAAACCGATGACATTAAATCCAGTTAGCTATTCTTCCCTTCTTTCCTTAAATGTGTCTGTCTTTAGTTCTGTGCCACACAGATTGATTCTACATCTACAGTGTTAAGTCAAGTAATATTAAGGTTAAATGTTTCCTTCTTGTTGGACACACAGGTGTGGATCGCTGCTTCTGTGTGCCCAAAGTTGATGCCACCTTAGGACAATAGTATCCTTTAATGAAAATCACAAGGAACCAATGCCATGGGCACCCGGCTTTTTATCTCATGATGTGCCTGCCTTGCTGTCCTCCAAACTGCATCTTATTGTTATTAAAATATCTATCATTCTCCTCTTCCGTTCACCTTTTCCAAGAAGCTACTGAGATGGCCATCTTTCCTGCTCTGTTTGTTTTCTCTAACTTCAACAAACTGTCCTTTAGTTCCCTTCTGTGTCAATCCTTAAATTCTCTTAACAATTGGATCAAGAACGCGCATAAAGGAACTCTCTGACCCTGGTGACAGTAGCTTGGAGATAAACAGGTAGGCAGCTGGATAATACACACATACATATGTCATAAGCATCATATATAGAGGTATAGATATGTTCATGATATGACTTTCCCACCTGCCAGGCAACCTCACATTTCCACGCCGCTCTTCTTTCTTCTCAGTGTTCCACCCCAAGGACGGCACCACAGACACGTTACGCTCAAAGGCAAAGCAGAATTCAGGTAACTACACCGGTTTCATGGATAGCATGTGTGGTAACTTCTAGCAAAGCAGTGTCATCCACTCAACTGCAGACCCAAGAAAAAGTTTCCCAAAGGTTAAAATTTACAATGGTCTCTTCCTGGACTGAAAAACTCTTATAGCCAGGCGGTGGTGGCACACGCCTTTAACCCCAGCACTCGGGAGGCAGAGGCAAGTGGATTGCTGTGAGTTCGAGGCCAGTCTGGTCTACAAAGTGAGTCCAGGACAGCCAAGGCTACACAGAGAAACCCTGTCTAAAAAGAAAGAAAGAAAGAAAGAAAGAAAGAAAGAAAGAAAGAAAGAAAAAAAGAAAGAAAGAAAGAAAGAAAAGAATAACTTTTATAATCACCTAAAGAGAATGACGGTGCCAATTCTCAACAGGAAGTCAGTGCAGTTCTCACATAATCATGATGTTGCCTGTTAATTAAAAATAAAAATCAATCGATTTTTAAATCTTCCTACCTACACCAATCAGTGGAGCTTTTCTCATACATGCACACTGCCTGAACCAGGAGTTACTCCTTGTGCAAACAAACTTTGTTTAATTTACCTAAAACTACACTTTACCCATATGTGTCTACACAGCACACAGCTATGTATGTGTGTATATTTGTAAGTTGCAGATATATAGATATACAGACATATAGATATGTAACAGGTATTATGAGAATCTTCTTTCTTTCTTTCTTTCTTTCTTTTTTTTTTTTTTTTTTTGGTGTTTTAAGACAGAGTTTCTCTGTGTAGCCTTGGCTGTCCTGGACTCGCTTTGTAGACCAGGCTGGCCTCAAACTCACAGTGATCCGCCTGCCTCTGCCTCCCAAGTGCTGGGATTAAAGGCATGTGCCACCACGCCCGGCTGAGTATAAACACCAGGTCTATACTACTCTGGCATGAATTCAAAATGAGCAACAAACATTTTCTTAAGACTGAGAAAAGACAAAGGAAAAAAACATATCAGATAGAGCACATTAAGAACAAAAACAAAAAACAAAAAACCTTAGTCAGGTGGTACTGGCACATATCTTTAATCCCAGCACTCAGGAGGCAAAGGCAGGTGGCTCTCTGTGAGGGCAGCCTGGTCTACAGAGTGAGTTCCAGGACAGCCAGGGCTACACAGTGAAACCATGTCTGGAAAACAAGCAAACAAACAAAACCTTTAAATTTAGTTAGTTCTTCTCTTATCCCAAATCCATCTATTCAAAGTCTCTTTTCCTGATACATAGTAATCACCAGGTTAGATAACAATCAATAGTTGTTGCAACAACCTTACTGACTTAAACATTTACCCATAGCTCACAATTGTATTGGTGGAGAATCTGGGCTGAACTCACTCAGCTGGATGATTCATTGCTCAGTGTGGCATCTCCCAACGTTACCTGATCACCCAGCTAGCAGATGGATGGGCTGGAGGGCCCAAGATGGCATTATTAACATGTCTGGTACCTTGGCTGGGAAGTCTGGACACAGCATGCATAGAAACAGTAGCTCCAGGATGGCTTCCAGATAGTTGGACTTATTACCTGGCACCTCAGAGCTTTGGGATGATCAAAGGGACAGCAAGCTGAAGCTACCAGCCTCCTAAGGCCTGTGCCAAGAAACCAACAGAGTGTCACCGCTTCTGTCGTGTAAACTGATCAAAGCAACACAAAAAATGTCTGTGCAGACTCAAGAAGATGTAAGCCCCGCCTCAATGAAGGGGGCCGTCAAAGAAATCTGTGCGTATCTATAAATCTGCCACGTGAAATACTAGAAACATACATTTTGCACCTGTCTGATAAATAAGGAAATAAATGAGTTTCTGCCTAGTTTGTGATATGGCCTTGCAAAGAGATAGAGGACCAACTGAAGTAAGTAAGGCGCACTCACTGTAAGAAAGAATATACAGGCCACAGAAATCACGTTCAAAGTGAAGGGGTAGACGGAGACTTCTAAACCAAAGCAAGGAGGACGAGGAAATAAATTATTTTGATACAATGATATCTAGCTACAAGGATCAACAGAAATATTAAGGCTGGTGCAACAGTAAAAAGAAACTTACTGGACAGACAGTCTTATAGAAGGCTATTTTATGTGTCTTTTGCTTACGTGTATATGATGTTTGTTACATGTATGCACTGGCACGTGTCTGTGAGGGTACATGTTCCCTTTTATACACAAATAGGTGGAGGCCTAAAAGTTGGCACTTGGGGGGTCTTCATCAGTCTCTCCCCTCTTTATTTATTGAGGTACAGTCTGTCGCTTGAACCCAGGGCTTGCCGATTCCAGATAGTCAAGCTAGCCAGCTTGCCCTAGGAATGCCCCTGCCATTGTCTTCCAAGTCTTGGGCTACAGAGGCCTACCACACCTGACTGGCTTTCCTAATTCTGATGAGTAGGTGTTTTGTCCACTGAGCTCTCTCTTTGGCTCTGTTTAGTCTTTTTAGACAGGATTTTGCTATGTTTCCCAGACTAGCCTCAAATTTACATTGTTCATATAGTTGGGTTTACAAGTGTGCACCACACCAAGCTCAGAATTCTTCTAAAACTGTGGTGGCCTTTACACAGGTTGTGTTTCCCACAGGCTGATTGTATTATTCCTTATTATAAAGCACATATATATGTAAATAAAATAATCTCCCTCATGGCCTCCTGGCATTATAATTATTTTTTTAAAAAGCTGGGCAGTTGTGGTCCTCCCTTCCCCAGGGGATCATTGGCCACTGGTCCATGAGGACAAAGGGAGCAGATATGGAGAATGGGGTTTGAACAGACATGAGTACAAAAGCTAAGACTTCCAGGAGTCAGCTTCAGAGAGGCAGCTCATTTATTGTTTCGTGGGTGAAGTATGTAAGGGTTCTTATGGTTACAAGTGGGAAAGACTGATTGGTCATAACACAGTACCTAGTTATCATATGGGCAGGAAGGGCTGATTGGTCATAACATAGTACCTAATTATCATATGGGCAGGAAGGGCTGATTGGTCATAACACAGTACCTAATTATCATATGGGCAGGAAGGGCTGATTGGTCATAACAAGTACCTAATTATCATATGGGCAGGAAGGGCTGATTGGTCATAACATAGTACCTAATTATCATATGGGCAGGAAGGGCTGATTGGTCATAACATAGTACCTAATTATCATACGGGCAGGAAGGGCTGATTGGTCATAACAAGTACCTAATTATCATATGGGCAGGAAGGGCTGATTGGTCATAACACAGTACCTAATTATTGTATAGTCAAGGGGAAGGAGCAGGACTCATGTGCTAAATCACTTAGTGCTTGGAGGAGGCTCTGTTCAGGGTCACCCTCCAAGCAAGATCAGTCATCTGTGCCTAGAGATGCTCTCCAGATAAGATCAGGCAGAAGAGGAAGCCCCCATGAGAAAGGGAGTCCTCCATTTTGTGCGCAGCTTGGAGAGCTATCTGGACATGGTGGACCGTGACCTTAATAACAGGGTCTTCTAACAGGTCGTGCTGGTGTACGTCCCTAATCTCAAACCACAGGAGGCAGAACAGACATATCTCTGAGCTTGAGGCCAACCTGGTCTACGGAGTGAAGTCTAGAACAGCTAGGGCTACACAGAGAAATCCTGTCTCAAAAAGCTGTGTGTGTGTGTGTGTGTGTGTGTGTGTGCGCGCGCGCGCGTGTGTTTGACACCATGATTCTGTCTTAATTCTTAAAATCCCCTATTCACACAAAAAAACAACAGAGACCTTTTTTTCAAGTAATTGCTTTACATTTTATTTCTGAGAATTGGCTAAAACTAGATTTGTCTTTGACTCATGGGGAATGTATCCTATTCTTCTCTTTCTGTTGGTTGCTGTTTGTTTAAAGGAATGGGGTCTTCCTCAGGCTGGCCTCAAATTCCCAGGCTCAATAAACTCTTGAGCCTACCAAGTAGCCAGAAGCAAATACCACCACATCCAGATTATCTTGTTTCTTCATTTTGGACCTTAAAGGTGCTTTCATTTTGAAAATATTTTCTAAATTAACACTAGTAAGTTAAAACACAAATTCTTTCTCTTGAATTCTAAATGCAGAAATTGACATAGCATGTTCAAAGAGAGTTGAGTATGCTAGTTCCTCACATTTTAGAAGGAACACCCACTAAAGTGACCAGCGAAGAAAAATTAACACCGGGACAAAGCACACCTAGAACATCTGCCATGCTGAGGAAGCACGTGAGAAGGTCCAGCCAGGTTAACTCACCAGGGATCTCGTCAACATGAACAAACTTTCTGTCAAAGGATCAGACTGGCTCATAAATCACAGAGATACACCTTTCCAGTCTGTCACTGCAGCATGACGGCCACAGTAGAGACCTTTTAAATGAATGACGTGAGTCGCAATAGAATTTTGCCAATGAAAACAGCCTATTAAAAAAAAAAAGGTACAAATTAAGAAACTAATTTTGATTCCTGGGCCTGGAGAAATTAAAATACATACCTACACAAAAACCAGTACATACATTTTTACAACAGCTTTTTCTCCTAACAGATTTTTTTTTAACCAGTATACTGTGGGGGATTGTGTGTTTGTGAGGGATGCAGGGGCACATGTGTACATATCAGGCCAGATGGCAGCAGTAAGTATAGTCCTCAATCGCTCTTCACCTTATTTTTTTTTTAAGATTTATTTATTATGTATACGGTGCGCATGAGCCACCATGTGGTTGCTGGGAATTGAACTCAGGACCTCTGGAAGAGCAGCCAGTGCTCTTAACTGCTGAGCCATCTCTCCAGCCCTCCACCTCAGCTTCTGAGGCAGGGCCTCTCTCACACCAGCATTCATGGATACAGCTTAGACTCTCATGCTCCTTCCAAAAACTGGCCTTACTAGCATGAACTATAGGGAATCTCAGAGTTGGCTCAAGACACCCCAATACCAAGTTCTCAGCATAAAGGAGACTGATTTGCCCCAGAGGGACAAATGACAAGGAATGAG
Organism: Acomys minous; assembly: GCF_964271855.1. Classification (NCBI taxonomy): domain Eukaryota; kingdom Metazoa; phylum Chordata; class Mammalia; order Rodentia; family Muridae; genus Acomys; species Acomys minous. Next base: position 16,612,565 of record NC_140489.1, read on the forward strand.
AGACAGAGGTGGGAGAGAGCAGGGGAGAAGAGGATCACAAAGGAGAAAGGGTGGAGAACAGGACAAGGACTCCTCTGACTAGAGAAGACAGATGTGGCCCATAGGCAAATGGTGGCTTATAAAGGTAAAGGGGGAAACCCTGCATTAGAATGAAGTGTTTAATTTTAATTGGGCATGTTAATTAGGTGAGCCAAGGGGAGCTTTTGATTGCTGGACTCCAATGGCTGCATCTTGAAGTCATCTTCAGGAAAGGAAGTGGCGAAATAAGGGGACAGACCTTGGTTTAGAAATGCCAATAAACAGGACATTCTCCACAGTTAAGTTTAGAGTGGGGTCTGACTTCCACACAAACTCTGGTGTCCCATATTTGACCACGTCCCCTTGATGGGGAGGCCCGGTGGCACTCAGAGGAAGGACAGCAGGATACCAAGAAGGGACTTGATACCCTATGAGCATATACAGGGGGAGGAAGTCCCCCTCAGTCACAGTCATAGGGGAGGGGAATAGGGTGAAAGTAGGAGGGAGGGAGGAATGGGAGGATACAAGGGATGGGATAGCAATTGAGATGTAATATGAATGAATTAATTTAAAAAAAGGAAATGTAATGGCAACATTTTTTTCTTAGCAAAGCAGAGGGAACAGGGGAGAAGGGCATGGCCTGCCAGAGCCGTGTTTGTCATGCTCTGAGGTCCTTTCATGAACCACCGTGCCCAGCTTTTTAATATGACTGCTAGGAATCCCACCTCAGATCCTCAGGGAATTCAACCTTCCTACACCTTTTTTTTTCTGTTTTACTCAAGCCCTGACTAGACTGGTTAATGTCCACCCACATTGCTGAGAGCCATCTGTTTTACTTGGTCAACCAACTCAAGTGCTATTCATTTCCCAAAATACCCTCAGATGCACCCAGAAACAACATCTAGCCAAACGGCTGAGCATCTCTTACCCAGGCACGTTGACGTATTTACCTAATCACAGTCATCTTCACAAAATGTCATAGTTTGAGGTTTTAGAATTAGATGTGTGATACATTTTGAATTAAGTCTTGCAGCCCCTAATCAGAGGGCACATTGTCTATTAGCTGGGTTTTCTTGGCTAAAGACTGAAGGTTTCAGGTCCTGGTCAGCTGTGGAAAATGTGCAAATGCCTCCAGGGAGAGGCTAAAATTACTTCCTCAGCAAGGACTATTTCGGGTGTAGTATGGCCAACAGTCAATCACAGGTAGCACTCTGGCTGCAAGCAGTATCTAATCTAGAAGCTACTTAGTCCATTTCCGAATTCTCGTGAGGGCTCCTAAGATGACAAGAGAGAATTAAGTGTCAAAAGGCACACCAAGTTATATGGGATACAAGATGTCACTGAGGCAAGAGTCTCAGCGTGTCCGTGCAGAGCTCTGAGCCCATCCTTCTTCTCCCCATAACCTGTTTCATACCAACAGTTGGCTTTCCAGGTTTCTCATACCCAAAATCTCTGGCAGCCTGAAAGGCTGCGAGGAACCCAACTCGGTAACTTCATGACAATTTCAGTTCCAAAGGAAGCAGAGCTATGGAAAGCACTTTTCTATTCTCCAGGGGACCTGACTCTTCAGTGAACACAACAGAACAAACCTCAGCTACAAAGAGGTGGAGTGAGCTGAGCACATCCTCTGGAGATTTCTATTGTGGCTTCTTCTCAAAACCAAATCCACAGAAGTACCTGGTGAGTGTGGGGATTGAACCCTCCCAGGAGGTTTGGGAGCTCAAGAGGGACACTAAGAGGGACTGTCCTTTGGGATAAGAGACTTATTAAAGATTTATTAACTACAGCATGGCAAGGGTTATGAGGAGAGTTCAGGCTCACAAAGTAGAGTATGGGTTCCTTCTCATAGGTATCAAAGAGAGAGGGGGGGTTGTTTGTTTGTTTGCCAAATAACTGGTAATTAATCCGTGGCACCTGTTTATTGTCAGGCTGTCTCTAATTCCTGGGTCATGGGAGAATGGGGAGGGGAGCTGGGGATGAGGGTCAACGTCTGGTAGCTTGAGGCCTGTAAGTTTCCTTTGGAAAAGCAAAAATCCAGGTGCCTGCCCTTCTCCTGGAATCCAGGCACCTGGGGAGTTCGTTAGAGGGTAACAGATTCATAGACAGGCTCTCTGTAGGGTGTCCATCTGTGTCTGAGGCAGCAATGATCACAGAATCAAATATAAGGGTGGAGGCTGAGAAAGCCACAGATGGCCGTGATCTGAGCAGCATCTGCTCTAGGAGCTAACATTTATTTCCTGGAGTCTGGGTACCTGGGGCGCCTGTTAGAGGATTACAGACTCACAGAGGGCCTCTTGGCGGGGGTGGGTGGTGTGGGTGGGTGTATGCGCGCGCACACACACACACACACACACACACACACACACCACCACCACCACCACCACCATCACCACCACCACCATCACCACCACCACCACCACCACCACCACCACCACCATCACCACCACCACCACCACCACCATCACCACCATCACCACCACCACCACCACCACCATCACCACCACCACCATCACCACCATCACCACCACCACCATCACCAC